>NW_020897789.1:1342852-1348882 GCF_003984885.1 Neopelma chrysocephalum
GTTGGTGCTGGCGACGCAACAGCCTCAGTTCCCGATTCCCTTTCACCCTGCCCTGTTCCCTGCGACACTTAAGCGTTTTACCAAGCGAATCCTTGGAGAGATTGACTCTCCGAAAAGTCAGTCTTGCAATTCGTTGAACGGCAGCGAATTGCCGTTTAACGGGTCCTTTACCAACTGAGCCCTTGCAGAAAATTGTCTTTGAAGATCACTCGTGTCCTTTATTGGAATGTAAAGCTGCGATGTCCTTGATGATGTTCATCTTGACACCCTGCAGTGATAGACCTGGGTTTCCTGAGACATGTCAGGAATTGTTCCCCAGCCCTGGGCATATTTCTTCATTGCTTTCCTAGGTGGCCTCAGCTGCTGTGTCCTGGCATAGCTGGTTCCTCTGCCCAGGCTCAGGCCATTCGTGCTCTGAACACAAAGCTGAGGGGCCAGAGCTGTCTGTGCCCTGAACCTGGAGCAGAGGGGGGATTAAGATCCTCCCTTAACTTGTGGGCTGGGTAAAGGGCTGTCTGAGGTGGGGAAGGTGAAGATTTCCCCCCACAGGACAGCAGTGGTGGGCTGGAGCTGTGCTTTATCCTGTCCCTGCAGAGAGATGGGGCTGATTTCTCAGTTCTGCTCCTTCCCCTGAGTCTGGGAGGCAGATCCCTGTAGCCTTTATGGAAGTGGAACCGTGGGGCTATGGAAGAGCATCACGCCAGGGCTAGAGGGTAGGGGAAGCTGCTAGCCTGGATGGGGGCGTGGAGAGTGGAAGCCCTCTGTGAACAGCAGTGTGGGCATGATGGACAGGCTTCATTTGAAGTGAAGTGAAACTGCAGTTAGAAAACTGGCACAAGTAATCCAGTTATTCTCAAGACCAAGTAATAAATCACTGAAATCCAGATTAATGTCCCATTCCCCATTAAAAGGTAATTTCCAGCTTTAAATCCTAGCTCTTGCTGCAGCATGTCCTGGTGTCCATAAGACAGTGTCGTATTCTCGTGTTTCTAGTCCAAAGTAAATGTTCACGTTTGAGACCCACTTTCTGGAGTTGTCTTCTCTTCTTGCCCTTTCTTGCACACCAACTTTGTATGACACAAACAAAGAGAGGTGGTTGTCAGGCTGGTGATTGTTTACCCTTAGCTTCTTGTAGGATAAGGATACTGGAGAAGAACTGCCACTAGGATAAAGTCTGACGTGGTCCTGCTCCCCCCTATGTTGCGTTTCTAATGGCTCACGTCCCTTTAATGGTGTCTCCTCAGTGACCTAGCAGAGTTTGATGGCAAGGTTCACTGTTGCTTACTACATAGACCATGATTAATTCACACACACGCAGGCACAGAGATGGGAACATCTATATTTACGTGTACAAAGGACCTATCAAAAGTTGCCCTTGGGTTCAGTGAAATAATCACATCAAATCCATTTGTGTTTCTCAACAGGCAAAAGTACTGTGTCTGGTTCTGAGACCTTCACTGCAGTAAAGATTCTCCCTCCCTGGACTTGGTCCAGGGAGGGGGAACACAGCTGCTGCAGACTCTACAGGTAAGTCCTGTGAGGAGTGGCTGAGGGAGTTGGGCTTGGTTGGCCTGGAGAAGAGGAGGTTGTTGCAGATCCTATACCACCAGCTATGGGCTGTTCACTCTAGCTATTAATTTTTAAGTAATATTTAAGCTACAGCTTTGTCTCTTCTAACTATTATTAATGTTCAGAACGTTAGCTCCAGGTTTCACTCTGATCCATCTTTGAATTACACAACATAGCCATAGAGTTCAAATAAAGTCCAACTTCCAGCCTAACAATTCTGGCTACTTATGCCAAACAAGCACTTAGCTACTTTCAAATAATATAAAATTCACAGCACCACTGTATCTTTTGGGTCTGCCAGGAATGGGATTCTGGATTTTCAGCATTCCATTCTTGTTCCTTCCAGCTGAGTTGAGACACGGTCACTGGTACGACTTATCCACCCACAACATCCTTCAGAATGGCTTCTGGATTCCCGAAGAGAGAGGTGCTAGCTCGTCCTCTAAGGCCGAGAGAGCCTGAGAAGCCCAAGCGTGTAAGTACCTGCTGTGGCCAGGAGCTGTGTTAAGGCTGGAAACTCCTCCCATGTCCCTCTTCTCCCAGCCCCTCCTGCTGTCCAGCAGCACCGTGAAGCTACAGACCCCCTCCCCAGCTCTTCGGGCCGTGCTTCTGTTGGCAAGGGCTGTCATGGTGCGTCAGGGACAGTCCAGAGTCTTGCCTGGCTGTGCCACTGGAGCCAAGTTAAACAAATGTAAAGCTGAACATGAGCTTGCGCTTCTTTCTGTCCCCTGTGTGTGGGCAGGAATTCCTCCTGTCAGGTTGGCACACTCACTGTGCTGCTCTGACCACACCTGCCCTCCAGGCACCTGGGCATGTGGTGGGTGGCTCAAACGCTGCCTGAAGCCTTGAGAGACATGGCTGGTCCTCCCTGGAACAGGTTCCTAACCAGTTGTTCCATCTCCTCTCCTGTATGGAGCACAGATCCAGCCCTGCAGGCAGCAGTGGAATTGGGGCAACTCCTCCTTCCCACCCGCAAATGTCCCCTTTGCTGCCTGAAGCTCACTTGACTGGAGGTGACCCAGTGCTGAGGCTCTGTTAGGGACATCTCTCTATATTCTTCTGTGGATGGGACTGTGAGGCCAGGCAGAAAGAAAACCCGTGCTCATTACAAAGAGAGAACTCTGGACCTATTCCTCTGCACCTCGGTCTTGGCACAACACCGCTCTTCTGCTTCCCTCACACTCAGCCAGCAGTGACATCTTCACATGCAGGGGGTTGTGAGCCTCAGGCAGGGATGGAGTTAGGGCAGTTTGCCACTCTCTGCAAAGGTCACTGGCTCAATCCAGTGGAAGTAAAGAGGACGCAAATGCCCCAAGAGCAGAAATCCCCACACGTGTCACATCAAATCACGGAGAAGCTAATGAGGCAGAGCCGCCTGGTTAGAGCAAGTGCGTTCTGCTCTATACCATTAATTTTCTGATGTTAAATATTTCAGCAGGTAACTTCCAGGACCTCCAGGACTGTTCTGGTGGCTGTGATCACAAATGATTCATCAGAGCCACTTGAACAAGAAAAGCCTTTCTGAACAAGGGCATTTCTGAGGCTCTTGCTGGTTTTTTTGCCTTTCAGCTGACCATCTTTGACTTCAGGGAGGTTGGTCTCAGGCTCAGGAAGGGGCTGGACAGCCCTCAGGAGACAAAGCTGCCCAAGATTGCCCGGCAACCAGGCATGAGTGAGAAGTCCAAGTACAAGGTAGCCTTTTCCTGCCCTTTTCCTTGCTGTTTGATGTGACATTTGAAGAGGCTGCATGTCTTGCCTCCAGCTTATTGAAACACCTCAGTGTCCAGGTCCTGTTGTCAATCCAAACTGCTGGTGGTGGTTGAGTTCCTTCTGCTGGGACAAAGGCAAAACATTTTCTCCTAGTGAGATGCTGGAGTCCTGATCTGTGCTAAGCCAACACAAATAATTTCTGCTGGAGCTGGTGGGGTTTGCTGGAGTTTAGCTACCATGGCGAAGGCACAACAGTGGGGGAAGGCTGGGGCAGGACACAAGGGCACCAGCTGCCATTTTCCATTGTCCCACTGAAAGAGCCACCTCTTGCTCTGGTGTCGTCACTGACCAATGCTGGGGGTCATAGGACTCCCTGCACAGTGGCAGTGCTGGCCTTTGAAGGCTGAGGGCCTGAGGTAATTACTCCCAATTTAACACCACTCCAGTCTTACTCGAGTTGCCCAGCACTGCTGAGAAAAGAGCTGAACCTTATCCTCACCCAGCACTCACCTCATTTGTCCTATTCCTGTCTACTGTGGCACTTTCTTTTTGCCCTTAACCTCCTCTGGTGCTGTTCTCTTACTGGTGTCTAAGCTCTAGAGTCTGGAGTTGTGTGGGCCTCAGTCTCCCTGCCTCAGGGTAAAGGTCATCCAAAAATTGTTTCCTATGGAGTCTGATGTAAATTCTTGAGTTTCACTTACTGCTTGAGTGCTCAGTGAGTGCCCAGAGCTCTGGGACCCCATTAGCACAGGGCTGTGCTGGAGGCAAGTGCTGCCTGGCATTTTGGGGAAGGAAAGCTGGAGAAACTCCTGCCAAAAGAGCTGCTGGGCTCAGTGGGGTCCAGCAGCTTTTGATCAGCTCAGAGAAGAGGTTGATGAGCTACTGTTCCCCCCGTGGCAGCTGGGCAGACCTAGTCACCAAGAGCCTGTACTTCACTGGGGATCAACAGAGGAGAGTCCTTCACAAACCTTCCTCCCAGCAGCTGAACCTCTCCCTGCTCTCTCTTGCCTCTCCAGTTCTCATCACTTGGCCGGAACAAGACCTTGCTTGAGCCTTGCCCATCCGAGCTGGTGTTTCAGAACTATGTCCTTGGCAAGGTCTGCGAAATGCCCCTGCTTCTGAGGAACAGAGACAAGGTAAGTGCTGGGATGTGGCTCTTTAACACTGTGCTAGAAGAAGAGGAGAGTGGTGTAACCCCCATGGTTTACAGCAGAGGAAGCATCAGCTGTGGCACATCCAGATTCACCACCTTGGATTTGCAAGATGGTGGGAATTTTCCCGTGCTGAGGATTCTCCCCTGATTTTGGCCGTGCCTTGGTGGTATCTGACCCAAAGGAGCTTCTTTCCCTTGAAAGCCCTGGATTGATGGGAAGGCTGTGCAGTTCTCACCTGCTCTCATGCTTCCCCTCAAGTGTCCACCCCCACGTCCTGTGGCTCCTTGGTTAATCTTGGTTCCCAGCGGGCACCTCTGCCTCTCTCAGCCTGTTGAGCTGCCTCTGTGCAGCCCACAGTCAAAGCTCAGGGGTTGAGTCTTCTCCACTTTATGCCGGAATCATGATGATTAGTGGCACTGGCACTGCGGGACATGTGTTTGAAAACAGCCCTGGAATGGGACTCATTTAGCAGAAGCAGCAGGAGCTCCTGCTGAGCTTAATTCAGCTCTGCTCAGGTTTGCCAAAGGCAACATGGTGCTCTGCTTTCCCTTTGCAGAACTACAGCACATCCAGAGCAATGTGCTCTTGAGGGTTTCCACCTTCACTTGAACAAAGTGTGATTGTTTTGCGATTGCCCACGAAAGCTGAGAAGGAAGAATTTGAAAAATGTCAGCAATTGTGTTGCACTGTAAAGAGGAAAACTGAGACCTTTTGAATTTCAGTCAGGGAAACAGTTTCTCAAAGGACTCTTGTGCCAAGAGCAAGCTGGTGGGAATAGGCAGCAGGGAGTCCAAATCACCTGGTTTAGACGTTGTGAGATGTGATTTGGTGCTCAGGGGTTGATACCCGTGTGCTAGAAAATGCCTGTTTGCTGTCCCTGTGCCCGTGTTCCCCTGAGGGCAGAACCTGGCAGCAGGGTGGCTGCAGGAATGCCCAGCAGTCTGGCTTGCCTGCACTGGCAGCTGCCTGGCCACAATCACCAGGCAGCAAGAGCCCCTGGAGAGCTGAGACTGGCTTTTAATAATGAAACCACACAGTCAGTCAGTGCTGCTCATGTTTCTCCAGGCAGAAAATAACCTTTAAAGCCCAGAGTTGACAGGCACAGCTTGCAGGGCCGTCTGGCTTTCCATCACTCTGGCAAGCTGACTGCTCCCATCTTCTGCACCAGCCTTTCCTGGCAGTGTCTTGTGCTTCTCCCTTGATTCTTTACAGCCCATTTCAATTCTCTTTGCCATCTCATTGTGTTGGGGCTTGTCTCTTTGTCTTGCTGTGTTCCTCCTTTTCAGTTTCCCAGTAAGGCCAAGTGTCTGGTCTCCTCTTGCTGGTGTGCCCATAGGACTGTCTCCCCACAGCTGGACTTCCCCACTCCACCTCAGTCTGTTAGAAGGGAATTTCCTCCTTCCCCCAGGACAATGTGCTGGTTTGCCTTCAGGTAGCACACTCTCCCTCTGGCACAGGGCTGCGTGGCCGTGTGCAGGCAGAAGCAGGCAGATTCTCTGGGCTTGTTGAAAATGAGGATGACTTGGTTCAGGTGTTCTATCTCCATACTGCTGGTGCCTGACCTTCCTTCCCAGCAGGCACTGCCCTACTGCCTCTG
>NW_020897789.1:1348892-1364272 GCF_003984885.1 Neopelma chrysocephalum
ATACAAGCCTGGGCCTTGGGAAGGGCCTTTGCTAACCAGCCACTGCCTTCCCTTCCCTCAGGCCAACACTTGGCTGCGGATGGAGATGGAGCAGATGCTGATAAAGGAAGATGCTCTGGAGCTGCAGCCAGTCCTCATCTCCCGCCCCCCAGAGGACACTGTCTTTGACAAGCACATTCCTCAGAAGCTTGTCAAGTGAGTAGGGACTCCTGTTCCCTCTCTGCAGGTGCCCTGAGGGCAACACCCAGCAGTGTCCCCTGCTCCTGAGAGCTCCTTGTGCTTGCAGAGCTGGGAACAGTGGGCGCTTCAGAGAGGGTCTGACCCCAGTAGTGTGACAGCAATGGCTCGTGAGCAGCCGACTGTCCTCCCTTCCCCAGCACCACGCTGAGCTTTGGAGCTGCTCAGCTGCCCACAGGTGCAAGGTCCCGTTCTTGGAGCTGAGGGGGCCCAGGGCAGACCATCAAGCCCTTCCAGACAGCACAGACACTGTCCCTGCTGACCAGCTCTGAAAGAGAACTCCAAGCTGCTCTCTTGGTTCTAAGAGAGCACCCTAAGCAAAAGGTGGCTTTGATGCTGGTGGGGTGTCAGGGCTTATCTGGGTAACTTGGTCCTTCCCTTTGCTCCTTCATGATGTTGCCTGGGGATGGGAGGCTCCAGTTCAGGAAGAAGATACTTTGCAAAACAGATCCTTCATGTGACCTGGTTGCGGAGCAATGAAGTTTTCCTGTGCAAATCTTATTCCAAGGCTCAGAAGCCATTTCAGGCTTGGGCTGTGCACCAGGAGAAGCGTTTTCACTGAGACCACTGGAGGTCCAGTGGATTTACCTACACGGGCTTTTTGTAGTGGAGGAGCTGTGACCAGAGTCCATTTAAAACTAATTTTATTTTCGGGTCCCATTGGAAGCTGATGAAATCTAGGACCTGCACTCCCCATAACTTCCCAAAGTCATTGCCAGGTGGTCAGGCCTTGGGTTTTGTGGGCTTGAGTTGAGTTTTTACAGCAGTGAGTACAGAAATATCCACTTTATTTGAATCTTCCATCCACTTGAACGTGTGGCTGCGCTGTTGTTTAAGGACTGTCCTTACTCCTCCTTCCAGAGTTGAGCTGCCCGAGTACATCCTGGACCTGGGCACTGTCGTTCAGGGTTACAGTAAAAGCTGCATTGTGAAGATCACCAACACCTGGAGGTACCCAGTGGCCGTCCGGGCCAATGAACGTCCCCTGCGTGACACAGGTAACCAGTGCTGGAGAGGCTTCCCGTGGGCTGCAAGGAGCTGTCTCAGACAGATTGGCTTAAGCCACTGCACATGGGGAGGTTTTTTGAGCTTCTTCCTCCCAGTGCCCCTGCTGGGAGCCTCAGGGCCAGAATTCTCCTGCCCAGCCGTGCCCAGGGACCTGGCCTGCCTGGGACTGCCCTGACGCTTCCCTGCAGGGGCCTGATGGGCTGATTACCCTCGTCACCTCCCAGCATCTTCTACCTTTGGTTCCCATTGGCATCAAGTTTCTTTGGGCACTCTGGGGGTGTGTTGCAAACAGATGGGATCTGTTGTGGTTGGAAAGTGCTTTGTCTGGAGTTCACACTGTCACAGTTCTTGTGTTCAGCCTTTGTTGAGGAAACAGCCTGTTTGATCCTCTGGTGGAAAGTAGGCTTCCAAAAGAGGCCTGGAGGCAAATCTGCACTTCCATCACAGAGTGGCTGGCTGTGTCTGAGGGCTGCTCAGGTGTCTCCTCTAAGTTTCTGTCCCAGGAAAAGCTCAGCATGGGGTTTTTCCCAAGGCTCCCAGCAGGACACCCGTATGGCTTTAACATGCTTATGACACATTTCATGTTGTTTGTGTATCTCAGCTGCTTTGTTTTCATCTGTTCAAGGTTTCAGCATATACCTGGAGCCCGTGGACTTCCTGATCCGCGGCACCAGCAGACTGTTTGAAGTGAAATTTGCAAGTGCCAACCTGCCCGTGGGAACGGTGGATGTGCTGCTGCCCATCAAGGTACCGCAGCTTTTGGGGCAGGCAGCAGGCTGGGCACAGCAGCACATGTCAGCTGGACTCTCAGCTGAACTCTCTGTCCCTCTCCAGGTAGAGAAAGGCCCCACGCTGCACATCCGCCTCCGTGCCACTGTGATCCAGCTGCTGCTCAGCCTCTCCAGGAACAGACTCCAGTTCCCCGCTGTCCAGGTTGGGCAGTGCTGGCATGAAACAGTCCGGCTCTACAACCAGTTCAGCGCGCCCTGTGAATGGTTCCTCACTGTCAACAAACCTGCCAAGAAGGTAAAGCCCAGGCGAATGTAACACGGAACGTCGCGGTCGGGTTTTCTTTGCACCTCCTGCCTTTTCTGTGCCTGTGGCTGCCTGAGCACTTGGGCTACAGTGTGTTTGAGGAAGCTTTTGAGGGTCCAGATCAAGGCTGCTTTGCCTGGACCTGTTCCATTGGCTGATGCTTTGCTTCTCTCCCATCCTCACCCATTCCTCCTCCTCCTCTGAGGACAGGACGGTGGCTCCCCATCTGCTTGCCCTGCCTGCAGGTTGTTCCTCCAGTTCTAGACCGTGGGGGCCACGCTGGGTTTGCTGTGGGTGCTCTCAGCACCGGGACAGGATCTCAGAGCACTCCAGGAACCGAGGTTCTGTCCTCACAGACCAAGGAGACCTCACACGACTGGTTTCTGTGCTCAGGTGGACAAACGTTTGAAACCGGCCGTGCATCAGAAGAAGCTCCAGGCTGTGAAGGATGATTCCCGTGTCTTTCACTGGAAGGCCCAGGAGGGAACCCTTTATGGTAGAGAGTGGTGTGACCTCCAGATCCAGTTTTCACCCCTGGAAGAGGTGAGATTGGCAGGTGTCGTCCCAGGAGCTCTGTCAGGGCAGGGTGGTAAGGAGAGCGCAACGCAGGGAGTGGCAGATGAGCTCTTCCTCTACAGGCAGCTTTCTGGAAGCCCTGCACTCACTGTGCCTCAGTTTCCCTGCAGCACACCCTTCTGAGAGGTGCCTTGAAATCCCCACAGAGAACATCAGGGCACTGTGCTGTGGCTCCCTGTCTGCCCATGGGGGAGATCTGCCTGATTCCCCTCGAACTCCCCCTTGCCTGGTTGTATTTGCAGCCTGCAGCGCTGGGTGCAGAGCAGCTGGCACACTCACAGGGCATCAACCTGGAAGGGCCAATGCTGGCTCATCCTGCTGCTGGCACCAACAGACAAAACAGCCACCAGACACCTTCCTGGGCACGGCAGGACAGTCACCTGTAGTGGTGTGCTGCCAGCAGTCCCTGGGGCTCTGGCCCAGCCTGCCTGCACGTTGCCATGCAGCTGGGGAGTCAACTTCAAGGATGGAACATTCCCAAAAGCCCTTTGCATGTGGCCACTGGGACTTGGAAACTGACAGGGTGTAACAGGATGGACACAAGTGCTTCCATGCCCAAGAACAGTCCCAGGGATCTTTTCATTGTTAGAGAGATGTGTGCTGGATAAGAAGACAGACTGGGAAAGATATGTTGCCTGGAAAAGCATAAATGGGATCTAAAGGGACCTGTTACTTACTGGATAATTCACCCACCAGACTGACAGGTTTTCCCCAGTCTATTGTTGTGTGTTTATGAATTCTTATGCACCTCAGTTTATTGTTAAATTTTATGAATTCTGTCCTACCTCCATATTGTTTCCCTTTCTTCCTCAGAATTTCCCTCCAAAAGTTGTTTGTCACCCTGTCTCCCCAGTTTTCCCGCTCCTCAGCTGCTCATTGGTCACAGCCTGCCACCATGCAGGGAGAGCTGCCATTTGCCCATTCCCTCAGAGACCCGGGAGTTCCGCCCACCTTTCCCCTATCCCCCATCACACTTTTCCCTGAGTTGTCAATCTCTTGCGCCTCCCCAGGTTAGAATCCACCCCTCAAACCTACGTTATTTAAACCCTTGTTTCCCCCAAATAAACGGCATTGCTGCACGAGACCTCAACTGTGTCAGAACCCTTATTGCAGTGCCCGGTCCCATTTCCCTTCCCCCCCCGGACCGCGGCAGAGATGTAACCAACCATCTTGTGTCAGGCTTTGACCACAGCCAAACACTGAGCAGAGAAGACGACCTTTATTTCTAGCTAGCAAGAGCTCATCTGCCTTTCTCATGGAGCTGGTGTTTGCCTGATGCAGCAGTGCCAGGACTGAGGGCCTTTCTCGTGTGCTCCTCCATGACTAGGGGAGAACATCTGATAATCCATTTTACATCCATCTCATACCCAAATACCCAGTTACACTGCACACCAGGATTCGTCCCAGTTACTCAGAGCCAAGGACACAGATGCTGTAGCCCCTACCATAAGTAAATACTGGGTTTCCATTCCCCCTGGACGGACTGATAACACCCCTGACCTTTGGGCAAGGCTTGTATTTGGGTCCTGTCACCTAGGACTTCATGGACAAGTTTTCGGCACTTTTCTCTTTTCAGAAGTCCTACGAAACCGAGCTGAAGATAAACATTCGTGGGAACAGCCAGCTCCTCGTGCTGCACCTCTCAGGACAGGGTCTGGAGCCACGGCTGGAGTTCAGCCCCACAGAGATCAAGCTGGGAGCGCTGCTGCCGTGCAGCCCTGAGCTGGAGAGGACAGTGGTGGTGAAGAACCCCTGCGAGTTCCCCATTGAGTTTTACTCACTGGAGTTTGATGAGGAGTACCGTGAGGAGGAGAAGGTGAGAGGGAAGGTCTGGTCCCCATGTGTGTGCTCCCCAAGCTCTGCAGCACTCCAGCCTTCCCAGGCTTGTGCCAGGGAGATGGAGGCAATCCCCGAGGCAAAGCCTGGTGGCACTTGGAGGTGAGCCATCCCTGCTGGCAGTCTGTGCAGGGGCTTGGATAGCCTGTGTTGTTGGAAGGAAGGAAGGAGGGAGAAGATGGCCTGAGTCTGTTGGTATGATGGAGGTTGATAGAGGAATCTTATGGATGGTTTCTCTTCCCCACACGCACAGATCCTGCGGACGCTGGAGGAGTTTGGAGACCGGAGGGCCGTGGTGATGCCTCCACGTGCTGCGGGTGAGAAGCTGCCCCCAGAGGTGCTCAATTACTATGAAAAATGGAAGAAGATGGAGACTTCGGGTCAAGAGATTATGTCCAAGC
Source organism: Neopelma chrysocephalum (assembly GCF_003984885.1). Classification (NCBI taxonomy): domain Eukaryota; kingdom Metazoa; phylum Chordata; class Aves; order Passeriformes; family Pipridae; genus Neopelma; species Neopelma chrysocephalum. The sequence goes on from NW_020897789.1 coordinate 1,353,986, forward strand.
CCAAGGAAGAATCAGGGCAGGACAATGGTAAGGGTTTGTCATTGGCTGTTCTGACTGTGGGCATAGCAGGGAGCCCAGCCCACACACCCCTGAGCTCTCTGTCACCTTGTTCTCCATGCAAAGCCCATGCTTTTAGCAGCCATCTGATCTCCTGCCTGGTGGAGGAATTCCTGGGTGAAGGGCTGTGGCATCCTCTGCCAACCTGGAGTTTACCAAAGCCAGCTCCTATGTGCCTGCCATGGACTGGGGAAATATTCAGGATATCCCCTTGCGTCCCTTAGCCACAAAGAATAGCATCAGATGGATGCTACTTCAGCCAGTAGGACCAGGTCTAATATCACTGGCTCTTTTAGATTTGTTCCTTCCCAGCAACAAAAGCACAAGCTCACGTTGCTTTCAGCTGTCTCCTTTCCTGGGATCCGAGGGAATGGGGAGGATGATCAGGATCCAAGGTAGGCAGGAGGCTGACTTTTCTACTGGTTCTGCACAGCAGCGCTTCAAGAGAGCAGCAGGTTGTTGAAGGACGTGGTGGATGAGAGTGACAGGCCCATCTCTCAGGCCATCAGGCGCTACACCGATCCTGCTGTAGAAGAGCTCAAAGCCCAAACGCCCGGAGGGATTGCCATCATCGTCTATGGGACACCCCGGACAGGTACGGGAGCCACAGCCCTGGGCTGCAAGGAGAGGGGGAAGCAGGAGAAATGCATCCTGGTGGACTGTGGTGCCTGAGACAAAGTCCTCAGCTGAATATGAGGTGGAAATGATCCACCTGGCACTGGAGTTCAGTGCTCATAACCGTGCTCAAGCTGCCTCCTTTGTGGTCTCCCCTACAAGGGCACTTGGTCTCCCACCTTGAAAGGAGAGTCCTTGAAACCTGTTTGTGAGTTTTCCAGAGCCTGTCCCTGAAAATGCCTCACGTGGAAGTGTCACCAAGCAGTCTTCCTCTCTCTCTCAGGAAAGACAAGGGTGGCAGCCGCCCTGTCCAAGTATTACGGTGCCGCCCGCTTGTCCCTGGACCGGGTAGTGATAAAAGCCATGTCGGACGAGGGCAGCTCGGCGGGGCTCCGTGCCCGGGAGCTGTGCATCGAGGCTGCCCGTCAGCGAAGAGCCATGAGGAAACAGATGCTGGGTAAGGAGAAACGCTGCACCCAGAGCATGCTTAGGAAACCACCATGACCGTCCACTTCTGCTTGCTCAGAGAAATGGTTTGGCAGCCCTCGGGTCTCTTAGGGAACATGCGTGCTGTGCATCTCTGGCTAGTTTGAAAACAAAAAGCTCAATTTTAAGGGCTCCAACAGGGGCACTTTTACTGCCATTCTTGGCACATATTCCTTTTTCTAGGGGTGGTGAAGCACACCTGTCTCTTTCTCTGAATTTTTTATATTTCCTCAAAGCTGAATCCAGCTTACTCCTCATGGGCAGCAGGCAGAACCATTGCCCACCTTCACAAGGGAAAAGCCCTCTGAAGTGGCTCATTAAGCACAAAATAACTATGAGTGTGGCTTTGCAAATGTGAGAGGAAGGCAAGAATAACCTCCCAGAGGAGTTTCCAATGAGAGACATGCTGTAGATGAGCTTTTTTCTCCAGAGATTTTCCTATGCCCATTGTTGGGTCACACAGCTTGTGCACACTGTGCTGTTCTCCAGATCAGACTGGAGACTTTCAGAAACTTTACTGGGCAGTTGGTGCCCTGAGCTCTGCAGGGTGAGGCCAAACCTGCTCAGTGTGGGAGAAGTTTTGCATTGCTCTGCTTTGAACCTGGTTGGGTTCAGAGCTGGTGAAAGGAAGAAGGGTCTGGATCCCAGCTGGGGTTTTCACACACAGAGGATTTAGCTCCAGCAGAGATGGGTGATGCAGCTGGGGCCGGGCTGCATGTTACAGTCTCCATGTGAAAATGCAGGATGGGTGCAAGGTGTGGAAACAATGAGGATGAATCTTTGGTTTGATCCATAGGGGAACTGCTGTGCCAGCAGCGTCACCTGCGTGCACGTTTGTTAGGAGGGACCTAGGGCTGGCTTTAAAATCCAGTATGGGCTGGTGTGCTTTATGCTGCTGATAAGCAGGGAAGGAGCTGCTTCTGGGAAGCAGTGCTGCTAGTGCCCAGCAGGCTGGAGGACAAGTGCCATGTCCCTTCCAGGGGGCAAGGCTGTGCCCATTGGGGTGGAAGGTGCCTGCTTGCTCCTCACAGCCCTGCTGAGCCATCTGTCCCCTCTGCAGGTAAAAAGGGTGCTCAGGACAAGAAAACCCAGCCCAGCCCTGGGGACAAAGCCAGCAAGAAGACCCTCACTGTCGGACAGCAGAGCCCTTCAGCAGCCAAGGATAAGGCATCCAACAAACCCCAGGCAAGATTTTCAGTGACCTCCAAGGTGAAACATGATCTGCACTCGTTAATGCCTGGGACCCTCCTGTTGCCATTGAGATGGGAAGAAGCTGCTTACAGTGGAGGCTCCGTGTCACCAAGGGCCTGATGCAGGGTCTAGAGTGCCAAGAGCCAGCTGGGCGTGGCTTGGGGTGGGAATGTGCTCTGGCAGAAAAGCACCATTGGTGCTTAATGGTTTGTTGGCAAAGTGTATTCCTGCCTAACTTGGCTGCAGGTGCCGAGCAAAGCTGTGGGAGGGAGGCTGTGCCGGGGGCTTGCAAGCTTGGATCTCTGCTGGCCAAGGGATGGGCCCTCCAGGGCTGTCTCCTGCAGCTGCCAGCCTGCACTGCAGGGTTGTCCTTGTCTCCTCTAGAGAGGAAGCCCAGATCCGAGCCCAGCAGTGGGAACTGTCCAGGGCTTTCTGCAGGGGTTTATTTTTCTTACCATGTTCCACATTGCAGATCGCAGCCGTTTCCTGCGCCACCGCTCCTGCGCCACAGCGACTGACCATCCTCACCAGGACGGGGAGAAAGGAGAAGAGGAGGAGGTGTTGGAGCTGTGTGCTGCCTGAGGAATTGCTGGTGGAAATCATCTCTGAACGACTGCAGGTACGTGGCATGGAGGAAACGGAGATGTTCCTGCTCCAGAGAGACAGGCAGTGAGGTACAGCTTGGAGAGGAGGAGGAGGAGGTCTATGCCTGCTGCTGGAGGATCCTGTGCTGCATGCAGGGATCCTTGGGGGAAGCTGCAGATGCCCTAAGTTGGCAGAGTGCAGTGCAAGATCCAAGCTGGTCGTAGCTAATGCACTTGGAATGACAATGGCTGGTGTCCTGAAACATCTGCATTTACTGACCCGCTGCGAGCCCAACGTGTGCCATGGCTGACTCGCTCTTCCTGTTTGTCTCTCCTGGCAGCTGAGTGACTGCTACAAGGGAGTGGTGTTTGATGGCCTGGAGACCCTCTTTGCGAGCAGCCTGGCATCTTCTCTCCTGTGCGTGCTCAAAGCTGTCAGCAATCGCCCTCATATCCACGTTGTGAACATCTTCCAGGATTCTGAGTTTTGGAAAGGCAGGCGGATAGCTGCAAGAGAGAAGAGGGCAGCTAAAAAAGAGCGGAAAGGTGAGATATCTCCACCCCTCTCAAATCTCTCTCAAGCCCTCAACCTTAGCTGTGTGTATCTGGGTTTGCAGCAGAGCTTGTAAGAAATCTTTTTATTGATCCTTCCACCTTCTGCCTCAGTGTAGCCAGCACTCAGCTCACAGCTTCTTTAAATACAGCAGCGCTGAGGCTGTAAGACTCACCTTCATCTCAATCATTAAAGCTTGGGTGCAAGTGCAAGCTGGCGTGGCTCAGTGACTAACCCCCAGCCAGCTGTCCACAGCCACGGTGCACCTGAGCCAGGCCACAGTCTGGGGGGCTGTCTGAATTTTGGAGCAGGGATGTGAGCTCCGCAGTGTCTCCTGGCAGGGTGAGAGGCTGGGTCGGGAAAGAGCTGTGAATCCTCGCAGCTGACCCAGAGCCCCAAGCTCTGCTTGCAGTCACTGATGGCTTCTCTTGTGGTCTCTGCTGAAGCACGGGAGAAGGAAGAAGCTGCCCGGAGAGAGGAAAAACGTCTCTGGGATGTGGATGTGGACGAGTATGAAGCCCTCCCTGAGAAGCAGAAAGCTCTGCTTGATTACAAAATAGAACAAATCAAGCGTGAGCGGAAGGAGAGGTAAGTAAACCTCCTCTGGGTTACTCCTCAGGGTAGTAACCTGGAGGGTTTCTCTGCTCCAAGGACCTTGGTTGAGCTCAGAGGGGTTCAAGAGCAAAGGCCAGAAGCAGCACAAGGATGGCCAGGTCCAGGTCCCCGGTTCCCAAGAGAGGAAGGACTTTCCTCTGTTGAGATGAGAACATCTTCTCTCTGTTTTAGCCGTGAGCCCTCTGGCTTAGACATGGCCTGCGGGGAGCTGGGCTCTGGGCTTGCCTTGCCACCGCCCACAGAAGTGTCTCAAAGTGTGTGATGTTGATTCTCATCTTCTTCATCATCCCCCTTCTTCACCAAACCCGCAGGATTGTGGTGTGGGCTGGTGTGGGACACAGCTGTGCTGGCTTGCTTTCACCCCGGTCCTGCTCTAGATGAAGTCCTTGCAATGCTGATGTGCCAGGGCTTTCCTTAGGGTGGAGCACCATCCATAAAAGCTTAGGCTGCCCTTCAGCTGCAGCAGCAGGTGAACCCAGGAGAAGCTCTGGCCCAGCAAGGCAGCCCAGCTCAGGAGGACGCACAGGGAGAGTGTGGAGCTGGGAGGGGAAGCTGCTTAAAGCGAGCCTGTGTTTCAGCACTTCTCTCAGCCCAGGCTGATGTTTGTTGCACTGGGAGGAGATGGCCAGGACTGCTTCAAATCAGTTCCCAGGACAGACAGCACAAGTGTGCCCTGGTCACAGCTGTGTTCCAGCAGGAAACCTGGTGGTTCAGAGCCTGATTTGCAGGAGGGGACTTCCTGCAGCCTTTGCTTTCTGATTGCTATGATTATTCTCATTAATGAGCAGGCTCTGCCCAGGGAGAAGGGGGCTGAAGGAGCCAAGTAAGCATTGGAGGAGGGATAAGTAGGTGTTAGCAATTTATGGGCAGGTCTAAACTGGGAAACCAAGAGGGGGGGCTTCAGTCATCACTGCAGAGCGATGGTGGATCAGCCTTTGGCAGTGTGCTGGAGGTGTCCGGGTGAACCTCAGGGGAGAAGTTGCACAGTTGATACCTTATGATGGCAAGGCTTAGGTTTGGCTGGCCCAGGAGGTCGCCTCCCACCCTTCCTCACTTGGGATGTTCCCAAGCTGTCTGGGTTGAGGAAGGTCCACGGAGATGGTCTGACAGTTCTGCCTGGCCTCAGGGTCGAGGAGTGAAGGGCAGAGCCAGCTGGGATTCCAGTGAGCCCAGGTTTCTGGTGGTGACTCTCAGGGGTGTTTTCTCTTTGGCTTGCAGAAGGGAGCTGGAGCGGCTGGCTCGAGAGCGCGAGGAAAGCCAAAAGGCGTCACAAGCCTCAAAGAAGCAAGACAAGCTGCAGAAGAAGAATGGCCCCTCGGTGAAGTCTAAGGTACCCGCAAAAGAGCAGCAGCGGGAAACCAAAAAACCAGAGGTCCAGACAAAGAGCAAAACAACAGCAGCGAAACAACAACAGCAGGAAACCAAAAGCCAAGCGGTCCCCAGTAAGCCCAAAAAACCAGCAGCAAAACAACAGCAGCAAGAAACCAAAATCCCAGAGGTCCCGAGTAAGCGGGACAGGATCTTGGACCTGAGGTTTAACATCTATGAGTCTTCACAGAACAGGATCAGACATATTCTGTCATCCTGGGACAGGGTTCAGGGTATCATGAACCAAGTGCCGGACAAGTCCCAGTCTTCCCCTAAACACAAAGATGAGAAGAAGAGCAGTAAGTCTCCAGAGAAGGCAGAGAAGAATCCTCTGAAAAAACATGGCAGCCACAAGAGTCTTCAGCAGGAAGGGGAAGTTGCAGAAGGCTCAGTCGGAAGCCAGGATGCCGGAGTGCCCTGCTTGGACTTCCACGTCACGCATCGTGAAAATGTGTTTAGGAGGATCCTGAAGAGCAAGAAGCTGCCACCAGCAAAGCAGGTAAAAGCCTGCAAGGCTCAGATGCTGAATTTGTCATGGTCCGGGGCCCTGGAACAGTGTGTCCCCCAGGTGATAACAACACAGAGCCTTGTCAGGGCCACTGATGATGTTCCACAACAGCTCTGCAGTGTCTGTGTGGATGGGGAGGTTCTCAGCCTGCCTCAGATGTGTGGAAAGTGGGAGTGCTCTGTGTCCAAGCATCCCATCTGTTCAGAGAGTTTCTCAGTCTGGAAATCATTAACAATGGTCCCAGGGCAGCTCCCAGGCATTGTTCTCTTCAGCTGAGTCACTTGGGAGAGGTTTCTCTCTTGGTCGCACTGTAGGTCCTGCCTCTGCTCTGGAGCCTGCTAACCCACTGGGCATAAAAAAGCACTTGTATTCCATATAAATCAAAAACTCCACTGCCAAAAGCTCAGGGCCTTTAGGGAAGGAGTGTGAGGGTGAAGGTGACAGGAGTATAAACAGGCTTTTCTCTTTGGTTTTAGATCCTGCACTTTCTGGGACTGGGACCTCCCATCCCCCCTGGCTTTCTTTTCTCTGTGGTCCCCTACCCAGAGGAGGACAGAGTCCCCACAGCAGCACAAGACCTCAGACACTTCATCCTTGTTGAACCTGAGGATGCTGCTGCAGAAGATGATGTGGTGGGTATTCCTTTTGTGCCTTCAGTGAGGGTGCCAGGGCAGGGGACAGGTTGGATGGAAAAGGGTCACCGTGGAGGGGCAGTGCAGACGTGATGGGGCCCCATGTCTGCAGGCATCCTTTCCACCAGGGATGAGGGAAAAGAGACAGCTCTGCTGGAGACATAGAGCAGTTCTGTGAGACAACAGGAAAAAAATCACTTAAACCCATCAACTTGCCTTGATGAGAGGGTCCTCGGTGGGGAGAGGGTCCTGGGTAAGGAGGGGTGTCCGAGGCAAGACAAAGGCCAATAAGGAAGACCAAGTCCATGGGCAGTGGTGATTATTTATTCTCTCTCCTGTTGGCTAACAAACCCCATTCTGCTTTCCAGGAGGGGAGTGTCTCAGGGCAGGTCTCACCTCTCTCTCCCTTTTCTCTCCCCCCTTATGCCAAGGCCCCAGAGGCACGGGACCACTTGGAGGAGGGGAAAGCCACGAGCAGACACAAGTCTAGCAGGGAAAAGCCAAACTCCCCCCAGAGCACAAAAAGTCTCCGGGATCACTCCACAGAAACACCCAGAAGTTCACCTGGGCCAATGAAAAGCCAACTGCAGAGGGACTCAGCCCTCGAGAGACCTGCCAGGTGAGCTGCAGGGGAGGAGGTGATCCCTGTGCTTCACACTCATCTTGCCAAACAAGGTCCATTGTCCTCAGCTCCGCAGCGACCCTCTGCCAGTGCCTCCGTGGGATGGCGAGTGCACAGCCCTCCTCCTTGTCTCGTTTGCCCTCAGCAATGTCTGAAGCTTCCTTTTTAACTGCCAGGCTGAGAAGGTTCCGCTGGATCGTTCCTGCCCACGCTGAGGTGGAACTGAAGATCCGCTTCAGCCCCACAGGGCCAGGGCAGTTTGACCAGATGATGAACTTTGAGATCCTGGGGTCAAAGCGCCTGTACCAGCTGCCCTGCAGTGCCACTGCCCTGTACCCCAGCATCAGCCAGAACCCACGGTAAGGCTGGGCCACAGGAGCATCCCACACTGCTCCCCCCAACCTGGGAGCCAGGGCTGCCCCTTGTGACCTTCTGGCTGGGGCAGATGGTGCTGCCTGAGTCACCCAGCATCCCTTCCTCTGCTGGGAGCTGGGAGGCTGAACTGGTACCTCAGCCACCCAGAAGGGGGATGGCTTTCTGACTAGATTTCCTACTTGCAGCATCTCAGAGCTCCTCATTCCCCATTTTTTCTCTGCCCAGGCTGGTGTTTCCTCGCTGGAGGAAGAGCAAGGAGAAGGAGGACATCATCTCCAAGGAGTACGTCATGAGCACAAAGCAGTTCCACTTTGGACCGCTGCTTTGTGGCAAGTCAAGAGAGTGGTACGTGCTCCCTGCTCCCAAGTGAGCATCCCTGTGTGCTGCCTGGACAGACTGAGATGTCGGGAGGGGATCTCCAGGGCCTTGTGCTCTCCTGGACACACTTGCAGACACACTGTCCCAGTGGCACAATGCAGGGCAGTCCCAGGCAGAGACCTGGCAGACACATGGGCTTGAGGGAGCACAGATGTGTGAGTGTGAGCAGATAACAGGCAAATGAGCCTTGGAGGAGCTGCTTTGCCAACCTGGTGGGTGCCCTGGTGTCCAGAGCCACCAGAGCTGCTGCTGCCAGCCCGAGGGTGACTTGGGGCACCCTGTGTCCCCCTCCACATCTCAGCTCCACCCCTTGGGAAATGAACTTTATGGTGCTTTTTCAAGTGCTTTGAGCTCTACAGGTAGACTAAACGAGCAAGTGTTCTCTGGATGGTTTTGTAAACCTTTCATTAATCTCTAATGGGAGTGAGATTGTGATTTGACCTGCCAATATGTGTGAGTCAGAGGGGAACCTACAGCAGGAATTACGTTTTCCTGAGATTCCATTGCATCCGCAGTGCTGGAAAAAGTCTGCCTAAAAATGTTGTCATTGTAGCTGTTGGCATATTTCTGTTTTTAATGTCACTCTTGTTTTTATTTTTTTAATAATATTTGAAGTTAAGTTCTTGTCTCCATGGGAGCTCTGGAAGGCCAGGCTGATGGATGGTCTGGGATTTCTGTTTGCCTCTTTAACCCTTTCACTCCAAATTCAGTTGCACACCTCAGAGAAGGGTCATTTGTTATCTTTAACATTCCCCTTGGGAATTGATGCTTTTGATTTCTTTCCCTCAGACTTTTGAGCTAACCCACAGTAGTCTGACGACTTTTCTAAAAGAGATAAGTGAAACTCTTTTGCAAACATCTTTTCCAAAGCCTTTCTCTATCCTCTGCGGGGAAGGCACCCCAAGAAAGAAGGGGAAAGAACCCTTGTGCCTGGTGTATTGTTGTTTTTCCAGGTACTTTTGAATTTAAATTGTGTGAAACACTCTTGAAATGGCCTGTGCATCGTCACACTTCTGGGGTGCAGGCACCAGGGATAGGGGCAGGCATCAAAGCCAGGCAAGGATGAGCACACAGACCGTGCCTCGTGCCCCTGACTGGGATCCTTTTTCTTCCCCTGCTTGTTAGACCATGGTCTTCCAGTGCCACCTCCTGCTGCTGACACACAGTGCTTTCCTTGGTGTGTGGGGAGGGCAACAGTCTCCTCTGCAGCCTTTTCCCCTTCTGTGGACAGGTACAAGGCACAGAACTGCCCCGGCAACAGCGAAAAGTTAACCATCTTCAACGACTCCCCCATGGAGGCAGAGGTGCATTTCTCCTTTGAGAACGACAGCAAAGGAGAGACATTTCTTTTGGATCCTCCGAGCATGAGGCTGCAGCCCAAAGAGAAGAAGGTAGGAGAGGTGAGCAGGTAGGGCAGGCACCGCAGAAGTGCTGTTCCTCCTGCTCACAGAGGGCTCTTTGTATTTCTGTTTGTGGGGACGGGTTCAGAAGCTGACTGTTTGGGCGTACCCGACTTCTGCTGGCCTCGTGGAAGACAGTCTCATCTGCCACATCAAGGACAACGCGGAGCCAGTGGTCTTCCGACTGTGCTGCGAAGGGGTGCATGTGAAGCTGGAGGTCACCCCCCAGGAGCTGTGTTTCAACAAGCTCCTTCTGCACAGGTCAGTCATCCCATGGCACTGCAAGCCTTGTGACAAAGAGAAGAGGTTTGACTCTGGCTCCAGAGGCTCAGATGAAGCTGCTTCAAGCTGCATTCAATGGCAAGACTGGTGTGACCACCAAGCAGCTTACACTGAGTGTCTTCTTGTCTCTGCAGGACTGACACCCGGACCCTGGTCCTTAAAAACAACAGCCCACTGCCCATGGCGTGGCATCTCAGTGGGCTGGATGACCTTGGAGAAGACTTCTCTGTATCACAAGGCAGAGGCATCGTTGGCCCCCTCACAGACTTTGAGGTCAAGCTGAATTTCAAGGCTGAGAAGATCGGCGTCACGAATAAGATGATCCGACTAGAGGTGAGAGAGACTTGGGCCTTCCTGGCAGAGCAGGGCAGAGCAAGCAGCCATGTGCTCTTAGGGATAGAGTCAGGAAGAGCTGCACCTGACAGACACGGGGGTGCTGTGGCCCCAACTTCTGCCTCTGTGCTGGGTTGGCCGGGTGCCCAGGCTCTGTATCCGGAGCCTGTACCACAGCCACCTTGCTGCTGTGCAGGCTTGAAGGCTGTTGTTTGGTTGTACAGACCAGCATTCTCTCTGGACCCTTTCTGGGATTTTGTTCCCTGTGGTTTAGAGGCTGCATTTCAG
>NW_020897790.1:0-11694 GCF_003984885.1 Neopelma chrysocephalum
TATTGGGGAAGAGGTTATCTTTGTGTTTCTTCGCCACAGGGACCTCTTTGGATACCTGCCAAGTGGACTCGAGCTGCTGTGAATGTTTCGAGCACTACTAGTAACAGAGACGGACAGGAAGAGAGTGGAAGAGAAGATTCGCCTAGTACTTCTACCGAGAGTGTATGCAATTAAAGGGTTGCCCAGGAATTTATCATGGGAGATTTGCTGATGTAAAAGTTATGAATCTTATCTTCTGTTACTGAATTCGCTACATCGATTTTCATTAAGAAAGTTTGGTACACAGTATTGTTTCACATGCAAACAGCCAGGTTGCTTGGCCTGGATTGCTTTTAGATGTAAGACCTGTGGAGGCAAATGGTGGCGTGAGCAAAATAATTTGTCAGGTATTTGGTGTAGAACCTGTGCTTTTACATTATCATTAGATACACGGCAACATGGTTTAGAACAGGCAACAGGTTTGCAAATAATTGAGGCATTGCAATTATATGAAGCTGATGAGCAGAGTATATTAGCTTATTTATGCTGGTATACTAAGTATATTATAAAAAGACTGAGTGTGATCAGGGGTACAAAAATTATAGCAGCCCAGTGTGGGAAAATTACACCCTTAACAACAATAGTACCTCGTGGTCCCTTTTGAGGCAATCCACAACGATATTTAAATTTCTGTGTAAAAGCATACAATCAATTTGAAAGAAAATTATGATCTCTTTATGGTTTTGGATTTTGAAAACAATCCTAATGATGCAAGGACACCCTAGCATTCCTATTGGACCCAGAGAAAACATTTGGGTAACGTTTGCCAACCAAACGGGTCAAATGGATTTTTGTCTGAGTATGGTCAAAGCATCTGATCCCTTTCAAACATGTTTGATTGGCATCCCTTACCTTGATACGAGTGATTTTAGAGGATGGGTTAATTCTAATCCTACCAAAATTGAGGTGGAACGTGCATGTAATGTAACCAAAGAATGCACAAATGGCACCAAAGGCATGACGTCTCTTTTGTTGGTAGCTAATCTAAACAGGACAATGATAGACAGTCCTAGTGAGTTACAAGTATTTGGAGCTGTGTATGGAAATGACTCTTGTTTTAGACTCAATATGAAAAAGGAAAAGATCTTTTTACAATGGCAGCGAACGATTGGAAATGTATCCACCACGAACATAACAGCACAAAATCCTCCATATGACAATATGACCTGGTGCCAAGGCTACGTCAGAAATGTGTCAGTCAGTGTGATGAAGCCAAAATATTTACCACCTGGTTATTTCTTGATTTGTGGAAATAGAGCATGGTCTGGCATTCCTAGGCATCCCATTGGTGGACCATGTTACTTGGGAAAATTGACAATGTTTACACCTCATCATGGCTAGGCTTCGCGAACGAAGATTTGGGAAGGGCTCTACCCACTTTTCTTGCAAGCGCGTTGGTGGCTAAAAAGGCCAATACGAGAAAGGCAAGTCCGGTTGCAAAAGACACAGCAGAAAGACTCCTTAGAGGGTATATTCTGCAAGGCTCGATTCTTTCTGCGTTGTCTTTTCTCCTCAAGGGTGAATCTGCGTGCTTTCTCAAAAGCATCAGCAGCGTTATAAATGGTGTGTCTCCAGGCCTCCCGATTAGAGGCCAGAGTGGACCAGTTATGGTGATCAATATGCCCGAGGCTGAGTTGTTGCTTCAGGGAGTCCTTGTATCTTTTCTTCGGCGCTCCTCTCTTGCGGCAGCCGGAGGCAAGTTCACCATAGAGCAGGATCTTAGGGAGGCGGTGGTCCTTCATCCTGGAGACGTGCCCTGCCCATCGCAGTTGCGTTCTCAGTAACATGGCCTCAATACTTGTAATTGCTGCCTGTTCGAGAACAGATGTATTGGTCACATAGTCTGACCAGTGGATGTTAAGGATTGTACGGAGGCAGCGTTGATGGAAGCGTTCTAGGAGATGCAGGTGGTGGCGGTAGATGACCCATGTTTCGGAACCATATAAAAGAGTAGACAGCACTATGGCTCTGTAAACACTGATCTTGGTACTTTTCTTCAAGTGTTTATTACGCCATACTCGTTTATGGAGTTTTCCAAAAGCACTATATGCCTTCGCTAACCTATTGTCTATCTCCCCATCAATCTTACCATCCGAGGAGATGAGGCTGCCTAGGTAATTAAACTGTTGGACTGATTTGAGTTCTGATTGGCCGATGGTGATGTGGGGATGATGGAAGACTTCCTGAGGTGCAGGCTGATGGAGAACTTCTGTCTTCTTTAAGCTGACTTCCAGCCCAAAGAGCTCAGCAGCATCTGCAAAGCAGGATGTTAAACGCTGCAGAGCTGCTTCTGTGTGGGCAACAAGGGCAGCGTCATCAGCATAGAGCAGCTCCCGGACAAGATGGTTTAGGGTCTTAGTATGGGCCTTCAGTCGCCTTAGGTTGAATAGCCTTCCATCAGTACGATATCGAATGTAGATACCGTCCTGATCATCGAGGTCTGCCGTGGCCCTTTGGAGCATCATACTGAAAAAGACTGTGAATAGGGTAGGAGCGAGAACGCAGCCTTGTTTCACACCATTCTTTATTAGAAAGGGCTCAGAAAGTGTGTTGCCATATCTGACTTGGCCGTGCAGATCCTCATGAAGTGAGATGATCATTTTAAGGAACTTGGGGGGACAACCTAAACGTTCCAAAATCTGCCACAGACCTTTTCTGCTCACAGTATCGAAAGCCTTGGTGAGGTCGACAAAGGTTACATAGAGACCTTTGTTCTGTTCCCTACACTTTTCTTGCAGTTGTCTGAGAACAAATATCATGTCTGTGGTGCTCCTGTTGGCTCTGAAGCCACACTGACTTTCAGGTAGAATTTCTTCTGCTATAGCGGGTATTAGTCTGTTCAGAAGTATTCTTGCCAAGATTTTGCCAGCAATGGAGAGCAGAGTAATACCACGGTAATTTGAGCAGTCTGATTTAGTACCTTTCTTCTTATACAAGGTGATGATGACTGCATCACGAAGGTCTGATGGTAGTTCGCCTAGTTCCCAACAGCGCACCACGAGCTCATGAAATTTAGCATGGAGTGCAAGGCCCCCATGTTTCCAGACTTCAGGTGGGATTCCATCAACCCCAGCTGCCTTGCCGATTTTCACCTGCTGTATGGCCTTGAGGGTTTCTCCTAAAGTGGGGGCAGTATCCAATTCGTATTTCACCGGTTGTTGTGTGATGGACTGAATTGCTGAGTCTTGTACTACACGGTTGGTACTGAAAAGAGTCTGAAAGTGTTCAGACCATCTATTCAGGATGGAGGTTTGATCTGTCAGAAGCGTTTGACCACCTGCACTGAGTAGTGGGCTTTGGACTTGGTATGTAGGCCCATATGCTGTTTTCAGGGCCTCATAGAATCCTTTGTGATCCCCTGTATCTGCACATAGTTGAGTTTTTGCAGCTAGATCGGTCCACCACTTGTTCTGGATGTCACGGAGTTTCTGTTGGAGCTTGCTGCATGCAAGACGAAAGGCTGTTTTTCTTGCGTGACAGGATGGCAGTGCAAGGTGTGCTTGGTGGGCGGTTCTCTTCTTCCTCAACAATTCCTGGATTTCTTGATTATTTTCATCAAACCAGTCCTTGTTCTTCTTGAGGGAGAACCCTAAGGATTCTTCAGAGGATTGCAGGATGCTACTTTTAATATGCTGCCAAATTGTTTCAGGAGAGGAATCTGCAGAATCTGTGGAATGGTTATCAAGCTTAGTTTGAAGGTTTGCCTGGAATCTTTCTCTTACTGTGGCTGATTGGAGATCGTTAACTTGGAGTCTTCTCCTTGGGATACTGCCCCTTTTGGGTTTGAATTTGAGATAAAAGTTGAGTTTACAGCGCACAAGCCGATGGTCTGTTTGACATTCTGCGCTGTGCATCACGCGGGTATGGAGGACATCGTGGACATCTCTCCGTCGCACCAAGACATAATCAATGAGGTGCCAATGCTTAGACCTGGGGTGCATCCAGGTTGTCTTCAGACTATTTTTCTGCTGAAAGATAGTATTGGTGATGGTAAACTGTTGCTCCGCACAGAATTCTAGCAGAAGTCGACCATTATCGTTGCAGTTTCCAACACCATGCTTGCCTAATACTCCTTTCCAGCCTTCAAAGTTCTTACCTACTCTGGCGTTGAAATCACCAAGGATAATGATCTTATCATCTGTGGGCACCTTTTGGGTCCTATGGTTTTGACCTGTCTGGCATGGGCGACCCTACCGAAGGCATGAACCCTCGCCAGCATAGCTCGCAACCACATAGGGGTCGCAATGGATTTTTTAGGTGAGATGCAGTATGCGCGGAACTGAACCCACCCTTTAATCCTGAGGTTCATCTGCCAGGGCCGAGCAAGCTTGGACGGTGGCAGCGAGGTCCTCAGGACGTAGGTTTGATTAGAGTGACCTTCTCTTAGATGGATGGCCTTACAGGGCTAAGCGAGCTCCATCTGCCTGGGTTTGGGATGAGAGTTGTCCTTCTCCTAGGATGACTGCCAGAAGGCTAATGAGCTCATCCTGCCCAAGGATGTATGTTTACACCTACTATGAGACAAATAACGCAACTGAAAAGGAAAAATGTTCGGAACAAACGAGAAACTGAATTTGATAGATACTGCAAATCAGTAGAAAACCAACCCATTAAATTTTGGACACCTACGGTAAACTTCTTTGCATCCATATTTGCCCCCATTGGAGCAAAAAAGGGCCTGGTTCTTGTCCAAAGAACAGCCTGTTGGGTAAGGAATCAAATGAATAGAACTTCGAAAATTCTAGGAGAATTGGCTCATGACTTTGATGAAATAAGACATGCTGTTTTACAAAACAGAGCAGCTATAGATTTTCTATTGCTGGCTCAGGGGCATGGATGTGAAGAATTTGAAGGCATGTGTTGCATGAATCTTTCTGATCACTCTCAGTCCATCTACCAAAAACTTAAAGAAATGCAAGGTCATCTGAATGACTTTGAAGTCCAAAAAGATCCTGTTAGGGAATGGTTAGTAAAATTAGGCTTAGGACCATGGCTCGCTGAGATCGCTAAACAAGCTATTTCACTTTTGCTAATATTGCTGGCTGCTTTATGCGTCGTTCCTTGTGTTTTCAAATGTATACAGAACATGCTAACGAAGGCAATGAATGATGTGTTTTTAACATTGTCAATAAGAAACGGGGGAAGTGTGGAAAATATTGCAGAAACATGGTTATTAGAGAGAGGGCATGAGAAAGATTCTATAGCTCTGGTCTCACGCTAAAGCAAGGAAAACAATTAGAAGGTCACTGTTCACTGTGTTTGTGAAACTGCATTGTCTAAGAAACTGTGAAGCTGCATTGTCTGATGTGAAGCTGCATTGTCTATGAAAATGCATACGTGATAGAAAAGGTAGTAGCAACAGGATGGGAAATGTAGAGAAAGTAGCAAAGTAGTAAATAAAGTAACTATAAGCATGAGAAAGAAGCAGCATTTGCGCAAATAAGATTTAGGTAATTGGAAGCCAATGATGAGCTAGTGCTTGCAATATGTATGAAGCTAATTAATAAGTATATAAAAACAGAAAGCTACAGTAATAAATCGGATTAGATGTAACACGAAAACTGTGTTCGTGTCATCTTTTCTCGTCGTCTACAACACACCCCCACCTCTTACCTCTGGGAAACATGAGTTGCATCCTCCTGGATCCTCCAGCTGGATGCTGCTGGCTCTGGGCAGCTCCCACCCTTCAGCAGGGGATGCCAAAGGGAGCTCTGGGGACTGTCCCGAGGGCAGGGGACACCCACTGTGGGTCACAGCAACACTGAGCCATCTCAGGCCTGGGCTCTTCTGCCTGCAGGGCAACAAACAGCCAAGCAGGGACACTGGGACACTGAAAGGAAACAGGGACAACAAACTCAGGAGCCTGGGACACCACAGCCCCCAAACCTGCCCAGGCTCCAGCTGCTGCACAGACCTGTGGCCACACAGGACCCAAACCCACCCCCAGCACAGACAACCCTGGGGAGGTCAAGCTGCTCATTCCCAACCACAACCAAACATCCAGTGCCACTGTCTGCCAGCCCCTGCTCCCAGGAATCAATCATCTTGCCCATTTCCTTTCTTTACAGGTCCTTGCATTCACGTTCTACTATCAAACCATGATTAGCAAATTTAGCTATTACTGCAACCAACCCAGCTTGGCTTCCTAATTTCAAAGGATAGTGGGTTTGCCTTACCAGTATAGACTCTGGCTTAGGGGTAAATCTTAGAGGTTCTGCCCTTGTCCATTTTCTCAGAATTCCACTGGCCCACACAACAGGAACAACTGCAGCTGCCACTTCAGTCGGGACCATACTGCTGACAGGAGTTATTCCCTGCACAACAAGAGATGCTGCTTGGACACATTTAATTTCAGCAATTACAGTGTCAATATCCCCAGTTTTCAATTTCATTTCTGCCACAACTTTTCCAGTCCATCTCTTCCTAGCACAGGTTTGGGTGAGTTTGGCAAATAAACAAACTGAGAAACTACCCAATGTTTTCCCAGTCTAACCCCTGTCACACCAATCACCTGAACAGTGCCAGTCCTTAATTCTCCCTCTATTGGGTTAAGGATCGAGGACAGTCTGAGCAGGACATGTGCAAACCAAATGGTGGGGACTGGAATACACACCTGGCACTCCTGGAGCTCTTACAGTTACATTCAAGAGAAAACAGCCAATTGTACCATCACTGCTCAGTTCTTAGTCCCAATCCCACACTGCTTTTGCAGTTGGAGCACCACTTCTATAACCCAGTTACAGTCCATTAGAGAGCTCCACGTCTAGCATGGACAGGTACACCTGGGATACTCTCAGGAATGCCTGAATCCATTGCAGGGACCTTGCTTTGAACTCCCCAGGGCCGGGCACCCAGAGGATCTCCCCGAATAATCCTTTCGGTGCGCGCTGGAGTCCTCAGGGTGCCCCAGCCCAGGGGGCACCAGCAGCACTGTCCCTCCAGGGGGGCCCAATTTGGTCCCAAAAGGGATTTCAAGAGTCCTTCTTTGGAACCCACCAATGTGTACGGGTAGGAAGCCACAAGAAGGCCTCATTTATAAACGCAGGGGGATCTTGCCTGTGTCCCAGACTGCTCCGGGGATCTGAGGCCCTTCCCGAGAAAATCTCGGTGCCGGCGTGAAGGCCCAGAGATCCCTTGGAGCCACGGGAGAGCAGGCACAGAGTCCCTGCTGGGGGCCAATTTTGCTGCCTGAAATCAGCTCTTCAAAGAAACCTCTAAAACTCAGTTGGTGAGTGTTAGAAGCCAGGCAGTCCTACACACTGTGAGATATTTTAAGAGCTTAGTGAGTGAAAAAACATAAAGCTTTTATGAGGGACATCTGACCTCCCACAGACAGCTCCTTTATCCTTTCAGTACAAAATTATTTTCATGGAATGATTTAATAGGAAGTGCCCAGGAGTCCCAGACTGTGCTTTCCAGAACAGAAAATAAACAGAGGGAAGGAGCTTTGCACAAGTGTAACATACTCCAGAACAGACCTGACTTTAGTTTTACTCTTTATGTTCAAATATAGCACAAGACAAAAACTCTACCAGGAGAGCTGGCACTTTACCCACGGTACCCTCAAAGTCCCTCTCACGAGGGCTGTAGGAAAATTGCAGTTGTACGAGTCCCTTGTGCCTGCAGATGCCTGGGGATCCTCTCCATCCACCTCGTGCTCTCCCAACAGCAGAAAGGGTGACCTCAGGGACACGGTGGCACTCGACATCCTGCTGAGAGAGCAAGGAAACCTTTAGCATAAAGGTGATGTGGAATCTAAAACTTCCTTTCCTGGGAGCTTTGTGAAGCCTGCGACCAAAGAGGGGGAAAATTTGCATCTCCTTTGGTGCAGGTGTCACAGAGGCTGACAGAACTTTCACCTTTTTCAGACAATTGTGCCCTTTTTGGCTCCCTGGCAGCTCCAATGGCACCAGAACCCCCTTCCTGCACACACACGGCTGTCACACACAGGCACCCACACACCTTTGCTCCAGCCCACACGTGGCCAAGATTTCCTCATCCTGTACATCCCAAGGGGATTATTTTTGCTAGAGAGCACAGCAACCCCTCTGTCCTTGCAAACTGCCTCCCTGAAAAAAAGGAATCATTTTTCCTGGACACTTCCCCCACACTCAAGGTCTTTTAAAACTGTTGTCATGCCACCAAACCTGCTCAGGGTCCCTCCCAGCTTCTGCCTGTCCTTGCATTTAAAGGCACGTGCATATTCTATCTTCCAGCAGCAAAACCCAGCTCCTCACTGGCAGTATAAGCCCTGCTCTTACCTGGACAATCTCCCAGGCTCGGCACAGCTGTGGTTCATGGAGCAGCTTCCCCAGGCCCTTCTCTCTCCCAGCAGGAAGCACAACTCACCTCCACTCCACCAGCACCAGGGGAAACCACGAGCCAGGCTGCAAATTGACACAGAACGAGCAAAAAGCATTAATGCAGCACCAAGAAACTAAGTGAGACCAGTCTTCACCCCATAACCCTGCACAGGGAAAGGCTTTGGGATTCCGAGGCAAACCCTGAGACACCCAGAGAGCACCAGCCCCGCAGCCCTGCCACGGCTCCCCCCGGGGTCACCCGGCAGATAACGGGCTTACCCGGCCCCCGCTGCCCAACACAATGCGCCCCTAAACGCCCCCCAGCTCCCCTAGTCCATAAACACAGCGGACAAGGCGCTCTCACCTCCGCAGCCCGGGCAGCAGCGGGGCCGCACCCTCACCCCTCACACACAACCAGCCGCACCTCCCCCGCCCAACCTTATATACCGCGGGCCGCAGACGCTGCCCAATCAGCACTCGAGCGCCTCCGCCCAATCCCAGCCCGCCTGTCCCTGCGGCCCCGCCCCGCCCGCCCTGCCCGCTCACCCCGGCCCCGCCCCTCGCGCGGCCCCGCCCCCCGCTCCCTCAGCGCGGCTCCCGCCGCCGCCGCAGCCCCGGCAGCGCTGCTGGGGCCGGGGAAGGGCGGGTGAGAGCTCCGCGGTCACGTCCCGTCCGGGAGCTCTCCCGGGACAAGGGGAGCGAGGCGGGGAGCGGGGACAGCGGCGTTCTTGGGGGCGGGCAGGGCGGGGCCGGCGCGAGCCGGGGGACGGGCCTGGGCGGCCCGAGGGGCGGGGCCGGCGCGGTCCCGCCGCGCTTCGCTCTGGGGTTGTTTCGGGCTGGTTTTGGGTGCGGGTTTTGGGGGACTGCGCACACCCTCCCCTGGTCACAGCCCCGCCCCAGCTCGCTGCACCCAGCTGCACTGCCCGTACCCCTTGCTCAGCTCCGCGGGGATTTGTGCTTCCTCTGAAGGTGGCAAGTGTCTGCAAAGCGAGTCGGGAAGCCAGAGCGCTGCAGCCCCCGGGCCCCGCCGCGGCTTCCCCGCCGTCACCCGGCACCTCCCGCACGTCCCGCCCCGCAGCGTCGCTCCCGCTGCCGCCCTCGAACACAAGGAACGAACGCCCCTGCCCCCAGCACAGGCCGGTCCCTCCCCGGCAGCCTCGGCAGCGCCGGGAGCGGCCGCAGCCCCCAACGACGGGCGGGGCGCGCTGGGAGGGGCCGCGCGGGGCGGGGGCGGGTCCCGCGGCTGCGACCCCGCGGGGAAGGGACCCCCGGGCCGGCCCCGTCCGGCACCGCCGCTGGCCCTGCTCGGCCACCTCCCCTCGCCTCGCCCACAGTTTTAACATTAGAGAGCCCAGATTTAATCCAGAGCGCCACAAGCTCCCAAGTGCAGGGGATTTCCAGAGACTTGTTATTTTTCTCTTTTTAATGACCACGTTGCTAAAGTCAGGGAAATACAATCAGCATTCCCTAAATACCATCACTTCTACATCCACCTGCGATCAGGGGCCGATGGGCAGCAGCCTGCCCTGGACGGGCTGCAGGGATGGTGTGAAGGCCACTGTTCCCCAGGTTGGAATGACTCTGGCCATGATCCCCGGCCCGTGGACAGAAAGCCCAGAGCCAACAGGAACTCCAGCCAGCTGCAGGCAGATGTTACTCCGTCCCAGTTTGCCAGCGGTGAGGACAAAGGTGCCCTTCCCCGTTCGGAAGTGGAAGTCGTCCCCTGTGCAGAGCCCACTCTGATCCTGGGCCTCGTGGGAGCCAATTCCCTTGTCACAGCCCACTTCCTGCAGAGAAGAAAGGGAAAGATTGCACATAAGGAAGACAATCTTCCCTGGGAGGGTGGGGAGGTGGCCTGGCAGCTGTGGCTGCCCCATCGCTGGAAGTGGCCAAGGGTCTATTGGAAGGTGTCCCTGCCCGTGGCAGGGGGTGGAAGGAGATGATCCCTGAGGTCCCTTCCAAATCAACTGCAGGATTCCAGGACGATTTCATGCTCTCTCCCTGCATTTGTTTTGCGTTGTTTCCTCTCAAATATAAAATCTCCAATTTAGTTGAGTGTTAAGACAATACTTTTAAAATCTTTCCAGGAAGAAGAAGGATGTGTTCTGTAACACATATAGAAATCATTCCCACACCCACCAAATCATTGTGAACTAGAACCCTATTCCCTCATCCCTGTCCTTGTTTTCCTTGGCTGGAAAACCTGATGATCCACACTGGCTATTTTTAGGGTGGTCCCCTTGAAACTTCTGCGCTTGACCCATTGCTAAGTGGAGAGCACAGGACAAGGGAAGGACAAATTTCTCAGCACCCACCACCTGGAATTTTCCTTCTCCGCAACACGTTCCTGTTCCTGCTGTCTCTGGAGGTGCCCGCACGAGTCCTCCTTGTCCCAGCCCTACCAAACTGACACACGCACAGGAGAAATAACAGGTCTTGCTTGCACAATTCCCGACCCGTGGAAGGTGGCCACCCACCACCCCCCCCCTGCCCCCGGCCGGTCGCCGCCACTGCCCTGCCCGGCGGCCCCGAGCGCTTCAGGCCCGGCCCGGCCAACGCCTCGCTCGCCACGGGCGCCGCTTCCGACCCCCCCCGACCCTGAGGCCTCGCAGTCGCCGCCTGGCGGACACGGCCGGGAGCGGCACTGCAGCCGCGCCCCCCCCTTGCAAGACCCGCGGCGCCTTTCGCAAGTCCGGGCCTTTCTTCCCTAAAACCTGCCCTTACCTAGGAAAAGCTGAGCAATTCACACAGTTGCTGTTTCCAGCCCAGCTTCCCAAAGGATTTCCCTCTCCCGGCAGCAGCAGCAACAGCAGCATCAGCAACGCTCCCCGGGAAGCTCTGACTGAGGCTGGGAATCGACACACAACAAGCCAAGAGCATTAACTCAGCCCCAAAACACTCGACAAGAAACCAATTTAGAGTCACCTTTGTGACCCAAATCTCCCAAAAAAATGACCAGAAAATGACCCAAATCAGCCCAAAAAATAACCCAAAACTGACTCAAATCTCCCCAAAAATGACCCAAAACTGACCCAAATCACCCCAAAAAATGACCAGAAACTGACCCAAATCTCCCCAAAAAATGACCCAAATCATCCCCAAAAATGACCCAAAACTAACCCAAATCACCCCAAAAAATTACCCCAAACACCCCAAAACCTGGCCCCAAGCCAGCCCTAATCACCCCAAAAACTGCAAAAAAACTCCTCCAATAACTGACTCAAATCACCCCAAAAACTGATCCAAAACTCACGCAAAAACTGGCCCAAATCACCCCAAAAACTGACCCAAAACTGACCCAAATCACCCCTAAAAATGACCCAAAACTGACCCCAAAAACTGACCCAAATCA
>NW_020897790.1:11704-31469 GCF_003984885.1 Neopelma chrysocephalum
ACCCCTAAAAATGACCCAAAACTGACCCCAAAAACTGACCCAAATCATCCAAAAACTGACCTAAAACTCTGCGTTTCTTTGGCATCATTTCCTCTCCAAGCCAAAATCTCCAGTTGAGTTGATTGCTAAAGCCATCCTTTTCAAATCATCTCAGGAATCCAAAGGGACTGGAAAACACAGAGAAATCCTTCCTCCCCCCACCAAATCCCGATGAATTGGAAGCCGATTCCCTCATCTCTCTGCTGGTTTTTCTTGGCTGGAAAACCTGCTGCTCTGATCCCCCCTGGCTCTTTTTAGGCTGCTTTTCTTGCCCAGCTGCTTTCTCCCGGGGACGATCTCCCGGAGAGCCCAACGTCGGTTCTGCCGCCGTGGGTCGCTTCCGGGGGGGGGGAAGGCGGCGGCGCAGCCCCGACAGCATCTCCGGGGCACGGCGGGACCGAGCGGGGCGGGAGCGGAGCGGAACGGGGCGGGCGGCTCGGCGGGTCCGCCATCTGCCTGGGGTCCTCGCGCCCGAGCCGCGCGCCGCGGCCCCGAGAGGGGGCTGCCCGCGCCGGTGCCTGCCACCGCCCACGAACCTGCCGCCCGCGGCCGGCGCCGTCGAGCGCCCCGCCCTGTCCCCGCACCGGGAAACAGCGCGGTGAGACGGCGCTGCGGGCGCGGGGCGGGGGTTCGGGTCGGGGCGGAGGTCAGGCAATAGGATAGACGCCTCTCTGAGGGAAGGGGGCCTC
Source organism: Neopelma chrysocephalum (assembly GCF_003984885.1). Lineage (NCBI taxonomy): Eukaryota > Metazoa > Chordata > Aves > Passeriformes > Pipridae > Neopelma > Neopelma chrysocephalum. Next base: position 12,433 of record NW_020897790.1, read on the forward strand.
TAGCCGCCATCTTGTGTGTGGTCTCGCCAAACTTCCGGTCCTGGCGGCGCCATCTTTGGTGTGGCCGCAGCGAACTTCCGGGCCGGGGCCGCCATCTTTGTGTCGCCTTGGAGGACTTCCGGTCAGAGCGCCGCCGTCTTTGTCCCAGTTTACGCGGAGAACGTCCCTCGCTAATTTCTGCGCTTTAACCCCAAAAATCTTCATGTTATTCCCCCCACACACACCCCGGGAGAGACGGGAGATCGCAAGTCCCTTCGTGCCACGGGAACCGGCCCTTAAGTTGAGCAGGGAGCGCTGCAGCGGCACAAGAGCCACTGCGCATGCGTCGCCGGTCCCGCGCCTGGCCGCTCTTAATGACCACGTGACCGCCGGCGTCTTGCTAACGACTGCGCATGCGCCGGCGTCGCCTGCTTGGCTGCCCCCCCGTCCCACTTGACCGCCAGGGAACGGGCGAGCGGCAAGGTTCGCTGCAGCAGCGCGTAGCTCTGCGACCCGCCGCCCTCGCTCCCGTGCCGCCCCTCAGCGGCAGCAGCGATCCCCGCGCGTCCCCCTGAGAGAAGGAGAGCGGCCGGGAAAGCCCCGACACAGAGCTCCGCCCGCCGCCCTCCCGCTGGCACGCGCCGTGGGGCTTCATTCATACGCACCCAAGTCCTGCTTTCAAACCCCCTCTTTCTGCATCCTGCATTTCTTACACTCCTCGATGCTGTATATAATAAAGTAGAGACGAGGCTCTCTTTTAAAATCAATTTATATGTCAATATTATATTTCAATAGATAGAAAAAAGAGAGAAGGTAATTTTAAAATTATTTTTACACGAACACCCCCAGTAATTTTCAGGCATTTTTGGGCTTAGCCTCCCTTTTTTGGGAGGACTCTACGTGACCCCTCTCATCCCCACTGACCTGCTGCTCCATCGCACGCTCTCTCTCTCCCAGAGGCGTCGGGATGCCCCTAATGACCTCATCGACCCCGGACTCCCCCACCCCTTTTTACTCACCCCCAAAGGCAGAAATAAAGAGAGGGAGGGTGGGCAAAAGACAGGGGGCACAAGACAAAAGGAGAACAGGGAGCAAGAAGAGGAGGGGAGGAAAAGGGTGGAGAAAAGAGGGAAGAAGGGATGGATATCTGGGGTTGCACGAAGGGGGGGGGAAGGGGGGTTTTCTCACCTGCCCAAGCTCGACAGCTCCATCCCAAATCCTCTCCCTTCTGCAAAAAAAATGTTCCTCCCAAACCATGCATCCACCAGCACAACACACATACAAACCCCTCTGAGGGCCTGGAACATGACACACACCTGTAGGGGTGGCTGTAGGGTTGCAAACAAGATAGGGAGGCTTTTTTTGTTTCAGAAAGTCAACAAATGCCTCCAAAAGGAGGGTCTTGGGGGCAGTGGCAGCTTACTGCACTCTGCTGGACTCCCGTCATCCCCGTTCTGGCTCCATGAGGATTTGTGCTTCCTCTGAAAGTGACAGTTGCCTGCAAAGCAATTCACGAAGTCCCTTCCGTTGGTTTTGTTTCCAGCTTTTTCTCCCCAGCACCTGCAGTGGTCAAAAAGGAGAACAGAAAACCAGGAAAAAGCGCCAAAAAATCCCACTGTGCCTCCCAACCCCTCACAACATGCAGCTCCTCACCCTAAGCCACAGCTCCCCCTCGGCTGCTAAATTCAGTTTGGGGTTACTCCCAGGGGAGCACCCCAGCATTGCAGCCCGGGGAGCAAAGGCTGAAGGCACCCAGCTGGGGTCCAACACCAGCTCTGCGGAGAAAATGGGGTGTCCGGGGCTCCCGGGAGACTCCGGGGTTATTCCAACACTGCTCCCATCACACTGTGAGCTGAGGTTCCAGTGGCCCCCTCGAGCTCTGCCTAAGCCACAGCCGAGACTGGAGATCTCAAAGCCTGCAGGAGAAGAGTCAGAAAGGGAATGGGAGAGAAAAAAAAGATGACTTTGGGCTATCGGTCCACAGGCAGTAATTGTGCCATTTTTAGCCCTGCTGACAAAGAGCTCAGGAGCACCACGCTGGTGTCCTGGGGCAGAGAACTTCATAGACCTGTGTTATCCTCCTGCATCCTAGCTCCTGGGAGTCCACCCACCACCCAGCTCATCCCAGTGCTGCTCTGCCTGCTCCAGGATTCTAACTGCCAGAGAGGCCACAGGTCCCACACACAGGCCCCACCACCACTTGCTGCCAGCAGCCAGACCTCCCCACATCCCCGAATGCAGAGTCCCTTCCCCAGCATGGCCCACTGCCCTCAGCTCCCCAAAAAGAGGGACAGAAGAGCCTCCGTCTCTGTTCGTTTTCCCAGCAGGTTTTCCCTCTGTGTACAGCAAGATTTAAAGACAATACAAAGAGCTTTTATGCAAAATAAGTAGAGAAGTCTGCTTAAGAGTCAGCAACTAGTGCCCCAGTGGTTGAAGCCAAGAGGATAAATCCACTGGGATGAAACAGGAGTGGCTGACAGGATGGTTTATGGCACACTCAGAGCTGCAAAGCTGGAGCCTTCTTTCTTTTCCTGAGCTGTCACAGAAGTTCTGCCTCCCTCAAAGTCACAACACAGAGCAGACCCCCCCTCCCATTGCTTCTGTAGGAGCAATGCTCCCACCAGCCTGCCCAAGGGCAGGAGGGTCCTCTTGCCCAGGAAGCAGGGATCAGGAGGCTCGGGGCTCCCTGTCCTGCTCAGGGCAGGGGCTGGCCAGCGCCACAAAGCAAAAGCAGTAGTCAGGAAGGCTTAAATGCAACCAACACTTATAAACAAGATTAAGCCACCAGCAAAACCACTTTTGAAATGCAAGAAGCACCCTGAACAAGTTACCTTTATTCCTTACAAGCCCCTCAAGTTGTCCACTGGATGGTTTTAAATTTAACAGAAACATTTACCGTAATCTAAGGCCTTCAGTCCCCTCCTGACAAGCAAACCTAGTGAGTTCTCTTGCCCAAGGGTGCCCAAAAGGAACAGGGAGTGTCTGTTGGGTTACCTGACCCTGGTCTCTCTGCTGGGGCTGCTCTCTGCCTCGCACAGACCTCTTTGTTGCAGCACGACTGTGTTTTAGGTACTACTTTAACAGTAAAGCACCATCTTTTTTTTTTTTTTGTCATAGTCATCCATAAGAATTTTCTATTAAAAAAAGATTAAAACAATACCTTTTGCCTCTGAGGGGAAGCAGCAGCAGCAAGTGACCAGCATGTTCCCTCCTCTCTTACCAGCCCAGGGAATTCCAGGCACCTGCCTGGGCGGAGCTGAGGATGGCACCTGCAAAAGTTTGCATTCCATTAGTTTAGTGAGGTGACCTGAGCACTAATTACACCTGATGGTGCCCAGCTGCTGAACGGCCCAGCAGCAGCAGCAGCATTTGCATTTCGTGCATCCGCAGTCAGGCTGTCTGGCTGGAAGTGACCGGGGGTGCAAGGCCCGTGTTCGCCTGACCCTGCTGTGATCCACATCCTCACCTGTGCCTCATTGTGATCCAGATCCAAACACCGGCCCCAGAGGAGCCGCTAGGAAGGATGTCCCAAAGCACAGTTTGCAGAGCATGTCACAGGGAGTGTGGGCTGTGCTCCACCCCATCGCCGACACTGCACTGGCCAGATCCCTGGTGAAAAGACATGTAGCAACTCATCCAGCAGCACTTGTTTCTCTCCTTCAGGAGAAGAAAAGAAGGCACAGACAGACAAGAGATCACACAACCAGATTATAAAATGAAACACAACTCTTTTATTCCAGCGGGGCCGTCCATCCCCGTACGTGGAGTGTGCGTGTCCAGCAGGGGCTGCCTAGAAGGATGACAGGCAAAGAACTGGGATCCCAGTGCAAACAGTCATTTGTACCACAATCATATTCGGAGAAGAGGCTCAGCCCTGCCGCTCACCCTCATTGTTGCTGCCGGACGCTGGCAGGTCAAGTCTGGAGGGGTTCTGCCCACATGAGCCCACCTGGGCTCCTATTAAGGCTTCACCGGTGAGGTTCGATGCTACCGTTGTCTGTAGGTACAGCAGCTCAGCTAAACACTGATTACAAACTCCATAGGCACAATGACTCCACAGAGTACATCACACAGAGAAACAATTCAACATCGAGGCCATTGGCAACCTGGAAAAACACTTCCGAAGGGACAAGCAGCTGTAACAGTATTTATTGCCACGTCGCCACGCTCACTGTAAAATAAAACCCTTGATCCCCACCTCTGCAAATGTATTGTGAATGGTAAAATAAATCAGCAGCAAAAACTGTTGGAAGAAACCAGTGGGCACCCAGGGGCCACAGGTGCCCCTGTCCCCAGGGAGCAGGGGTGTGGAGAGGCTCTACCAGGCAACAGAAATGCCCCAGCACCGGGGCAGAGGTAATTTAAACACAGATATCAAATCCATACTTGGATGCACAGAAGTAGACTCGCTCCTCTGGCTGTCCAGGGAAGAACGGGAGAGACCTCGGGAGCGGGGCTGCAAACAGCCGCCCTCCTCAAGCCTGCAACCCTTAGAAAATACATACATGTATCTATTATTGCCAACAGGGAGTTTTAATACCCACTCCCCTTGCACCACAAGATGAGTGAATTTGCAGAGCTTGGTGTCTTGCTCTTTCATTGTGGAAGGGAGGAGCTGGTTTGTAGGAGAAGGGGAAGGGGCAGACCTGGATATCCGGTGTCTGAGGTAAGGTTGGAGGAAAAAGTGCAGCAAGAAGGAGATGCAAGAAAAACAAACAAAACCGCTTGGCTCTGAGCATCTCTCGTATGAAAATGATTGTCAAAGAAGTCACTAGTGAAAACAAGGTAAAAAAATACTTTCGCCGCAGAGGTACCTTTCTGCATCTTTCAGCATCAGAACACTAACCCGAGGTCCATGCAGTGTTTTCAGTTCACCACAGGAATACTCTTTGGAAAGCCCGAGTTGCTTCATCCCAACACACACCTCCGGGGATGCCGCCCGGCTCGGGTGGTGAAGAGAAGACCTGGAGATCCCCCGTGTCCATCTGGGGAGGGGGATGCAGGTCTCCCGTGGGGTCAGCCCTGAAAGCTGCCTGGTCTCTCCGGCACCGGCATCCCCACTGTGGCACTACCCGAAGCGGAACTTCAGCCGGTACTTGACGGGGCCGGGGTTCTTCCGAGGCGGGGATGGGGCGAGCTTTGGCTTCGGCGGCGGGGGCTTCTTCTTCTCGGGGAGGGCGACGGTGAAGGTGAGCTCGGGGGGCTGCGGCTGCCAGAAGCGGGGCAGGAAGTGCGTGGAGACGTGCTGGGGCCGGGCACGGGGGCTGCAGCCCCGCTTGGCTTTGCCCCGCTTGTTGAGGGCCACGTACCACTGGCGCCCCGAGCGCGGGCTGTGGTGCACGGCCGAGGCGTAGGTGTTGTAGCTGTTCTCCTGGAAGCGCTCCCGGAAATGGCAGTCTGCTGTGAACCGGGCCTGTGGGGACAGTGGGGACACCGTTAGCCAAGGGCTGCTGTTCTCTGTCCCTGTCCCTCACCCCCACCTCCTGATGCTTGCTGGGTTTGTCTGTCTCCCAAAAGCAGGTCCAAAGGGGTGGGTGGAGACACAGGACACCCGTGCCAAGGGCGCAGGGCACCCTGCCTTTTGGAAAACCCCCAACACAGATAATTCAGTAGCTGCTTGCCACCCAGTTTGGGGCTTCCTTGAAAATAAAAGGCTTGGGCCGCCCCAGCAGTGCCCTTCCCTTCTGTCCTGTCCTGCCCCAGCTGCACCCTTCCCTTCCCTTCCCCCCTAAAAAAGCATTCCAAAACGCAGGACCAGAGCCTAACACTCCAGCTGTGCACCCATGGCCCTGGGACCCCCGGCTGCAGCTTCCAGCAGACCCTCCAGAGCCCACTGCCACGCTTTAACCTGATGGTGGGCATGGCAGCCAGAGCCCCAACAGCGTCCCTAGCCCAATTCCACAGCAACGCCTCCAAGCCACTGGGATGGCATTGCTGAGCTCTTTGGCTCTGAAACCAGTGATGGAGTACAAGACCAAACCCCTTGCAGCACTTTGTAACCACACAGAAGGTGTTTTACACTCCTAATTGAGCAGAGAAGTTGAGCCTTAGAGCACAAGTGACACAGCCCTCAGCCTGCCATGAACATTTAGCCTCCTAGCACTTGGAATTAAGTCTTAAGCTCGTTGCTTCCGAGAGATGTCACCTCATGACTCATTTTCACTCTCCCTGTCTTTCATACGCCCTCCAAGCTGCATCCCCCATGCACAAGCATTGACCTTCACCAGCAGGGCTTTGCTGACCTCAGGTTCTCCCTGAAGCCCCAGAGCTCAGGCAGGACACCCCATGTGCAGAAGGAAGCCCTCGCTCTTGACTGGGAAGTGCATCAGCTGCTGCTCCACCATCACCTTGTCAGGCTTCCCTACGTATTGGCCTCTCAGCTCATCCCCGCACCGTTCCAGCCAGTAAAAGCCACTTTTCCCAGCACAAGGTGGGTGGTACAGGCACGACACAGGGCTGGCATCAGATTTGCTCCGCAGACCTCCAGAGACAATCATAAAGAGCAATCCTGAAGTCAATTACATTTCAAAATCCCATTGAACAGAGATTTGCCCCAGCAAGGATCGCAGCATTGTGATGATTCCTGGGAAGGGAGAATTACCTGGGCAAATCTGTCCCCTGGGGTCCGTGCCGGCCCCTGCCGAGACAGGCACAAAACCCCTCCCACCGCCTCCGTGCTAAAAATGGACAAACGGGAGCAAGGATTTATCAACGAGGAAAAAGCCATCTGTGCACACAACTGATAATTGCCAGGATTACTGTCATTTTCTGAAGCTGATGCCTCTAAAAATGAACTGCTTGGTAATTTAATTAAGTTGCCATGAAAAAAAAAGAAAAGGAGGAGGGCATCTGTAAAGCACCAGGCTGGGATGGAGCTGGGCCCAAGAGTGGGTTTCGAAGAAGCCCGAATTCCTGCAGGAATGACTTTTGTCTGTGGTTCAGTGTAAAGTCCCCGGCCTGACTCCCATATCAAAGCACTGCCCTGAGTGACGGGCGCAGGATGCGCTTTGTACTGCTCAGAACTCATTAGGCCATGAAATAACTTCATCCTGCCAGGACAGGAAAGAACAACAGATGCCGGGTTTGCATTATAGGCGTTGTTTAGTCCAGCCATCTTTAGCCATTTGGGTCAAGTTTCTACAAATTCACAGCTTTCATCGAGCGGGGCATCATGTGTCCTCACCCCCAGTCTGACCCGCCTGACTGATGTCTCTCTCCGGTCCTGCCCTTTGTGTGTCCACAATTGACCATGCACCAACGAGGTTTGATTTAATTTCTGCCTGCGCCAGGGCATAAATCAAGGCTTCAGCTTGGATAAGGGGCCCATTGTAAGCCCAGAGAGAAGGCTCTGGAGGGTCCGGGGATCCCACTCCACCTGCTTCCTTCTCCTTTCCATCCTTCACCTCTCCTCCTCCTCTATTCCCCTTTCCTGCTCCGTTGCCTCACCTCAGGTTTTCCTCCACCCTTTTTCCCCTAGACACTGTTCTTGCTCCTGTTTTATTTCCTAAAATAAGCAACTGCGTGCTCAACCCTTTAAGCATCATTAGGTTTCAGGAGCAACACTCCAATAATACTCAAGGGAGACAGGGGAGTTCATAAATCTCCCTGGGAGTGATCTGTGGGCTCAGGCAGCATGAGCACATCGGTGACGTCCACTTCATGACCAGGAGGTTTGACTCGGAACCATGGGCAACTAGCTTTTCCCTCTCCCCATCTGTCAGCCTTGACCAGACTCCCTGGGAACCACCCTGGGGGCCAACATGCTGCCTTAAAAGCACCCTTCTTGGGGTGGTGAATGTACACACACCTTTAAAAGGCAGTGACTTTCATGTAAGCAGAGGAATTAATTTCGTTTGTTTAAGCAATCTCTGGAACTAACAACAAGAAACTGGGAAGCAACATCCTGAGGTTGCAACAAGCAGTAAGATCAGCTTATGGACTCATTCAATGCAAAAAGCTTGGAAAAGGGACAATCAGATCTGCAGGAAACCCCAGGAAACAGCCTGCAGAGACAAGTTATGGGATTTTTCCACTCTAGCTGTATGACACCTGCACGAGCTGGACCTCACCTGCCTGAGCTCTTGCTGGGGTTGTCTGTCCCCAAGGGCAGAGCCAGCCCGAGCCCCGGGGCTGCCGGCGCCGCGCGTGCCGCTCTCCGGGAGACATTTGGCTGAAGCCGTCTGCGCGATCTGCTGCAGAAGTGGCTAAAAATAACTTTGAGCCGTGCTCAAAGAACAGGCACCGCTGATGCAAATACCCCACTGCACAAAAAAAAGCGCACTTTTCGCGGTTAAATGCAGTAAGTAGGGAGGTGGGCTCGGCGGCCTTCAGCTCCACCTGTCCCCTATCTGTCCGTGCGGCGCCGATGCCGCCCAGCGCGGAGCCATCCCAGCAGCCCGAGGGGGTCAGCACGGTGGGGCCCTGCCCAGGAGCGTCGCTGCCGCGGGCACATGGAAGTGTCACAAGGTCTTTAATAAACAACACGTACTGATAAGCGGGGGGTTTACTTACACTTGCATGGAGTTTTCCTTTTTTTGACATCGCTAAAAATTTGTTGCTGAAAACTCCTCGTATTCCTACAATCCCCTGAGACACAGCAAATATTTCCAAAATACCTAGGATGACAGAAATCCCAAAATAAATCACAGTTCTTTTCACATCGGTGTGACAAAGAAAAAATAAATACAACTCAGTCTGACAGGTTTGCATTTCCTCTCCCACATCCCTGCTTCTCAGCTCCCTGGCTCCACACAGCTCCTGCTCCATCCCTCCACCCTGCAGAGCCACCTCCATTCACTCCAGGATGGATACAGGGTGGTGGCTGGGGTTTGGGTTTTTTTATAAGCTGCGCTTTGGGGGACAATTCTTAGCAGGGCTATGACAGAACCCCCGGGGAAATCTCTCACAAGGGTGAGAGTGGGAAAAGCCCCCTGAGCCTATGCCAGCCTGCCAGGATCAGCCTTGCCTGTCCTCCTCCCGCACATGCTGGACTCGGGAAGTCAAGGTGTCACACAGCCTACCTGGGCTAAAGGTACCCATGGTGCTCCCTCAAGCCCACCCCTCACAGCAGGACTTGAGGAACGGGACGCTGCCTGGCCCAGCCATGGAACAAACGGGAATTTTCTGAGCGTGATGGGGCTCTGGCCCCCAACAGGGGGCGTGTGCCCTTCAACTCATCCGACAGAAGGGCTGCAAACGCCGAGCGTCCCTCAGTAACAGCACCCACACGTGTCACCTCCCCACGCGGTGTGCGGTTCCTGGGGCAGAGGGTCAGGCGTCCTCCCAAACCCTTCCAGCCGGGATCAGCACATCCCCAACACGCCCTTCCCGCCCTGGGGAAGCAGCGTTGCTGCCAGGCTGCAGCCCCAGGGGGTTGGTGGCCCCGGGCCTGGATCCCACGGAACATCTGAAGGATCCCACGGAACATCTTGCCTGGCCCCCGAAGGGCCATGGGATTAACATGCCAGGAGCAAACTTGAAGCCGTGTTAAATCCCTGAGGCCAGGTATCGGATCACCACTTCCCATGTTTATTTTAAGGAGGAAGTACAGCTCCCTGAGGCACCCAGGTCCCAGCACCAAGGGCCTAAGGGGCACTTCTCAGGGTTGGTGGGCCACCCCTCCTCGCCCCATGTGCACTAGGCCGAAAGCCACAGGGTTGTGCAGCCCCACTGCAGCGAGGCAAATACCTTCTCCAGCACATGCCTGTCCTCAACGGCACTCCAAAACCTTCTGCCCTTTGTGGGGTGGCCCTGCTGGCTGGCAGACATACTCTTGGTTATTGGGGTTGCCTGGGGCCAAGCCCCATTTCCCAGGGGCCAAAGCTAGGGTTTGTTTGCCAAAAGCCAACTGCTTCCCCATGAGGGACAGCTCCTCAGTGTGAAACCCCAGCATAGCCCCTCTCAGTGGTATGTTTCCCCAGCCAGGGCTGGCTCCACTCTGAAGTGCAGAGCTGGTGTCACCATGGCCTTTCCGGGGAGAAAATCTCAGGTTAAGAAGAAGGAACTTCACATAATCCAGGTCCCTGCAAGACAGCTGTGGCACCAAAAGTCTGCCAGCCCTTCCAAACTCACGTCTCCCAAAACAGCCCCGGTGTGGATGCCCTGTTTTCCCATCCTTCCCCTAAACCCCTCCAGGCCACATGCCCGCAGTGCCCATGAAGCCCCGAGCAGAGTTCCCAGGCTCCCAGCATCCCTGCCCAGGGGCTGCGCTCCCTTGTGGGGCCTCAACACAGACGGGGCCCGAATACTTCGGTGCGGGGCAGATGTGGTGGCTGCTCCGTGAGCACTCCCAACAGCTGAGCCTCGCATGCTGCCGGGGTCACCTCGGGCCCAAGCCCTCGGGCTCTTTAAGTGACTTTTCATCCCTGCCTGCCGTTTTGCTCACTCTAACAGGATATCACGGCGACTCCGACTGGAGGATAAGCCATGAGTTAGCACAGCTTTCTCTCAGGGGAACGTCAGCCTCAGTCCTATTTTTAAACTGAATATATCCTACTGCTGTGCTGGGAGAATGGGAATGCAGAGGGAAGGATGGAAAAGTTCCACAGGGAAAGGACAGAAAAGGGAGAAAATCCTCCCCCCAGGTGCCTGACAAGGGGCTATGGTGGGAGTGCAGACCTCACGCCCTCACACCATCCCCACAGACTCACTTCCTCGAGGCGGGCGAACACTCAGGTAGCACTTCCCGAAGGGAGCCAGGCAGCTCCCACCAAGCCCAAAGAGCACAGCCCCCCCAGCACCCCAGATTCCCCTTCCCGAGGCCTTCCTGAGCTCACCCCAGGCGAGGGTGGCGGGCACGAAGGGCTCTGTCACCTCCGCGGGGCTCGGGACACTGCAGGGATGGGGATGAGGATGGGTATGCTCAGCCCCGCTGCCCCCGCCCCGGCAGCCCCCCAGCCCCCCGGTTCCCCACTCACTTAGCGGACTCGCGTCGTGGGCGCCGTCCACGCGGCCGTCGGGGTGCAGCTGGAGGTGGAAGCCGATGCCCACCCGGCAGTACAGGCGGCCCCGCCGCCGCTCCGGGCGGCTCCGCGGGAAGCGGCTCGGCCCCGCCGCCGCCGCCGCCGCCGCCGGGGAGGAGGAGGAAGAGGAGGAGGAAGGCGTGGGGGCGTTGCGGCCCCGCTGCGCCCCGCCGGGCACCTGCTCCCGCCGGGCGCGGGCGGGCAGGGCGAGGAGGAGGAGGAGAAGGAGGAAGGACGGGCTCATGGTGCCGGCGGGCGGGAGGAGGGAGGGCGGGCGCCTCATCCCGCTCCGCTCCGAGCCCCGGCGGGGGGAACCGGGCATGGGGGGGAGCCGGGCCGCCCCTCCCCGCTATTTATAACCGGGTGGCGGCCCCGCACCTGTGCCCGGCCCCGCCAGCCCCTCCCCCCCCCCCGCCCCGTATCCGCGGCAGATGCGGGGCTCGGGGACGCATCCATCTGGGAATTAACTTGTCCGCCTCGCCGGGACGGGGCCGCGGGACCCTGGGGACAGGGTCGAGTTGCAGCCCCCCGCCCGGGGTTCGGGGGGTGACACGGCAGCTGCACGCCCAACCCAGCCCAGCCTCGGGCGGGGGGCTCGGGAGTGGGGCTGAGGGCAGCCCCCCGAGCCGCCAAAGCCTCTCTCCATCCCACCCGGGGCAGGACAGCCGTGCTCAGCTCTTGGGAGCAGCTCCTGGGGGTGGGGGTCCCCACCACGACCCCCCTGACAGCATCTCACAGCCTGCAGGGAAGCTCTGACCCTTGTCCATGCCCAACATCCCCCACGGTTCCCAGGCGGGGGTACACAACCCCGGCCTCCTGCTGCGGGCGCGGTGACCCACACACATGCCAGGTGCCCCCCAGCTCTGGCAGCCGTATTTCTTCCCAATTACAAAGACAACTCTGCCACACAGCACCTCGGCGCAGGAAGGGACCCCGCAGCGACAGCCCATCCATCACACCGCACAGCTCTGAGCGGACTCCGCTTTTCTCAGCTCAGCTTTTATCGGCTGCTCGAGGCCCCCGAAGCCACCGGGAAAACCTCACGTCTACAAAAGTCTACAAAAGTCAACACGGGCCAAACCCACCCTGCCCAGCCTGCACCTCTGTGCCCTCACTGCTCCTGCCAACCTGTGTACTCCCCTAAATCCCACCTGGTAACCACTCCCTAGCCATCGCCAGGGGTGGCTCTGGCCAGCGGGCTTGGCCAGACCACACGCCCAGGGATCAGGTTCAGCAGGAAGGAGGCAGAGTGGATGGCACGCTGGAGAGTGACCTTCGCATTCCGAGGAAGCTGAAGGTTGGGGGAACAGGGAGAGACGCGCACTTAAGGGGCTGTATCCTGCCTGGCTGACACCTGGCACAGCCTGGTGCAAGCAGAGATGATCTCACAGCATTGCTGCAATTTCAAACCATTTCTCAGCACATATATATATCCACACAGCTATATGCACACACATTATATATAGACACGTATATTTAGACAGCCCTATATATAGATGCACATACCTGAAGGAGGGTCAGGGCACTCAAATCTTGTTTACTTCTCCCAGCTGTAGCAGTTGGCCTGGCAAAATCCATGACTTCCACTTACCCACCTCATCTTGAATTACACGAACACGCTGAGTCCAAATTCAGATCCATGAGCAGGACGAGGACCTGCAGGGTTCTGAACCTCCCATGTGGAGTCTGTGCTGGACCTTCTGTATGAGCTCAGCTGAGGCACGCAGGGAGGAATGGCCACCTTCCTCTTGGGCATCTTGGTCTAAAGGCTACAGCTGCCACAGGATCATCCCAGGGTAATCCCTCTTCTCTGTCTAGGTCAGCAGACCACAAACCATTTCTGCCACTGTAAGTTAAGGTGAATGCAAAAGTGTTTAAAGTTGCCACCCTGGAAGTGACAGGGCACAGCAGAGCCCTTGGGGGTCTCTCTGCACTACACTCTGCTATGCCCTGCTGTGGAATGGACACACTACCTGAGATGGGGGCTCCTGCCCGTCTGCAGGATGCCATCCCCCTCCTCTGGGGACTCCTGTGTGCCTACGAAAGTGATGCCCAGCTGGCTGCGCTGCAGAGAAATGACTCGGACAAGTCCCTGTGGCACATGGCATGTTTTCATCTTCACCATGAAACCCTTAGAACTCCCAAGCAGTGCTTTGGGACTGAACTGTATAGTTTTGGATGTTTTCATTTGGACCTATTCATTAGCACAACACATCAATTTCAAATAGTGCAGGTGCTTCTGCAGCAAAACTCAGGAAAAAAACCGAATCCAGACCAAACATGAAACCTTAATCTAAATAAATAAGCAGATGTAACATTCAACTTCCTGGAGTAATTGTGTGTAACTGCTTTGGGCAGTAGCAACCCTCACACACACTCCAGCAGCTTTGCAAGCCTAATGCCAATGTTATGTTACTTAAATTATTCAGGGCTCGGTTGCAGAAAAAACTCAGCAAATGGAGAGGATAAGCTGGGTTTCAAGTGCAAAATTCTCCTTTTCAAGATGAGAAGGGCTCTTCTGAGCCTGTTTGATCTGCTGCAGAGCACGGGGCCGTGCATCGCACGGCAGGAGTGCTCCCCCCTCCCAACGTCAGCCTGGGGTTATTCAATTGCCATTTAAAAATGTGCAAGGTAAAGCACAGGCAGACATGAAACCAGCCGGCGGAGCCCCAGTCCTGGGGTGCCCGAGGGGCCAGCTCTGTCTGCCCCCGGCCCCCAGCAGCCCCAGCCCCAGCCAGCAGCTGCATGGAGAGACACACCAGCCTTTCAGCATCGCTAGGGTTTTTTCCCCTCCCAGAAAGGTTTGTTCCACAGCATTACCAGAGCTATATCATGCTGGATTCACCTTCTCGGCGGGCTGCAGATCGACGCCGCGTCCTTGCACTCGTGCAGGCTGGGGCTGCCTCGGAGTTGGCTGTTCCCCGAGGGAGCACCCTTAACTCCACCCCTGGGAGCTTGGAAAATGGCCTTTGCAATGAGGATGCGTGGTCTGAAGGATACTCACCTCAGTAGGATGGTGGTGGCTGGAGATCAGATCACCCTGCAAGTCCCTCCGGAGGCGTCCCTACTCTGGGGGGACAGCGAAGCCTGGGGCTGCTCGAGCAGCTCTGCACAAAGCCAAAAGAGGAATGTATTCCCAGGAGGCCATGCGTTAAACCAGGTTAATTTAATTAAGACGATTACCCAGGTGCCATAGGGAGCCCAGGGACAACCCGGTAACAGGCCCTGTGGGCATGAATGCCACAGAGATCACTTGGAAGCCACCTCAGGAGCCTGGATAAGGAAATAAAAGAAATTCAAACAAGTGAAAACCAATGTCTCTCTTAAAAAAAGCCCAGTGCAAGCTGGGCATTACCCTACCTTCTGCAGGACAGCACTGTATCTCATAGAAACTTCCCTTATGCATTTTGCTTTTTGTGTGTATTTGTTTAAAACCCATCACCAACACCGTCTGTACTGGATAAGGTCTTTCCACTCCCTTCTCCCCCCTCCAGACGAGACCTTAACAGCAGGGAAAGTAGAGAAGAAATATTGTACTGCTCATATTATTTTCAAAACAAGGGAACTATTTTAGCCTTGCCTTAGACATCCGCAGTTGAATAACTCATTTTCAAATGCCGGGTATTGAAATTAAATCTTGATAGCAGATTTTCCAGTTTTAACAGATTAGAGATTAACTAGAGATACATACCTTGCAAAGAGGAGCTCAGCCTTCTTGGAACAACAGCAACATTTATTGGAGGAATAATAATAATAATAACAACATTATCTACACATTTATAGGTATATTATTATTATATAATAACATACATTATGAATACATTAGACATTATATATATTATATACACATTTATATAGATATTGTTATTATTATCTGTTATTATTATTTGTTATTTATTATTGTGGCCTGGCTGCAGATGGAGCAGCCTTACCTTGAGCACTGCAGGATGCAGGCAAGAGGCTCCTTAAAGTTGAAGGCTGCCCTTCCTCACTACCAAGGCTCCTCCACAGCACACTGAGGATGCCCCTTGTGGGTGGGTTTTGGAGGTAGACGCAGCTGTGGGCTCTGGCACAGGCTCGCAGGGGCAGGTCTATCCAGAGAAATGCCTGAGCCATGCCCTGGCACTGCATTTTCTGGGCTGTGATGCTGGGAGAGGATCCTGCACAAGGGGCTGATGCCACAGCCCAGCCAGCCTCTGCGCTGAGCAGTGACACGACACAGCATCGACCACCGACAGAGAGAGTCAGTTAAAAAAAAAAGGGAGATTCCCTTCCCTGTTTCCCATGCAGCAGCATTGTCGATGGACAGAGGAGCAGCGTCTGGCAATGGCACTCATGCTGACCTAAGGAGAGGCAGCATAGCTCTGCAAAGTGACGGTCTTGCTGTGACCAAGCCCTGAGCCTGCAATGGCCCAAGGGGAACTCTTGTAACCCCCCTTCATGCAACACCCAACTGCACAGGACACAGGTGCTGCCTGCCCTTATGCCACATCCTGCTTGTGCTTCACTTCCGAGTCTGATATCAGATTTCACCAAAACGAAGCCTAACGTCTTTGATCAAATTTCTTGCCCATTAGTCATGTAGATTTTTTGTACTTACGGAGAGGAACAGTGTGAGCTTTGGGTGTCCGTAACAGCGCAGAGACCTCCTGCACCACACGTGTCCTGTCTAACAGCGTTTTTTAGGGAGCTGACAGGCAGGGACCCCTTAGCAAAGACAGACCTCATGGGGAAAGTCCTGGGGCTTAGCACCGCGCCTGCAGAGAGGGTCACAGGGAACAAGGATAAAGCAGGGTGCTGCAGGATACTGCAGGACAGATCCCCAGATCACTGGTCCATAAAGTCTTTGGATTAGATAGAAGAGATGCTGTATGTGCTGAGGTGCTGAGACCTGCAGGTGTGCACCAGGCTCCCGAATACTCCCTCACGGAGGGAAGGCACCAGCTCTCCAGCAGCGCCGGGACCCAGGACGAGCGCAGGGAGCAGGGGAGAGCATAATTTACACCTGCCCTATGAACCTACCCGGGCGCAGGAAGGACCCAGCCCCAAAGCCGTCTCGGGGCTACTGGAGAGGCGGAGCTGCTGCGGGAGAGCAGCTCGGAGCATCATCCTCGGGAAGGAGCCCGCCGGGGCCCCGCGCATCCCGAGCGTCCCCGTTGGCCCCGCGGCGGCTCCACTAGATGGCGGTGCCTGCCCGCCTCTGCCGCCCCCGGCATCCCCGCGGCATCCCCGCATCCCCCGGGACCACGGCCCAGCAGCCCAAAAGCTTTCCCTAGAAAGAGGAGCCGCAGCGGCGAAACCGCTTTTAAGGAAAGCTCCCGGGAGTAATTAGCGTGTCGCCCCCGCAATTAACGGCAGCAGGTTGAGCCATGCGTATTCCTGACACAGGGAGGTCGCTTCGGCACCTGGCATGGTTTGGGGGTTATTGGGACGGTGCCGGAGTGAATGGCATCAGCGGGAAGGTGGACTGTCCGTGGCAGGGACCCCCCTAAAGCTCCTCAGACGTGCCACGTCCCACATCTGTGAGGATAGCCAGTGCTGGCTGTCAGTGCTCCTCAAGAGAGACACTCTCCAAGCGTGTGGAGTTGTAAGCACGTCCTACCTGAGGCTCCAGGCACTTTCCTGGGAGCTGTAAAGGTTTTGCAGCAGGTCTAGGTACTCCACGCAAACCCCAAACCCCACGGCAGCAGGTGCCAGTGGTAATCTCGACCCACTTGCAAGATAGTGGGCAGCTCCCATGCTCTGCCAGGGGCTCCAGCCTTGCACAGCTCTGGATTTGGGATATTTTCCCTGCCAGTGACCCATGGAGCCATGTGCAGCCTCATCACGGTGAGCCCTGGCTCTCTCCAGGGTGATGCCAGCTTGTGTGTGGAAATGGGTTTCCCCAGGGTGCTGCGTCCCTCAGGGCCCTCCTGTGCACCCCAAAACGTTCGGGGCTGACACCAGATGCACCCACTGCAGGTGGTGCCCATAGGACCAGACTGTCCTGCTGTGCCCAGAGGGGTTCCCCTTTCCTGAGCTCTCCCATGTGTCCCTGGTTGTGGTGCCGTCACCCCAATAATGCACCAGGGCAGAGGGCACCCACCCTTGGCCCCTTGAAGCACTCCCTGTCCCAGGACACCCCAGACTGGGGGCTCCTCTAGGCCCTGTCACCCCAATCCCCAGGGCTCTGCTCACCCTGCAAGCCAGGGGCCACCTACAGCCCTGGCAAGGTTGAAAAGCAATAAAGGCTCCTGGCAGGGGTGAAGTGGGTGGTGTGGAGCAAAGTGGGGGGCTGAGAGGGGATGGGAAGGAAAAGGAAAAGGAAAAAAAGGAAAATGGGAAAGAGAGGAAGAGAGAATGGGACAGAAAACACAGAAAGTCTGAAAGAAAAAGGAAGAGAGAAAATCAGAAAGAAAAAGAAAGACAGGCAAAAAGAAAGAAATTATAGAAAACCGAAACCACGAAGGGAAGAGGAAAGGAAGGGAAGGACAGGGTGAAAGAGAGAAATAAAGGGTGGATACAATGCCAGGCAAAACCAAAGATGCGCAGAGGAAGGATGGATGGATGTTGGAGGGGCCAAAGCAAGGCAGGCGAGTGGGGAAGAAGAGCAGAGAGGAGAGGCAGCGTGGTCTGGGGTCTCTGCCCTTCCCCACAGCGCACCCCAGTCGGGGGCCAAGTCCCCATCCCGCAGCCGCAGGGCCGTACCCCTCCCCACTGCCCCTTCCCTCCCCCCGGAACCAATTAACGTCCAGGGGCTTTGAAGAAAATAAAGTCATTTATTGTCAAAGCATCCAACATACCCGGATAAACTATAAAGTTTAATAAATCTTTTCCAGAAGGTCGAGGAAAAAAAAACAAACCCAAACGGGAAAGGGAAGATAACACGGAACTACCGAGACTCCATTCCACGGGCACCAGTGACACTCGGGGGGAAGGGGCGCGGGCGGCGGGGCCGGGCAGGGGGAGCGCCCGGTGCATGCAGGACCCCGGCCCGCCACCCGCCGGCCCCGCCGCGCCCCCCCCGCCCTTAGCTTCATATCCAAAATAAAAATTTACCCTGACATAGAATTATTATTACATCTAAACCATAAGTGCTTAATAATTTAAGTAGAAACGTATGACAAATGCATCAATATGTTGCAATATATGACATTTTAAAAAATGTATTTTTTAAGTCATTTGATTTTTTTTTTCTCTTTTTCACGGTGCTTCTCTTTTTTCTTTTTCTTTTTTTTTTTTACCTTCTTTTTTTTTTCTTCTTCTTCTTCTTCTGTTTCTTCTTCCTTTTTTTCCTCCTCCTCTACCTCTGCCCTCCCCGCCCCTCCCCAGACAGTGGAAACGCGTGCATCGAAGGGGAAGGGCGGGAGCGGTGGGCGGCGCGGGGGTCCCCGGGCGGGGGTCCCGGGCGAGTCCCCAGAGCCGGGGGGGGGTCCCCGCTAGTTGTGGGAGGTCATGTGGCGGGAGAGGTGGTGGCGCTCGCGGAAGGACTCATTGCAGATGGGGCACTTGAGCTTCTCCTCGCGGCGGCGCTTGACGAGGGGCTCCAGCGCGTATTCCTTCTTGTGGTGTGAGCGCATGTGGTAGACCAGGTCCGAGGTCATGCGGAAGGACGCGTTACACTTGGCGCACCAGTTCTGGGCCGGCAGGCACAGCGAGGTGAACGACGGCGGCAGCAGCGTCAGCGCCGACGGCAGCTGCAGCTGCAGCGGCCCCGCCGCCGCCGCCGCCACCGCCGCCGCCGCCGAGCTCTTGGGCCAGAAGGCCGTGGTGTAGAGGAAGGGGCTCTGCTTGGGCAGCCCCCCGCCGCCGCCCCCGCCGCCGCCCGCCGCCTCCCCGCCGCCCGGCAGCTTGGCGGCCAGCGCCTCGGCGGTGTACAGGCGGGCGGGGGCGGCGGCGCCGTCGGGGCAGGGCTCGCCCAGCCCGCCCAGCTTCGGGCCCAGCACCAGCGGCGGGACGTGCGGGAAGGAGCGGGCGGGCTGCGAGAAGGCGCTTTTCCGCTCCTCGGCCGCGCCGCCGCCGGGCCCGCCGGGGCCGGCCCCGAGCTGCGGCACCGTGCTGAAGGCGCTGCCTCGCGCCGGGCTGCCGCCGTCCAGGCGGGCGGCCAGCGGGCCCCCC
>NW_020897790.1:31869-164369 GCF_003984885.1 Neopelma chrysocephalum
GCCGTCCAGGCGGGCGGCCAGCGGGCCCCCCGCGCCGCCGCGGGGGCACAGCCCCGGCTCCGCGCTGCCCGCCCCCGGGGAGCCGCGCTCCGGGCCTTCCTCGGGGCCGCCGTCGGGCTCGGGGCCGCGGGCCGCCTTCTTCACCTCCACGAAGGCGCTGCGCTTGGCCTCCCCTGTCTCCGGGCTGGGCGGCGCGAAGAGGCGGCCGCCCTCCTCCAGCCCGCAGTAGGAGCCGGCGGCGCGGTACTGCTGCTGCGGGGCGCAGCCCGGCTCCTCCTTGGGCGCCGCCGGCAGCCCCGGCCGCTCCGCCGGGAAGCGGCCCCGCGCCGCGCCGGGCCCGCGATCCTCCTCATCGGGGAACCGCCTCTTCGCCTTCCCGGCCGCCGCCTCGGGGCCGCCCTCGCCAGGCGTCGGCCTCCCCGGGGACCCGCCGCGCCCGCCGCGGGAATTCTCCAGCTCCCGCGCCAGGTTGTGGAAGTCCGTGGAGGGCTTGGTGGTGGCGGTGGGGCCGCCGTCGGGACCGGGAAAGGGGTGGTGCGGCGGCCCGCCGGGCTTCCCGAACTTGCCGGGCTCCTGCTCCTTGCCGGCGACGTCCTTGCCGCCGGCAGCCTCGGCGGCGGGGCCGGTGTCGGGGCCGTGCAGCCTCTTGGGGCAGCGGAACCGGAGATGTGCGGCGAAGGGCAGCTCGAACTGGAAGCGCTGGCTGCACTCGGGGCAGGCGAAGGGCGGCGAGCCTGCGGCGGGAGGGAACACCGTCAGCCGGGGCCGCTGACGTGGTATCCCCGGAGAGTTCGGGGAACAGGGGCGCGGCGTCCCCGAAGCCGACAACCGACCCCGAACCCCCCGGCGGCCGCGCAGGGCACTCACCGTTAGTGCGGGCAGGGGCCCGGGCCGGTCCGAGCAGCAGCAGCTCGGTGAGCTCCTTCCCGTACCACACCAGCAGCTCCTCGTCCTTAGCGATGCGGCGCAGAGAGCGGTAGAAGAGCTGCCCGCTCTTGATGTAGGCCTCCAGGTTCTGCTCCTCCCGTTCCCGGGCCGACTGCACCAGCCGCAGCCACATCAGCCCCTCGGACGAGCCGTTCGCCGCCGACGTGTCCACCTGAAACCCCATGTTAATCCACCGGACCGACAGACCGACCGACCGACCGACGGGACGGGGATGGGCAGCAGCAGGAGGGGCGGTGGCGCGGCTCTGCCCTCGGGGACAGCCTCCCGGCGGCGGGGGGTCCCCCGGCCGAGCTGCGTTCCGCGGCGGGGACGCTCTCGGGCACCGGCCGACGTGGCGAGCGGCTGAGCCCGGAGACGAGCGGCTCTTACCCGGAATATGTAGGGGACGGTGCGCTTATCGGTGGACTTGAGGGCGATAAAGGCGATGCTGTCGTAGAGGGACGTGTGGCTCAGAACGCAGGGGCCGAAAATGGCATTTTCCGGGATGTCGCAGGTGGTGTAAACGCTGGTGAAAATGTCAGTCAAGCACTGCTGGACCGTCTTGGCGTCCCCGTCCCATATTCCCCGCTGGACGCCGGCGTCCTCCATCCCTGCGGACAGAGAGAGGGACAGAGCAGGGCCGTTATCGCGGCAGGTCCCGCTCAGCGGTGCACCGGGATGCGCCGGAAAACAAATTAAAATTAACTTGAATGGTTAAATAAAAAAATCAAGAAAAAATCCCAAAAAATAAAATAAAATAAAAAAATTAGGTAGGCGAGCAGTTTCTCCGGTCTGAAATAAAAAAAAAAAATAAAGCGGGCGAGGAGCTGCGAGAGGAGGCAAAGTGCAGGGACGCTGCCGCGATGATATACTGTTTCAGCGGTCGCGGCGGAGCCGGCTCCGGGCAGCGACCCGGGAGTCCCACCAGCCGGGTCCTGTCCCGGGCGGGCGCCGGGCACCGAGCGGCGGCGGATCTGCAGTAACCCCCAGAGCCGGGCCGGGCTGCGTGCTGCGCCGGGGGAGCGGGTGGGTTCCAGTGGCTTGTCATTGTCGCCGATTGCGTGTCAGCTCACCTCCCGCTCCGCGCGACAAGGGGAACGTATGGCTGCTCATTACCATAATCCAGCACTTTCCCTCCGAGACTTTAATTAAAAGCAGCAAGCAGAGGTAATTATTTTTACCTCGACACGCTTATTTATGGTGCAGGGAGAGCCCCGGCTGCCGTGCGGTACGGAGGGAGGGATCCGGGCGGCGGGCAGCTGGTGGGGCGCGGACAGCGGGCAGGGAGCGGGGCCGGGGAGGGCGCATCGCGCCCGGCTGCGGTGCCCTCGCCCTTCCCGACCCGATTAGCGCACGGCTGCCTCTCCCCGCCCCATCTGGCATCGAAATCCGTCATTTGGGGCTGGCTCGGGAAAAGACTGGTGCTCCTCCCGGTGCGCCTGCTGACGGCCACCGCCGCTCGCACCGGACACGGCCCCGCCGAGCCGCCGCTCCCCTCGATTCGGGGTAAAACCGGATCCCCGCCACCCCGGGAACTTCGCCCCCTGGAGCGGCGGCGGGGGGTCCCGGGCCCTCCCCGAGAACGAGGGCCGCGGACAGGGGGCTCTGGCCGTCTCCCCGCCGCCCTCCCCGTTCCGCCGCTGCCCGGCGCATCCCTTCCCCGAAGGGATGATTTCGCCAAACGAAACCACCGGCACCGAGCGGCCCCCGCCGAACTTTCCCCCCGGCGCCGATGGGCCCCGTACGCATCCCCGCGGCGCCGCATCCCCCCGGTCCCCCGGACCGCCCCCGGCCCCGCGGCGCTGTCTCCCCTGGCCGCCCTTTGTCCGGGCCGGGCGGCGCCGGGGCCGCTCCCGGAGGCTCCGCCGCCGGGCTCCACAGCTCGGGCAGGGCCCCGCACCCCGGGCAGGGCCGCCGGCAGCACGGCCATCCCCGGCATTGTTCGCGCTCCGGGGCGGCGAGGGGCGGGGGGCGGCGGGGCCCCTCCGCCAGTACTCACCAGGGACGGTGGGGATAATCCTCGCCCCGACAGTGGCACAAAGGCGGCTCCGGGCTGGCTGTCCCGGGCTCTCAGCGCCGCTCCATGCCGGGCCGGGCCGGGCGGGCGGCGGAGCGGGAGGCGCGCGGTGCAGACGGACCCGGTGCAGTGAGGGGCTGGCACGCAGACACACACTTTTTGTTTGCTGCACATAATCTGCCCAATGACGCGTGACAGCCCACGTCCCTCCCGTTAACCCCTTCGGGGCTGCCCGCTCGCCGCCCGCCCGCCCGCCCCTCACCTGGCCCCGCTGCCACCGGGCACCTGCGGGGAAGGGGAACAGGGGCGCGACCCCGCCAACGGCTCTCTCCCGGGGCAGCGGGCGGGTTTGGGGCCGCCGCTCCGCTCCGGCCCGGCGGGGGTGTGGGGCGGGGAACGGGGGGGCCCGACGGCCGCTCCGCCCGGCGCTGGGATCCCGGCGGCGCCCGCCCGCTTTGCCCCTGCACCTGCCTTATAGGAGCATCTCGGACACGCAGTAAAAGCCCTCCTCGGCAGGACGGAGGCGGGGGGGGATGCCCGTGCCATGCCCGTGTCCCGGTCCGCGGAGCGGCCCTCCCGCGCTGTCGGCGCCCGGCGCAGGCCCGGCGTGCGGGGAACCGGCAGCGGGAAGCCCCGCGCTCCCCGCCGGAGTCCGGTCCCCCCTGCAGCGGGGAACACTTGGCCGGCGCCCCTCGCCCATTCCTCGCCTTTCCACAGCGTGGGGCGCCCGCGGACTCGCACCCCCGCACACGTGGGGCTCCCGCATTCACCGACACGCGCACAGATTCGGGGAACAGAAGCATCTGCAGATGCTCTATGCCGAAATAAGAGGGTCACCGCACGGAAAAGTGTTTACCGGTCCCTCCCTTTTCGCCGTCATTTCAGGCACAAAACAGATTTAAAAAAATAGAATTTAAAGCCTTTCTTTAAACTAAACAAAAGGAGAGACAAAGCGTTTTCCAGGGCGAACGGAGCGAGGTTTGCAATCAGAGAGTGGGCTGATGTTTGGCTCTCAAATTCATTTATCCTCCCCATAATTACGATTTTCCTTGCATTAGGATTAAAGGCTGCATATAATATGCTTTCAGCATTTATCTTATTAATTCGACAAAACGCAGCGTCTCCTAAAACGGAGATTGTCATAACATTAAAAATATGGGAGTCTAAAATTTTGAATCTCAAATCCTGCTTCAAATGTGGGTTTTTTTCCCTATTCATCTTTCTTTTTTTTTTGTTTGCCTTTTTTTTTTTTTGAGGCTGCAGCTCTCGCTGTGAGATATAAATTGTCCGAATGACTGTCGTTAGTAGGGGGAAAGAAAACCTACGCGTTATTTTTATTCGCGAGAATTTTAAGAGACACCACGGCACATAAACGATCTCGAAATCGCTTCGGCATGATCTCAGCTACCGAAATTCCCCGTGACTGGAAAGGACCGCGTCGGCATTTCTGAGCATTTATCCAGCCTCGGATGCCACTCTAAAAGTGGATCCCAGGGAACGGCGTCCCTCGCCCTGCAGAACAGCACTAGGATGGACGCGAGCTCTTTCCTTTGGAGTTTCTGCTGCGAGGTGCTCCGGCCCGGAGCGCCCACCGCAAATCCGCAAAGCCCGGCGCCCCGCCGAGTCCGGTGCCGGCGGCGCTCCCCCGGCCTCACTAAAAAGCCGCACCGGGATTTTTGGGGGACACGGCCCAGGTGCGCCGGGCCCGATCCAGCCCCAGCCGCGCTGCCAGCGGGTGCGGTGTCACCCTGTGGGGCCGTGCGATTGCTGCCCGCCGCCTCCCGGCTGCCACACGCTCCTATCTCGGTACATCCATGCATTTTCTATCTGCTTTTTCTTCCAGAAAACCTCCCGCGGAGAGCTAAGGGCGACCTGGGCTGAGGAGCTCCGGCCGCCTTCCCACAGACCCCGGCAGCCAGCAGCCCCTCGCCGCTCCCCGCTGCTCTCAGCCCCCCAAAAGCGCAGCCCCAGCCCCGACGAGCCCCTGGCAACGGCACCGGCACCGGCACGGTACAACCGGCTCCCGGGCAAGGGGAGGCCCCAGGAGCAGCCGGCCAGGACGGGGACCTGGGCTCGGAAGGGGTCGGGCTGGCGAACCTGATTCCCACGGACACGCGGCATCCAGCCCCAGGGTCCTCTGCTCCCCGGCTGGGGGGATGGCTGCAAGGGACAAGAGCACCTGCTCCTCAGCAGCGTCAGCCTTCTCTTTCCTCCCTGGGCTTCTCCCAGAAAGACGAGAGGAAAGGGGCCAAGGAGGCTGCTCAGCCTGTGCTCAGAAACACTACTGCATCCCTTGGGAAATGCTTCCTGAGTTGTGACATGCATCAGGCTTACTCCTCTGAGGAGACACATACACAGCTGAGAGTCGGCTCCCAGGTGACTGATATAAAGTCACCTGTAAAATAAAATCACTGAGAGAATACACAAGTTCCCAGAAGTGCATGAGCCCAGCCACACTCGCTCCCACCATGCCAGGGGACCATGGGGAGGAGGCATGAAGGGATGCCCAAAGTTGCCTTGCTGCCCTCTCTGCCCACTGCTGCCAGAGAAAGGGCCAGCTGTGGTCCCAGGGGGAGCCCGCACCAGGTGGAATGGAAAAGCCACTCGAAACCAAATGCAGAGCCACAAGCTTTCCTAGTGCCTGGAGAAATGCAGACAGAACGGTTCCCTTCCCTGGAGACAGACAGGCCTCTGTAGTGGAAATAAATCGGGGGCCTCAGCTAAACGACAAACCATCCTTTCTGCATGCCACTAGGCTCACAAACGGTGCCTTTTCTGGGGAAGCCCTATGCCAGGGTGCCAGCGGTGTCACCACCACGCTGCAGACCAGCATACAGCGTACAGAGCATTGTGCTTCTATCACCAGTAATCCTGCCAAGCAGCACATGGATCCCACGGGGAATCCTCAGCCCCACAACCGGATGGATAGGTCCCTACCACCAGACCCTCACCAGGGCTGAGGCACATCAGGAATGTCCTGTCCTGTTTCCAGCTCAGCTCCCAAACACACCTATGGTCCCTTCCTATTCCCTTCGACCCTTCAGCTGCACCTCACTGATGTGGGACTCCCAGGTCAAGTCACTGCCACGCCACAAAACCATAAATCCTTAAAAAGGGCCAGACATCAGCTTCACCTATTGCTCACTCCAAGGAGCAAGTACTCCTGCTCCCCAGGAACCCCAGCGAGACCCCATATACCTTCCCCACCTGCTTTCTCGTGATTCAGACACCACAGACACCTTGGCTGTTTCTTCAGCCCTGATGATGCTCGAACTTCCCCTGTAGTTCCTTCTGAGCAAGCGCAGAGTCTAGTGAGAAATATTAATTTGTGTATTCACCAAAGGGTCACAGAAATTTTTTTATAGCTGACCAAAACCCAGACCATTGAATATAATACAGGTGGCTGGTTAAATGGCTCATATACAGCTCCATATCACTGCTGACTTTCTGTCCCAAAATTATTTTCTCAGCTTTCTGCTTCTCCTCCTTACTTGGTCTGACAGCAGCAGCACAAGGTTTAAAACCTGGAAAGCTTTCACCTAGCTTCACCTTCCTTCAAACGTTTAACAGCCTGACAGAGGACGTGATAGGCTACGAGGGACAAAAAAGGCAGCGAAATGAAAGGGGGGAACCCCTGCATGACTGAAATCTGCTTCTGCCTCCTGTACACCCTCAGGCCTTCCTGTCCCCGTATGCCACCACTAGCATCCCATGCTGGGGCAGAGCCCACCCCACCGCATGGCCCCTGGTCATGCTTTGGCATGAGGCCAGGCAGAAGCCACAAGCTGAAAGGGGACACACTGCAACTGGGGGACGTTGCAGAGGGCTATCCCTGGGGGGACAGCCCCACAGCCCCCGGTCCAGCACTGCCCAGCATGGGGGTCAGGCAGTGCTGGGCTCCCTTTCCTTCAGGAGACCTGAGCTCGGCAAAGAGCTGTGGCCTGGATGTCTCTCTGGTGGCATCACGGCCTCCGTGCTGTCGGGTCTATGAGGATGTCACTCACAACTCCCCACCAGACCCTGGGTGGCCACTGTCCGAGTTACACATGGACAAGCCTTGGCAGGAGCTGGCTGCCCAAGCTGATCTGACTGTCAGGTGGATGTTCCCCATCTGGGGATGGCATTTTTCTGCGCTGCCTGGGGGCTGTAAAGGCCTCGGATGCTCCAGTGAGTGATAGTCCCTAAAGTTTGCAAAGGTTTGCTAAACCCTGGCGCAGAGGGGGTGGGGAGAGCTGTGAAAGGACACAGACGGGGCCGGGGGGAGGGAAAAAAGAAAGATGCTGAGGATTTCAGATCTGGCTCTGCAACAGCAACTTGACGTGGGGTGTGTGAGGAGCCTGAAACTTAAAAAGATTTATTTTCTGTAGTCATAAATCTCATCCCGTTGTTCCTCTGACCAACCAAGCATGATAAAGTCCTTTTCCATAAAGTATTCAGTATTAAAGCCACAAAGCTCACCCAATCAGTAGCCATCTGCTTCTCCCATAACTGCTGCTCCAGAAGCAGGGAAAAGCGGCCAGAAGAGAAAGGGCACCACTGTTACGGCTCCAGGACAAATGAGGAGGCACTGAATAGCAGCCGAAACCTTTGGTTTGCCTTGTATATCTGTATCTATAGAGACAGAGGAAGAAAGGAAGCATTATATTGATACAACAATCGTAAAACAAAAAAAGGAAGAGGCATCTAAAGGGCAATACAGCGGGCATCAGAGGGCCCCGCGGGGAGGGATGCTCGCAGATTCGTACAGACCTTTAATTGCTTTGCAATTGAAAGATAAAGAGGCCGAGGGAAAAAACGGGGAGCACGGCAAAGCGACCTGCGTTACACGGTGCATCGGCGCCCGAGCTCACGCAGCCAGCGAGCCGGAGCGGTCCTGATCGGGGTACGATATCCCCGGGACAGATCCCCCCCCGGGCTCCCCCCGGCCCGGCCACGCCGCGCTTAACTTGTTTTCCAGCCGGCTGGGAGGGAAGGACCCCCCCAACGCTCTCTTGGAGCTCCCCGTCATGAAGGACGCCTCCGGCAGCCTCCCTGGCCCCCAGGCTGCCCCCCCGGAGGGTGTTTGGCGGGACCCCTCCTCCAGCGCGGGGGACTCACCGCTCCCCTGTCGGCGCCGCTCCCGGCTGTACAGAAAAAAAGCAGCAACGGTGTCACCCCAAAAGGGACGCGGGGAGGGGGCGGCGGGAGGGTGATGGACCGCGGGCTGCAAGAGCCCCGGGGGGGTTGCAGGAGCCCGGGGCGGGCAGCGCCCAGCGAAGGGCGGCCCCCGCCCCTTCCTGCGCTCCCGCCCGCCGGGCAATTAGCGGATTAATGACCGAGTTGGCTGGTCCTCTGAGAGACGGGTGTTCGATCGGGACTCCCACCGCACGGCCTGGGGCGTGGACATCGCCCCCAGCCCGCGGGGACACGGACAGGGACCCACGGACATCGGGCGGGATTAGCGACGGAGGGCCAGGATTAGCGGCCGCCCGCGCTGCTGCCGCTCTCCGGGATTACGCCGGGATTAGGAGGCGGCTCCGTCCCCGCTCCCCCGCCGGGCAGGGCGGGAGGGGGAGCCCCGGGAGCTCAGTTCGGGGTGCCCAGGGGGGCCGTGTCCCCCTGTCCCCACGCTCTACCCGGCGCATGCTGCTTCCCTCCGATGGAGGGCAGGAGAGGAAAGACGAAGCCTGGGATGCTGCCGACGGCGAGATGCAGGTGCCAGGCATCTGCCCGCAGCCATCCCGGCTCCCGGGAGGCACTGAGCCCCCTGCTCGGCCCCCCATCCCTCGGCACGGCAGGAGGCCGGAGAGACCAGCAGGAGCCGGAGCTGGAAGCACAGGGGACAAAAGAAAAAGGGTGGTGGGTTTTTCGTTTAAGAACCCCTGGCACGTGAGGGAGAACAACACAAATAAGATTTACGCACCGATAAAACCAGGGGCGAGGAGTGAGAGACACGGATGCGCTTCCCTCCCTCCCGCAGGTTTGGTTTCTCTCGCAGAGCACGAGTGGGACTGAACGCTGCGTTGAAGGCACAAGTCACTCCGTGGCTTTTCCCAAGCACCATCATGTCCAGCAGCCCTGTATTATGTCAAAAATCTGGCATGGCAGGCAGTGGCACATCTGTTAGGTGTGGATGACATTCATTAGCCAAGGTTCTCTGCTAAACGGCCTGCCAGAGCCTCAGCAGTGCTGCCCAATGCCAGTCACTTATCTGCTGCCAGCTCAAAGGCAATCCTGTTTCAGGAATGGCTTCTTTCCATGCTGGCAGGAGAAACAGAGGAAACAATGCATTTAGATGTTTGGGATGTGAGCGGGGTTGCACATGGGAACAGCAAGCAGATGTAGCAGGAGAGGAGATGAAGTTGTGAAGTGTCATTTAATAATTGCAGCACACGGGAGATGTGCTAGTGAGCCGAGGTTTGGGAGGGGAAAGCGAGAACCCCTTTCCAAACCGCAGGTCAGACAGTGGTGGATGCTTTTTGGAAAGGAAAGGTAATGAGGCTAATGCAGCAAATAACTCCCTGTGCCCATGTGAAGGACACACACACCAGCCTGGGGAGACTAATGCCAGGGCAGCCAGAAAAACCACCCAGGCCAGGGGAAGGAGGTGTGCTGATCTGCTTGATGGTCGGCCTGGCTCAGGTGTCCTTCCCCTCTGGGGGTCTACCTGCTGCAGCCTGGACAGCTGCCCTGCTCGTGACGTAGTGGGCTCAGTGCTGGTCATGACAGCTTGGTTCACAGCCCAGAGGGGCAGCTGCAAACCTGGGGCAGGCAGGGCACTCACCATGCTCTTCTGAGAGTGATGTGGTAGCCAGAGGTGGAGGGAAGGAACACCTGTTTGGCACTGCTACGAACATCAATCTCTGGGAAGAGAGGCTCTATTTTCCTCTGCTCAGAGGCCCTGTGAAGGTCCTTGTTCCTACAAAGGAATTAAAACACCTTGAGATGAGATGGATGTAAAGATGTTAATCTTCCCCTCTTATTACTTTAATAAATTTACAACCACCTAATGAGGTTTAAATTTGAGCCACTATTTGGTTTCCAGTGAACCTGGGAAGCAACCTCAAATAAGTGCTCAGTAAAAGCTCCCCTCAACCCTGTCTTCCCTCAGCTTCCACTCCGACTTCTATTTCTGTTTACCTCCATTCACTTAAGTAGTGGTTCATAAAATGTGAGATGCTACCTACACATGCACACAGTCTTCACCTCTCAGATAATTCCTGTGACAGCCTCAGTATCTTAAATCTTCCACTACTTTTGCTCACGCTGTGAAAGACCACCAGCAGCTTGCAGTGCTCTTCCTGCTTCTTTCAGCCAGGCAGGGAATTACAGGCTTTTCCCCCAGCAGTGGTCTCTCTGCAATTACCTGTCCTATTAAATCCCCACATACATCTTCCCGAAGCCCCCCAAGAGCCCTGCAGCCGCTTGTCCCCCCCCCGGGCCAGCACACTGTTCCATGGTGGTGCCCATCTCCAACACCACACATGCTCTGCCTAAGGCTGATGGGACACTCTTCCCACAGGCAGTGGCTCCCCCGACATCCCCTGTGCCATCTGTGGCACAGCTCAGCTGTGAGCCCTTTCCTTCTGCTCCCACCTCCCCGGGAAGTCGTTCTGCTCCGGCTGCATTCCGGGCTGAGCCTTATCCACCTTCTGTTTCTGCACTGGGTTTGTCTCTGTTCTGATTAGTTGGTTGGCCTCAATCAAGTAATGTCTGCAAATTATATTTCCCCAATTTCCTACTTTACGTGGTTTGACACTTGCTGTACCACATGCACCAACACACTCCTGCCAGGGACTGTGTGAATCCCACAACCTTCCATCCTCAGACACTGGAACTGGGTGGCTTTAAGAGCAGAAACCAGATCAAGAGGCAGAGATGTGATGCTTCTCCCCCCTCTCCAAACATTATACCTTCACTTAAATACATGAGTAATCCCATTGGATCTACTCTGGTGCTTAAAGTTAAGCCTATTAAGTGTTCATGGGGCAGTGGTCTGCACACAGAGGAGCCAGAAGAGAGGGGAAAGCAGGGTGCTGCTCTGGAGGGGAGACATGGTGGTGGTAAACACCTCCCTACTCTCCTTCCCCTCAGGGCCACCTCCTCCTTCAGCTGCTCCTGACAGCCCCGGCAGCAGGCTCCCTTCAGGGTTTGGCACTGCCACTGACATCAGCGATGTGAGGGCAGTAATGGTGAGGGCTGGCAGAATAGAGGGGAAAAACGTGCTTTAAAAACTCCCGTCAACACAAAAGCCTGAATTCATTTTCTAATTCTGGGTTGGGCTTTGTAGTTACTGTGTTGGAAACTTTGTTTCATTCTGTTTTCAAGGTGTTTCTCACGTGACTCATTGTATTCATTGTCACCATTTTCAGACAATGAAGCAGGAGAGAGCAGAGTTATTGCTGCTCCTATGAGGAGGGGTTTTGTAGGAAAGCACTCATGCATGTGTTTCCTTTGCTCTCCAAGGATTTCAAGCATGTACTTAAATTTAAACCTAAGTACTTTTTGGAACAGGGACCATCTCTTAGAATGGGGACTTGATTCAAAACCTGCACGTCCACAGAACTCCGGCTCTTGACTCTTTGCTTCAAGCACTAGAAAACCTCCTGCCTCGGCTGCACAAAGCCATGTCCCATCCTTTCGTGCATTTCTTGGCACGTGCATATTCTAATTCCCAACACCACCCTTTCTTCCCCTTTTCTTAGCTGGCTTTTCTCTGGGCGCAATGCATTATGTTTTCCTCTATGTACTACTCCATACTGCTTGCACAATGTTTTGCATGATCTAATATTCTTTGTTCAAAACTGCAAAAAAATCTAAATAAAGACTATAGCGTGTCGCATCAGTATAGGCATCAGCTAACGTTTTCCATGGCATATGGTACTTCAGAAGCCATATGTACCACTGTTTAGTGATTCTGGCAAAGAGGCACAGAATAGTGAAATCCAACTGCCAGGATTTCTGAAAACAAATATGTAAATGCTCCAGTGCTTTTGTTATTCATAACATACCTCTAACACAGCACATACAATATGCTGTTCATTCTGTAACGAGTATACTACTAAACTATATTTGCTTCAGTTCTCATTTTAAAAGATTTTTTTTCTTCTGTATATGATTCCGCCATCCTCTCTATCAAAATCAATTTAAATTGCAATTTAGAAAAGGCATTTTGTCTGTTTTCAAGGATACACTTTTGGGGTGACTGTGTACCTACAAAACAGTCTCACATCAGAACAAAGACAGACCTTATCTCAGCAGCCTGAGAGTGCCCATTCTAACTAGTGGAATGAAAGCAAGGAAGGGAAGTGCGTTTAACCAGATTGGTTGTGCAAAGTGAAGCCTGTTCAGCCAGGAATAACCTCCTGGGGAACACGGGTGGGTTGGCCCCACTCACAGGCTGATGCAAATCAAGCAGGCTGACAAAGCTTTTGGGAACAGGCCCTAGGAAACAATAGTTGTGGAGGAAACAGATGATTTCAAACACGTGGTCCAAGGTGGACAGCAGCTGCCAAACTCTGACCTGGGCTGGGATCAGTCCCAGTGAGCCAAGGCTCTGCCAGTGGCCAGGGACAACGGATTTGGTCCATGGCTGAGGGTTTGTCCCCAGAGAGGCCGGCAGCACTGAGGCCAAAGTGTCAGGGCAGTGCACAGAGCTCACATGCAGCACTGTGCACCACTAAGGCTTCAGACCCCACTGGCGAAGGCAGGAGCCCTCCTTCCAGAGCCAGCACCGGCACGTAAACAAGAATCAACACCCAATCCCATTAACCATCTCTGGCAGCACTACTCCGGGTGCTCCTCTCATCCGCAGAGAGCCTGTCATCTCCACCTAGGATCTTGCTGTGATGAAGGATTTCAAAATGTTGCTGTTTAACATTCAGCCTTGCCATTCACAACAAACATTTTAACATTCCCTGTTGCCACCATTGCCTCTGTCTTTCGGTTTATCAGTGTACAAGGAGACTGAAATTCTGGGAGTGATCAAACATGTTCACGAGTTGCTCTGCAGCTCGCTCCCACCTTGGAAGTGGTACTGTTGCGCATCACCAGGGCCAGCGCTCAGCATCCCATGGCTTTGAGTGACACCAAAAGACCAGGCAAACCTCAGGAGGAAAGGACAAATAGCAATGCCTCCGAGAAACATTTGCATTTTCAGTCTATTGCCTTTGTAATTTACACTGTTTAAACCGGCAAACCTATGACTCCCTGAACACCTTCCTGGCAAAATCCCTACAAGGACCTGAAAAAATTCATCCACGCCCAGATTTGACAGCATTATTCGAGACACACAGATGCCTTTTTCCCAAGAGATCAAGGACTGCTGCTCCTTTCTTTGCCAGTCTTGCACTGCAGCATCCCATTTCAGCAAGCACAACCTCCCTCACGGGCATCTCGTTCCCAGCGCAGCCTCTGCTTGACTTTCTACCTGTGCACATCAGACCTGCTCATTACTGTCTCCTGCCAGCCCCCACTGCATTATCTCGAGCTGCAAACCCTCTGGGTGCTCAAGCACCTCCTTTTTGGTAGGTTTTTCTGTCTGCAACAGGAACCAGGATCCCACTTTGCTCCTCTGAAGCTACAGAAATACTCTGTTAAAAAGCTTAAGCCAGAGCTCTGCATGCAGCCAGGTCTTTCACCAGAAACACTTGGGTTTTTTTCTATTCTATTTCACAAAAGAAAACCTTAAAATAAGCCTTTATGTTTTCCTACTTTCACAGGCCCTTCAGCCAGAGCAGTTTCTTCCTATTCTGTTCTACCCAGCAGGTGATAGAGTTGCCATAAGAAATGTTGGCTTTCAGTCTAAGTGCCAGGATTAGAAAAAGAGACAATTAGAAAGTGAAAAGTGGCAAAAAGCTCCTAAGAAGCCAAAAATAAAAGAACAAACAAACATACAATCTGGCTATCAAAAAAAAGCCACATTTTTCCCTTACTGCAGTAAAAATCAATGCTACAGCAATCGCAGAGTATTTTGAAAGGTAAGAAGTCATGGGGAGAGGGAAAAACAGTCCAACAGGGTCAAAAAGCTGGGGTCAGCCCTGGAAAAACCACCTGAAGGGGCTGACAAAGGAGGGGACAGGGAAAGCCAAGTGCCTCTCGCTGTGCTGACATGACATTGCACTGATCCTGCAGCCATAGGCTAAGACAAACTACCCTGGGAAGGGAGGGAAGGGAAGGGAGCCAAAAAAAAGAGCCCGTTGATTGAGCTGGTTCATGTGCACCGGCGTTTATGGCAGAGCAAAGGTCAGTCTTGTATTACCTCTTGTGAATCCCTCTTGAACGAGCAGGCTGGGGATTTAATGGGCTAAGGACCAAGATTTATCGACATACCAGGGATTGCTGGCCCTAACTTTTAACCGGCGGGCAGGGGGGGGGGGGGGTTCATTAAGTGGGGGCTATACAGGGAGTAGTCGCTGGCTTAGGCCAAGAGTAAATGTGATCTCCTCCCACAGAACTTGCCACTGCGTTAGAGACACCAGACTGTTTTCTCTCAGCACAAAAGTCAGCAGAAAGCCCTCACCTGAAACTGTCGGAGCAGCTGAGGGCACAGAGGGGATGGTGAGGGGAAAGCTGGAAGGTGTACCGTTTTACTTCTGCATTTCTCATGACATCTGTGAACTCTAGATCAGCAGAGAAAACCCAAACCCACACTAATGAACACAGCAGGTACTCCTTCTCTCCATAGGTACCCCCTCTCTGGAGCCATGAACACCCACCGCCCCTGACAGGACAGACCCCTCTCCAGGGCCACGCACAGCTCCCATCTGCAGTCTCCCCATGCTACCACAAAATCTGGCCTGTTTTAAGGAAGAGCAGTGCTCATGTGGGATATAACACCCTCTATAGGCTCACTCCTTTCCTAAACCCCACCCCTTGCTTGCACAGCAACCATGGCTTCAGGAGAGGGAACAACCTGAGCAGTTCTATGTTTAGAATCCTTACACCTCTCCTACTACCTATTTCCACTGAGGTCCACATCTCTGCACCTTGGTCCCTCCACCTGGAGCATCACCTCTGGCTGCCTGTACATGAGTTGCTGCGTTATTTTTCCCCTGTTCTTCCTGGGATGTTTCTATGGATCCTGCTGCATCCATCACACTCTTATTTTACAAGATCCAGCTCCATTGTGAAAACCTCCTGAGTTTTCCCCAGCCACTTTAAAAAAAAAAAGCCCCAAAAACATGGACTATTTTTACACTTAGGGTTCTCACACATTCCACACTTATTCTTACCTTTTTCTTTTCCTGTTTCAAACTGAATTCCCGGTGGTGCTGGATGGGGGTACAGGGGCAGTAAATTCACTCTGTCCTCCTCGGGCAAAGCTCTCAGCTGCCCTCTGCTTCCCTCTTCTTTCTGTGGGGAGAGGCAAAGATTTCTCACCTGAGACACCATCCCCAGGAGCTTCTATCCCCCTTTGGGGCACTTACACACCTGAACCCCTTTGGGCACCGGGGCTGCAGCAAGAACAGCTGGGAGAGCCAGGGAAGGACTGAGAGGGAGATTTCCAATATGTGCTCTTGTGGAAGGAGAGAATAATTGCTCTCCTGCAGCCCGTGCCAGCACTTGTTCTTTGCCAGTTGGCAGAGGGTACCACTTCCCTTTCTGAGGAACCCTTAACATCCACCTTTCCCCCCAGGAAGGGGACCATGGAGGCTGGGGTGAGTCCTTCCAGGCAACCAGGCATCTGTAAGGAGCTGCAGGCTTGGGAAAGAAGGAAGAACCCAGCAGAAAGAAAAGGAAGAACTCAGCTTCTGCTTCACAAACTTCTTTTAGCTGAAGGGGAGTAGCCGCACATCTCTCCTTACCTGAGGGTTCCCATGGGAACACAGAAGGGCCCTGTAACAGCAAATTTTGGAACGAGTACGTCTGCGAACAACTTCTGGTATAATATTTGAGTCCTCAGATGTTCAGCCATTTGCACATACTGCACGAGGGCCTGATTTGCATAGGATTTGTATTTGTTGCTATTCACATTTGTAGGGGAATGCATACATTAGATTAATGTCATCACAGTTTATGGAGATCATCTGTGCCACAGTACCAGCTCCGGGCTCTGGCTGCATTCTGTGCCCTGTGGCACACAGCAACCCCTCCTGCCCTGCCAGGGCCACAAGAGCTGGCACCAGGCCTGGGCACGGCCACACTGGGCCCCAGGGTGGTCCTGCTGGGCTCTCCTCTGCAGGAGGCCCTGCTAGCTTTTCCTAAAAGAGAAGTTGAAAGACCATTGTCAGAAGCAGCTTATTTTGGAAATATTGCTTAGCCCACGTTCCAAAGGTGAAATTAATCGAACTATTTGGAGTTATCCTCTTATAATTGCTCATATGATCTTACATCACACTTTCTGCTCATATCTTCAGTCCCTACATATGGACATTCAGCTGTCGAACAGTCCAACTAGGTGGTCCCTTCCCATCTTGCATGAGCATCACTCCCCTGGCAAAATGGGATGGTTATTATTCCCTCTCTGGTTTTCCATGGCAGCTGGGTGCTCTTGTCTGCTGGACAGCTGGAAGCTGTCACTAGAGATGCTGTTCTCACAGAAGCATTGCTGGGCTCAGTCAGTGTTTGTAAAGCAGATGGAACACCTCAGAAGAACAGCACTGCAGAAACAAAAGCTCATTTTCTGCTAGGGAATTTCTACTATTGGGTAGTGCTTCCATCAGGTGACTTCACACCCCGGTGAGCCCACATGCCATCACAGTCTAATGGTGATTTTGTTAACCTGCTTCCACCACTGAGGCCCTGCAGCTCCACTTCCCAAGGCTGGCCACTGGGCCTTTTTCCATCTCTGCGCTCCCAAATTGGACAGCACAGAGAGCACACGGGAGCAGCAGTGATGGGGGCTCACACCCCGCTCTGGCCCTGCCACCCAGGATTTCCTGGTGGACAGACCTCTGCTCCATCCTCAAGGAGCCACACACGCCTCTTATCCTGGCATTCACTTCTGAGTCTCTCCTTGTGTGCATGATCAGTTGGATTTCCTGCAAAATCTGTCTCAATCTTGATGATGCAACCAAGAGGAAGTGGGTAGCACAAAGGAAGGGCACACATCTCCAAGTCTGTGATGACCTCACACTTACCCTGGTAACAGGCCAAGTAACATCTTTTGGCAGCTGCTTAGAGCCCCGCTATCTGGAGCACGTGCTGCCAGCCCATGCTCCAGCTACATGTACAATCCAGCTGCTCTAATGGCTCCCTACCCAGGCACAGCTCTCCCACCTTGCAGCACAAGTGCCATCCCACTGCATCCCATAAAGCTGTTGTGGCATGGATAGCTCACCTAAGAGAAAGGCATGCACCATTCTAACATGGGTTAGTAGACACAATTTCAATATATGGCTCTTAGAAGCAAAATCTTGAAAAGTCCTTTCAATATTTGAGAGTTTTACTCTTATTTTCCAATGGATTTATGCACTAAGAAACCTAGGTGGAAACCTCCAAGTGATAATCAAACCTCTTAGATATCTCAGAAAATGTCCCCAAATGATGTAACTAACACCCTTGTGACAAACAACTCCCTATTTTTCTTTGTGATGGCTCCTACTTCCCACCAACATCTGTCACTGTGATTATGATCTCTAATGAGCTTCTAAATTATATTGCAGCATTTTGCCTTGATGAGCTACATTCAGTAACTTTCATTCTGCAAGACATGAAACACTTCCTACAAGATGCTGAATGAAAATTCCCTCAGCATAACAGCTGAGAAACTGGTTTGTTTTTTTTTTCTTTTGCCTGTTTTTGTTTGGGTTTTGGTTGTTTGGTTTTTTTCCAGTGTTCTGTTTGGTGTTTTTACTGTTCTGTTTGGTGTTTTTAGTTACACATCTTATTTGAGGAAGCCTAGGATCTTTACAAATGAGAGACAGAGATGTGAGCCCTCCTACCTCACACCCAAAAAATCTTCAGCCAGAGATGGGGACTGTCTCTCACCACACAGCAGCAGAGACATCAAATGTTTCTGCAAGGCAGAACCCGGGGAAAAACCCAAGCCAAGGTCCCAGAGAAACTTCCCATTATTTTTATGTTGTTTTTCAGTTACAACTGAAGGCTAGTTTGGGTGATTTACCCAGACACTTGGAATGTTGTACAGACTCAGTTTCCCCATGCTGCCAGGATACAGAATATGCTCCACACCTCCTCATACGTATTTTTTCCCCCTGATGTTCACACTTAGTGCAACTGGAAAAGTGACTATTAACCAGCAAGGTTTGTTGCCTCGGCTGTGGTCACACATCTTTGTTAATAGATGCCCACCCTGGCTGGCAATGTCTAGGTGACTTGGATCTCTCACATCCATGTTCCTGTTTATTCCTGAGGCAGCAGCAGCCCGGCTCAGCGCTCTCACTGAAACATGTTCCTGACATGCACATTCAGTGTCACACCATGCACTGATGTCACCTGCCCATCTGGAAAAGTGTTAGACTATACTTTCAGGGATCATTTCTGTGCTTCAAGACAAGGACAGAGCAGGCAGATGTTTGTATGCACAGCTTCCCCTGGGGCAGGCAGCAAGGCGCTGGCTCCCTGCCGGCGACTCATCTATGCCTTTCCCTGCCACTCATCCAGGGTTCGTGACATGGCTGTGTCACGAGAGCTGTGATCAGTACAGTTTGATTTATAGGACAGGATCTATGGGGGTTATTCCTTATTTTCTGCAGATAAGGACAGGCAGTGTTGATGAGCAGTTGCCACATTTCCAGCTCAGAGTAGCTGTGCAGGTGGGACAGCACAGGACTGGCAGGGAGCTGCTGAGGGGCTTGTGCACCATCACTTGTCTGTGCCACCAGGTGAGTTGCCCGAGTGAGCACACACTGACTCATAACTGTCTCCGACTCAGGAAATGAGTTTGTTGGGGAATTAAATTATTCGCACATCCTCAGCAGGGGCTGAAGCCCCTCCCCGTTCTAAGTGCTTCACTACATATGTCTTGTGCTATAGTACCACAAGCTATTATGCTTCTGGTTTAGCTTTGCTGAACAAAACATTTCCTTAACAAAGCCTTTTTTACAGCCAAGAGACCACAAGAATTCAACATGAACACTAAAATACTGCCCCATGGGGATGACAGTTTAGTACCACAGCTCTTTTCCTGTGACTATTATTGTATGTCAGCTGTACATGTTGCCACAAAGCAAGGCCAAATATGCCACCTTCTACACACCTATAAGCTGATCCATGCAAACATGAAGCCCTTACCAAGCCGCTTCACCTGCTCATCCCTGGGTGAAGGGACTCTTCCTACCTTTATAGACTACTGCACTTGCTGCTCTGCCAACACCACTGCTGGAAACAGAGCCTGCAATCCCGACAACACTGCTCCACCTCCAGCCACCCTACCTGCCCAGACACAGGAAGAGAAAAGGATAATCTTTTGGATGACAGACAGTAAGACATGAGTACAGCTCACCACACAGTACAAGTTTAACTTCTTAAGTGTGGAGAAATTGAGGAAAAAGTAATTCAGAGTCATGCAGATGTAAACAGCAGTCAGATAAGATACATCCCAGCTACCTCACTCCTGTCTGAGGGCCAGCACAGTCACACTGATGTACAGAAGCATTTGTCATCCAGGCAGCTGGGGGAGCAGCTCACACGAACAGGGCAAGTTAGGCTGACGTACACGGAGTCACCGGCAGGGCTCAGCTGGTAAATAACCAGGCATGGCCCTGACTCAGCCAGCAAACACTCCCACACGCACCCTTCCTGCCCTGCAGTCTGACAAGCAGCAGAACCAGGAGCTGACTGCAATAAAATCCCAACCTACCTGCTAAATGTGGTGTTTTGCTGAGCACATCCTCTAGAAGGTCTGGCTGGAGTTTGCAGGTCGGTGTACAAGCCTTCAGTGACCTGCTGTTACACAAGGCAGCGGAACACAGGACTGCAGCCGAGTGCAAGATCTGCATGGAAGAAGGGAAATCCTCCAGTGAGGTTGGGAAGTACCTCTGATGGTCCTACCTCCTGTTCAAAGCATGGTCAACACCAAGTCCAGGCCAAAGTTTAGGGCTCTTACTAGTCAGGCCTTAAAATCCCTTGTGGGAGCCAACTGCACCACTCCAGGCTGCCCTGCCCAGTGCTCAGCTCTGGCTTTGTGGTGACAAAGTTCCCCTGCGTTCTGCTGCTCCTCCTCCCAGCCTCAGGCACACAGCCAGCCCATCACCTGTCCCTGAGGAGCTCTGCACCCACAGAGGACAATCCGTCCCCCAGAGAACTCATATCTGTCCCCCTCAGTGCCTGCATGGTGTCCTGGACCAGCAGGGACACTCCAAGGCTCTGCTCCCCCTGTGCTGGCCATGCCACAAGAACCTCTGAGCTGTCTGAGCCCTTCCAAGGGCTCTTCTGCCTGCACCACCCTGTCCTGCATGCCCAACACCTGGAGCCTCGCTGCACAGTGCTCCTTCCCTCACTTGCTACCAAAAAGCAGAGACAGAGCCCTTTCCCAACTTCCAGGTGCCACAAGCTGCCACCCAGCCCCATTCTGGAGCCTCCATCTCTTCTCATGGCAGCACCACTTCCAGCCAGTCCTCCTTTCCTGTGTCCTGGCTCTTACCTGCAGGCAGGTCATGATAGAAGCTCCACCAAAGGTCTGACATCTCCTCATCTGCCCCTGCTGGTGCTACACAGCCCCAACCCCTCCTTCAGCTCTTTCTTCCACAGAGCTCCACCAGGTCAGACCCCAGTCCCACATCTTCCTCCTGACAACACCTGCTTCCCCCAGGCATACAGAGAACCAGGTATCAACTAGCTACCAAGCTCCCATTGCACATACCTGATGTCCTGGGAGCAGTATTTCTGCCTCTTGCTGCTCTGCAAACCTCCGCACTCTGTGCTGAGCTCCCACGCATGACCCTCTCCCACCAGCAGCAGCATGCTGCCCGAGTGATCCCCAGGAAAAAAGAGGGGAGTCTCCAGGTATAGCCCTTATAATCAGAGACCCACAATCAAGGAACAACAAACAGCTGTTTGCAGCTGCAGGTGGGCCCAGAAGCAACCTAGAGCAGTGATCCCCACCTAAGGAAAGCAGAACCTGCAGGTTCCAACTAAAGTAAATGCTCAATTGGCAAACTCCAAAATTAGGAAAGCCCTCAAAACATGGGTAGAGAAAAAAAAAGAGGGAAAAAGGGGAAGAAAAATATAAATAAAGTTTCAAAAACCATGGAAAGGAATGGTGAAAAATTGCTGAAAGAAGCACAAGTAGTAATGCCAGCAAAGAAATCTCCTGGTGAAAAAACATAGAGGAGTATGTTTTTACGCCAAGTCCAAAATTCCTCCCCCAAAAAACAAAGAAGTTCTCTAAGTGCTGGTCTTTACTGAGCACCCATATCCCTCCCGGAGTGTCCCCCCAGCCCACACCTCCTCATCAGCAGGCACGATAAGAGGTAAAGCAAGCCAAGGAACAGACCCAAATCGCAGGGACACTTCTGGTTGGCCCATAGTTGAATTGTGTTGGGTCAAAGCACGGGCCAGCTGCTTGGGCACGCTGCTGCTGTGGGGCACATGGCTCTCTGTGACTGTCACTCGCCCAGCCTTGCACGCCGGAAGAACCTGGCACAGATGACTTCATGAAACCAAATTAGGGGTCATACACAAGAAAGGACATTGCCACAGCTCTGGTGTAATTAGGGCCCATCATCATCAAAGACAGGAAATTGGCACATCTGCTTTTTGGGCTGCTGACCCAACGGTGGCTCGGGTGTGCTGTCCTGTTGCAGCCCGCTGCTCCTCTGTAAATATTGACCTAATTGCCCCCTAACAGTAGTACAAGCAGTTGTTTTATCATTCATCCTCCCAATTGCTCTTTCCTCGTTCTCCCCTGGTCCTGGGAGGACACAAGGGACTTCACAGCACAATGCCCTCTCTCTCCTCTGCAGCGGCAAAGAGGTCAGGCTGGATGGATAAACATCGGCCCCTTTTCACCCAGTGTGACCCCAAACTGAGCACAAGTGACATTTCTGTCACCACAGAGGGGTTTGAGCCTGTTTCTCTGGAGTTAATGATAAAACTGTTACAAACTGGGTGGCTGTGGAATCACGACCTGTGCTTTTTTAAAAATTATTTTTCTCCATATGCGCCTCAGAAATGTGTTGCCCCTTTTCCAGGGGACACTGCTCTGCAGGCAGAATTCCTGCCTGCTCTACTCCTCTGCCTCCTCTGGTCAGGCCGTTGTTTCCTGACAAGACCAAAAAGGGTCACTGCAACTCTAGAGTTGTGCTAAACTCCCAGCCCCGGTGATCCTTGGGTGCTGCTCTGAGCCAGCAGCAGCTCCTGGGCCAGAGTAGGACTTGCATGTTTTCTGTCCTGCTTTCTTTCACTCTCCTGGGCCAAGAGGGACTTATTTTTATTCTGTGGTGGTTTGTGCCAGGGCAGGGCACCAGCCAGCGGAGAACCACACCAAAGAATAACGGATCCTGCTCCACCTCTGCTGAAACAGAAGTGAGTCCCAGGGATCATCCTAGGCTCCTCAGGGCAGCCAACGGGCCAGTGTGCACACAGCAGGGACATCACTCTGTATTCCCACATTTATACCCTCCCTCATCCATAGTGCTAGTCTTCATGATTCCTAGTTTTCAGAGTTGAGGGCTTTTTTTCCTCCCTGTGTTTTCATGTGTATTTTCAGTGGGTACTGAGAATGCTTCATGATCTTGGAAAAGAAGGGTTATTCAGGAATTCTGAGCTTGCATAATTCCCAAATTTGTCTAGACAGATAGTTTCCATCTGGGTGATGCATGCAACACCACAGGGAAATGAGAGTTCCTTTGTTACTTAATGCTGTCCTTTATTCATTTCTACACTGCTTTACAGGATGAGCACAGACATGAAGCTACAGCTGTAAAGGAAAAAAAGATTTGTACCTAATCCTTCAGGAGGCAGCTCCCAAACAGCTCCTGCACGTTGTATAACTGCTGGGGTCCTTCTGGTTTCTCTTTTTACAAAGCATGAGACTTCCATGTGTGGTTCACATCCTGTGAGGGGAGAAGAAAAATATTTTTCTGTGAGCTGCCCTAAGTCAAATTCTGTTTTAAGCTGGAATGGCTCAAGGGTTCCCATCAGCATCACCTGACCTTGGGGTTGCACAGCTCAGAGTGTCTGGAAGTGCTGCCTGGTGCCAGTGCTGTGGAGCAGGACCTCCAGCTCCCCCCTTTCACGCTGCTCCTGGATCATTTGGTAGAACAGCAATCCCGGACCTTAGTCAGAAAGGAGATTTAATTAATCAGCACTGCAGCCGCAAACACAGACACACCCAGGTTTCATTTTTCCCAGACAAAATTTTGGCAATTGCTGAGCATCCTGCAGAAAGCAGGCTGGCTCACAGCTGTTGGGCAGAGGTATCCTGGACCAGAACCGAATTTATCAAGCAACAAAGCCTTCCTGACCCTCTGTATTGTACAGAAAAGGCAGCCTCTGTGGCTGCCGAGCTGCTGCTTGACTCTGATCCTGAGGTCACCTCACCCCAGCAATGAAGGATTTCCTCCCCCCAAACACCACCTTTCTGCTGCAGCATTCCCAAGGACCCGAGGCTGGGCCAGGCTCACAGCCAGCTTACACTGAGGGTGACTTTTCGCTCCAACTGCTCACTCCTGAAACACACAGAGGTGGGTTTGGCACTCACATAGCCTGCCTGAGGTCTTCTCCACTGGCTTGGGCCAAAAAAAAGGTGGGAGTGGGTGGATGTTAAATGACAACATGTGTGGAGATCATCTGCAAATGCTGGAGACAAAGGAGGGAACTGTATAACCCCAAAGGTGCTGTAAGCTGTTCTGTTTACTACTTTCTCCGCAGTAAATCTTGGCAGTGAACTTGTGTTCATCTGCACATCGACCTTTCATATGAAAACTTCTGCTTCTAGTGCTGGCTTACTTTAAAGCTGTATTTATTTAAGAGTTCTGTTTTAAATGACCGAGGACAGTTACCCCACGGTCCCTCTGTTCTCCCTGCTGTCCCAGCCACCAAGGAATACTACAGCACAAGAAACCAGTGTTTCTTGTAAAGGAGGTCCTGTAAACTCCACTCCAGACCAACAGGTTAAGGAGCGAGGGCCACCTGTTGCTTCTCCAGATGTGGAACCAACATCCAGAGGCAGCAGGAGACCCAGTGGCAGAGGTCTACAGCCAGCCTGGTTCCCTCCATGCAGCTAAGAGCAGGAGCAGTCTCCTGCTGCTGCAATACCATCTTTGCCTCAGTGCTGGCAAGCTGCTAATGCCCCATCCAGCTCCTTGGATATCA
Organism: Neopelma chrysocephalum; assembly: GCF_003984885.1. Classification (NCBI taxonomy): domain Eukaryota; kingdom Metazoa; phylum Chordata; class Aves; order Passeriformes; family Pipridae; genus Neopelma; species Neopelma chrysocephalum. The sequence continues at coordinate 56,015 of NW_020897790.1, forward strand.
GGAAGATATCAGCTCAGCTCCAGGAGGCAGCTCTCCAGAGGTTTTGTGTGCACACAGTGAGAAACGCCCATCCCGCTGGGGCTGGGCACCCTGGGCCAAGGTTTACGCAGCGCTGGGATGCTGGAGGAGGCTGGGACAGAGCCAAGCATCGGCTAACGAGTTCTGGGAACCGGGAAAGGAGGCTCTGGGCCCGTGTGCGAATGAAGCCAAACACAGGCAAATAGCCACGATCCGTCGCCCTGTACCTCCTCTGTGCCTATCTCCCTCTCATCCAGCCATTCCAGCAAAACAGGCATGATTTATCTGCTACTTCAGCAGAAACCACAGCCTAAAAGAGGAATTCATACACTTGGAAACAAGAAAAGAGCAAACTGGCAGGAGAGGATCGTTCCAACCAGTGGGTCACATGTGCCTGAAGCAAGATTTCCAACATCTGGATAACGTGACACATACTCACAGACAAGGCGAGTGCTCCCGGGGCTTGGGGAGGACTCATGCAGCTCAGAAAGCTGGAGTGCAGCTGTTTTTGGGAAGCTCAGCAAGCCTGCTCTTCTGCCTCTGCGAAGAGGGAGAGGCGGCACTGCACGGCCTTTCCTTTGGTTGGGTCTTTGGCAAAGCACAGGCTGCTCTGTCCTTAAACTTTCACGTTTTGTGCATCCACAGGGACTGCAAAACACTGCTTGCTTACCCTTTGGCCTTGCTGCTCTAGGGCATTAAGAACTTCACGAGCCAGATTTCTGACTGACATAAATCACTGTTGGTTCATGGACTTTCATGAAATTTCCAACTTACATCACACAGATGCTTGGCCTGGTGTTCGGATCTGCACAGAGAAGGCACTCTGACATGGACATGTCAGGTCAGAGCACTGTGGCTTCAGGAAACCATCCAGAGACGGCAGGAAACGGGATGAAATCAGATGAAAGGAAAGCTTTCTGGCAGGATGACTCTGACTCTGACTTCCCCATCTCCTCTTGCAGAGGAAAGAGCCTCAAGATCCTTTTTGGAGCAGACGATGTGTCTGATTCACCTCCACGGCCTGTGGGAGACGCGTGATCCCTGTCAGGTCAGTTTCTGTTATTGTTTTTGTTTAAAACCCCCACAACTCTGAGGTGTTTGTACACACAAAACCCCCAAATCCCCTGAACATTACATTTATTTGGGGCTCAATCCATGGCACACGGGGAACGCGGGCAGCGACACGAATCAAAGTGCCCCTCCCGGGCGGGGGCACGGCCCGGGCCCGCGCGCGGGGTCGCCATGGCGAGCGGAGGCGGTGCGAGCCCGCCCGGCCCGTCCCCCGCCCCAGGCGGCGCGAGGAGGGCGGGCCGGGCCGGGCCGGGCGATCCGCGGCGGCGGCGGCGAGGGGCGGCCACTCCGGCGAGCGGCAGGACGGCAGCGCCCGCCTCCGCTCTCCGTCGCCCGCAGGCTCCATGGCAGGGGCCGTGCCCCTGCAGCTGCTGCTGCTGCTGCCGCTGCTGCCGCCGCCCGCCGTCGCCGTGCCGGCCGCGGGCGAGCCGTCGTGCCACGGAGCCTTCGATATGTACTTCGTGTTGGACAAGTAAGGGAGGAGAGAGAGAGACGGGAGGGAGGGATTGCCGCCATCGGGGACCGGGGGCCGGCGGCGGCGGCGCCGCTTTTGTTCGGGGGTCTGAGGGGCCGCGCGCGGGGCGGCCGTTGGGCGCTGAGGGGCCGCGCGCGGGGCGACCGTTGGGCGCTGAGGGGACTCTCCGAGAGGAGCTCGATGGGAAGTTCGCGAATCCCGCTGGACCTCGCTGCACGCCGGCGGGTCGCGGATTCGGACAGTGGCGTCGTACGTTCTCCCCGGAGGGGCGTTTGAGGCCGGACGTGTTGGAGAAGCAAAAGCCGTAGCATCCGCCGTAGCCGGCCGGGCTTTTGTGGGTAAGTTCGACGGCCGCGATCGCCCTCAGGGAGGGGCGGGGGGGGGGTTGTAGGGCCGGGGCCGCCTCACGACGGAGACCGCGACAAATCGCGACAAACTTACCGGCGCCTGCCGTCCCGAGCCGGGCTGGCCGTGACTCCAAGTGTTTGGAACAGCAAATATTGTAAGCTTCTCCCTGAAATGTCACCCGAGATCAGGCCGCTTATGTGTTGTGGTTTTCCCTTTTAGGTCTGGGAGCGTGGCAACGAACTGGCACGAGATATTTGATTTTGTGCGTCAGCTGACAGAAAGATTTGTGAGGTGCGTGGTGCTGCCTGTAACACCCGGGGTGATGCTGTGGTGATTCTGGGCTGTGTTAAACACCCCTCCTGTGCTTTTGCAAGCTTAGGGAGTGTTCACAAACACCATAAAGTTTGGCCTCTAAGACCCAAAGTGCTGGAAAATATTGGAAACTTTATTTTTGTGCTTGGAGCTCAGCAAAAAGGTGGTAATATGCATCTTTAAATATTTAACCTCTAAAATTACTCTTAAGATGTGATTTGATAGTTTTTTAAACTTCTTTTTCCACAAGCCACGTGCCTCATTTCTGATGGACTACTGTTCATATGCTGCATTTGGAGATCTTTATAAAGCAGCACGTCTCTATATGTGTAAATATATGGTGCAGATCAGAAGGAAGAGAACAGTGTTAAACCTCAAACCCAGAGGGAGCCCATGCCATGTAACAATGTATTTGTTGTACATACCTGTAACCAATTTTGTTACTGCCAGCAGCATTGTCTGGCGAGTTCTTCTCCCCTTGAAACGGCTGCTGTGAAACCTGGCTGACTGAGGATTGCTGGGATGCAGCATTTTGCTTTAAAAAAACCCTCATGACAAAACTCAGAATAAACCAAAGGAATCCTCCCATACACAGGCAGAGATACTGTGGTAGGTTTCGTTAAGGAAAACAGTGCAGTGTGCAGTTGTGATCTTGGCTTGCTAATAAAGGGATACAATTAGGCTTATAAAATTAAACACTGCTTATTTTTATCTTGTAAAAAGCAAATCTTCTTTAAACTTCTGTAAAACTTCTGTCGAGGGGGACAACAGAAACTTTCTAAAGTTGTTCTGTGAGCTCTAGAGTTAAAAAAAGAAGTGTAAAAATAGAGCCTGAGGAGATACTGAAGCGGCACTTCTTTGGGCTAAGTGGTAAAACATTTGCCCTACCTGAGAAGGGTGGTGCTGGTTCAGTGGAAGTCTTTCAGTTCAGCATCTTCTCCAGCCAAGTGACACTCCCTCTTGCAACAGTTGCATGGAGGTCTGGCTGCATCCTCATGCCAGTGTCACAAGTGCTCCCAGAGCAGAGCAGGGATGGGATGGCTCATGGAGAGGATTGTTCTGTGGTTGTCTAAAGAGAAGTTGGCTAAAACATAACTTGGAGGTTATTGCACACAGAGTTACATCTCAAACAGCAAAGTCTCACGGTAATCACTAGGCAATGATGCAACTACCAGAGATTGGGATTGCAAGCATTTTGCAACTAGAAAGATTGATTGGTTTCGATTCTGATTTAATTTAGAGCATCTCAGAATTTTGTATGTAGAGCCATTATGGATAGACTGCAAGGATGGATCCTAAATCCAAGGTCTGTGCAATTCTGTGCAGACTTACAATACTTACGTTCCCATGGTGTCAAATAATTTGAAGTTGCATCATTGATGTCAGTGAACTGAAAACATAGGGTTGTTCAGCTTTACAGGTGTTAGGTCCTTACGAACATGAACCTGATTAATTAATGCTGATACATATATACAGTGAATTATAAAGTTACTGAATGTATTGGAATTGTAATGAATAAAAATTAAAAGCAAGCAGGAGAAATGTTACAAATTACCTTAGTAAAGTTCCTGTCTTGGGCTTTCAGAGCATCAGGCAGTTCTTAAGCATTTTCCACTGCTAATCGCATGATTCTCTGTAACCTTGTTCAAAGAGACAGGTTAGCTTCTTAAAAAAAGATTGAATTCCTTGATAAAATCAATTCGTACAGTATTGCATTTTCCTGTGACATTTCCCTGGATACTTTTAGGGAAGTTGATCGCCAGTCTCACAACTCTGTCACCGAAACAAAACCAGACTTGCTCTGGAAGAGTTTACATGCTGCTTTTTTGGGGCTGAGGCAGTCATCAGGCACTGGTTCTGTGACTGGGGTGATTTGATGACCAAAGAGCACAGTTGGAAATTGATAGCGTGTCAGCCTGGAAAAAAAGGGGAAATGTGTCTGTGGTTAATACCCAGAGCAGGGGGAATTCTGCGTCTGTGTCCCTGGCTTTGTGTTACACCAGCGACAAGAACAATACCCAAGGAACATACGTTACCTTCTCTGTGGGGGGAGATCATATCTTGGGAATTCACTGGACTCTAGTTAAGTGAGAGAGAGTAGCAATTCTGCTACTTTGTTCTCAAAGCATCTGGGTAAGGAAAAGATGGGCAGAAATCTTTTAATTCCTCTCATTTTGTGTTTGTAGTTCAAAAGTATGTTTCTAGGAAGCTGGAGGGTAAAGATGACATGAATGAAGCCTGAACAAGTGAATGAAATGCTGTGCAGCTGTATGTTTCTCTGACATATATTTTTTTTCCCTCTTTCCCTTTTCTAAAGCCCCAAGATGAGATTATCGTTTATCGTGTTTTCCACCCAGGCACACGTCATCATGCCGCTCACTGGAGACAGGTCAGTGCACTGCTTTTAAATTCCCCCTCCATCCCCCCAAGGGTTCTTACTGAACCAGAGGAGCAGTAACAGATCAACAGCTGATACCTCTAAGTGGTGGCTAGTCGTGAAGCCTCTGTGCAGAGCTGATTTAATTTGGTGACCGTATCAGTGGATAGCCTTGTGAAAAAGGAAGGAGTGGAATGATGGGAAACAAATCCTTGATGTTAAATCTGCCACTGCTTTGCAGAACAACCACCAGTAGTGTTTTCATCTCTGCGTGATTCTGCATCTCCCTTGGCCCAGCAGGAGAATGATTCTTGCATTTACTGTTGTAAAGCCATGTCCATAGATAAGTTTTCAGGATTTTTTTCATCTCTAGGAAAAGCATAAAGTAAATAAATGTTTTCTCTAATCTCACATAAGGTAGGTATTCTGGTTTGTACTTCCTAAACCGGACTTCAGATTCTGGTTTAAACAGTGAAGTTGGTGCCACTTAAAGGGTGTGAGGTCTTCCTGTCACCGTGATGATGTACATATGTGCCTGAACTCTTCTTCCAGTTGATGGTTTCAAAGGCATTGGAATTCAAGGCTGCTCGCTCTGATTTCTAAAGCAAGTAAGGATTAGCAGCTAGGATAGCTCAAGGATGAGTGGGGGGAGACAGAAGGAGGAAACCAGGTAGAGAAGAGAAAGTTGCAAAAATAATTACTGGAATCACACAAATTGGGAAATGATCTTGTGGAATGAGCGCTTTCAGCAGCAGACAGTGGCATTGCTGTTGAGAGTCCTTCAGTGTTCTCTCAGCCTTGTCAAAACCAACATGACCTCCTCTCCCTTTCGTCCAGAACCTACTGCGGCGCACCACCTTCTGGATTTTGAAAATGTGGATGAAGCGTTTAGGAATAATTCCAATTAACTGTGGCTGGGTGGAAGTGAGACAGTCCTTCCTTTTTGCTTCCTTTAGTAGGTCAATGCAAAATGTGGTCTGCCATAATTGCTTAGTTTCTGCTATGGCGTTGTTTGATTGTTTTAAATAATGCATAAGGGCAAGCACAAGACTTCCTGAAAGACCTGTCATGGGCAACAGACAGGAGTCATGCTTACAGAAATGTAGCTGACATCCGAGATGCCTAAAAATCCAATTCTAAGCCCCTCCCATTTTAGCATTTGAAAAGTGGTCTGACTTGACAACAGCCGCTTCCAGATGGCTTGAGAAGGGTCAGAAGAGGACACTTGAGCCTGTTCTGAGGCCTGCTGAAGTCAATGAGGTCTTTTCTCTCCATTACAATAGGCCTGTCAGTGGCCTGTTCCTTATCAAGCACAAGAGCCAGCACTGATAGCACACAGACCACTTGGAATGCTGGGCAGGATGCTGGAGCCCTGCCACAGGAACACAAGTGCCTTTTTCATTGCCTGTCTGTGGCATGCTTGGAGCCATGGATAGAGCTGTGTTTTTCTCATAAGCCTCGTTTAAAGCACAGAAAGAACCTCTGGAGCTCTACGGGATTCCCTTGGGGGACTTGGCTTTAGTGCAAAGTTGGCTGATGCTTTTGTGAGTGTGGCAGGGGAAAGAAAGTGCCACCCTTACTGTTCAGGAGGAATTATAAGGAGAATGGGAAGGAGACTAGTAACTGTGACCATATGTACATAGGCAAGAATGGATAGATAGAGTTGGAACAGCTGTCCTTTTAAATATTAAAGAGGTCAACAGAGGAGAATCACTGAAACTGTCTGACTCCCATTGTTCCCAACAGAAGATGAGGATGCTAAGTGCAGTTCTGGGGATGGGTGTGTGTGGGTGATTATGGGCTATTATGGCCTCAGTTTGTTATGTGCACTCTGGACTTGCAGGCATGGTTTTGCCCTCACTTACTTGCTAATTCCCAAATGTCAGAAAACCACAATTCCTTCCTAGCAGTTAGATCAAAGTAAGGCAGTATTTTTTATTTTGAAAGCCTTAGGCTTCTGGTTGTTTGCACAGAGTTCTTGCTGGGTTTACTGCACAATAAAGCTGTGGATATAAAGAAAGCCACACCATAGTGCCAAAGCCCCTGAGTTCCCAAATATTTTGTGACTTTGAACAATACTCCGTGACTAACTCTGGAAACAGAAGTCACTGTTAATCACAGCACACAAAGTGCTGTAACAAATACATAGAATAATAACACTCAGATGGAAAAGCCTTCTCACAGTGGTTACAGTCCATTTGGGACACATGTCTGTGAAGTTCAGCTGGAAATTGTGCACTAAGTGGTAAACAAAGATTGGTGTACTCACATTTGGGGCTCAGTGTTGGAAAGCGAGTGGTTTAGGAAAGCAGATACACTCACGAATACCATCCAGCTGGCAAAACGTTGCCTGTGCTCTCTTTTGGCCAACTGTGCTGTTTTCTGTAAACCTGCTTCTGCAGCGCTGACTGGTGCCAGTGGCCAGGACTAGCCCTGCTGCCTTTACCTGGGTGAAACTCTTACTGGAGATAAAAAGATTATGTTAATGAAGGTGGGAAGATAGAACACTTGAGTAGTTAGTATGTGACCAACCGTGCCATCCTGTGCTTGTCCGTAGCCTGGTGGTGCACTGACTGCTCCTAGTTTCACAGGGGCGTGTAGGACATGGATGTGCTTGGAGCCTCGGCCACGTGAGCTGCGCCTGCACTTGGATCCAAGTAGCTTGCCAAAATAAAGCCTTCTGCAAGAGAGTGTGTTCTGTGGGGTGTATGAAGTACAGCAGTCGGCCACTGATGTGGTTTCCACCTGGAGCCCATGCAGGAGGCCTCAAGTTTGAAGCAGAGTAATTATTACAATTGAACCAAATCCTTTGTAGTATTTAAGAGGCATAGAAAGCAGGAATGTCCTCCAAATAACACATCTGAGGAGGCTGATGTGTGGGGTTTCCTTTCACTAGTATGACAACTCGTTGTCAGGGATAGAGGTGGCCCCTTTTCAGTCAAAGAACACTTCCTCCCTCTTGGTTTCACTAACAAGTTGGTGTTTTCCTGTTTATTGTACTTCCTTCTTAGCAGCAAACCCCAAGTACCTGTTTTGTTTGTCTTCGTTGGTTAGAGATCAGTCCGTTGCCTCGCAGCACACGGCCTCATTCCGCACCATAAATACCTGCTCAGTGAGAGCCACCCTCTGCTGCCAGTGCTTGTACACTCAACACACAGAGATAACTCAAGATTCCAGCACTCCAGTAGGTGGAATGCGACATGGGAAAGACATACAGGACAGTGTCCCTCACCCAGAGGAGCTAAGAACACCCCTTCTGGAAACTGCATGGATATTAACAGCTGTGTTTGCCTGGCTGCTTCTGCAAGAGCTGTTTGAGGCTGTTACACAGCTTGGAGAAACAGGAGATGGGATAGCTATTAAAAAGTAGTTGTGTCTGTGCTAAAACACAGAGATGGGCTGCAGCGCGTACGCTCAATGGGGAAGAGAGATTTAATTTGCACTTACTCAGCCTAAACACAGGCAGGCTGCAAGTTGCTGATTCTGTTTGCCTTTTCCACCTCCCTCCCGTGTGTAACTAGCACCATGAAGCCAGTGGCTCCTCAGCCTTTGTTACTGTTCCTGAGCTGTGCTGCTCTATGTCCAGGCACCCAAGCCAAGGGCAGGACTCTGCTGTCTCGGCACAGATGAGTTACACAACCAGGCATTCTCTGGGGATTTCTGTGGCTACCAAAAGTAATTACAGAAACTAGAGAAAGGGAAGTTGTGAGAGCACTGAACAGCAGGAATGGGGTTCCCAAGTGCTGTGGCTGGTTGACTGCAGAGAGTCCCGTTATCAGAATGGTGCAGGCAGACACGAGCTCCCCTGCCCACCCTTCTAAACTGGCCAGGGGTGAGTTTTAGTGTGATAGAGCCCACCTCTCCTGCTGGCTGCTGGGCCCAAGTTCTGCACCCACATTGGGCAGCTGACATCCAGACCAGGACTCACTGGTACCTGACTGACTCAGAGCATGCGTGGAGCTTGTTCACATCTGGCCTGGGTCTGTCTAGTGTGCCTGTGCCCTGAGGAATGACATGGTGACTGATTAAAAGAAGCTAAAAAAGCTCATGCTGCCAAAGATTTTCCTGGAACCCCTTGTAGGCAGAGGCCTGGCAACACCAGAGATTTCTGTGTGACCGGGTCACAAGACGTTGCAGATAAATAAAACCGAACTGATTGTACAAAAGCTATTTTTGCAAAATGAAATCTGTTTCAGAAAACTGGGACTTGAGTTGCTGCTTGTTTCTTGGCAGCAGAGCACTAACGCCTGTGATGTGCTGCCACTCATTTCTGGCAAGCTCCAACTATGTGGTTTATAATCTGCGTTCATACATAATCACTTGCAAGTTGTTTCTATAGATGCTGAATATAAAATATTTGGATCAAACAGATTGTATTATCTTACATAACTTGTTCCCTTCCATACATTCAATGCCACATCTCTCTCTTTTTTACCCCCTCCTCTCCCCGATTCTACGATCCTGTGTTGGGGAGCTTATGGGTTGTACTTTAGAACAGAGCTGCTAAACATAGAGGAAGCCCATCCGTGGAACAAATGACGAGTGGGTGGCATTCAGGCAGTGTGGCATATGCATTCTTTCTCATTTGGTCTGGCCTAAGGAAAGCTTTCATGCATCCTGTGATGTATTTCCCCTCCATCTCCTCACCCCTGCTGGGTTCCTCTTTCTCACCTAGCTTTGTCATAGTGTTCTATATATTCTAGCCAAATTTTGTCCCAACTTAGTTTTCACTTGTCCTTTCCTACCGTCACTTTCCGTGGACTTTACTGGAACTGTGCTTACAGAAGACTCAAGACCCTCCAGATTTCATTTTTCAAGGAAAGTCTCTCTGCCTTTTTTTTCCCCACTTGTGCCTATTTCACTGGAAATAATTCCTGTCATGCTGTCTGCCAGCTTCTCCACTCTCATCCCCATAGTCAGTGAGCATCTCGCAGATGGATCTGCTAGAGTGCCCGTGAGAAATCACAGTGCAACCATATTCTCCTGTTAAATTTAAGTGAGCTGTGACCTGTGTAAGTGTGACGTCTTATCAAAGGTCACACAGAAAAGTAGTGAGAGCCGAAAATGAGAAACTCTCCTCAATCTCACTCCTTTTCCTTGGGTACAAAAGGTGTCTTGCAAATGCTGCATTTGCTTATTGATATTTATTTCTTTAGGGTGAAAATTTTTATTGCTGCAATTGAGTTCTACCCAATTAAATTCCTGCATATTGACCTGGAAGATTTTGGTCAGAATAGAACTGCTGTTTTTAGAGGATTTGTTCTTCAGTTGCAGTGTGATTGGAAGCAAAGTTGGTTTAGCTGAGCAAAATAGATTTAATGTAACAGAATTTCCACTGGGCTATGTAATGCTAAGGCTTTGCCACCTCTTTGCAATATCTGCTCCACCTGAACATTTTCCTCAGCTCTAGCTCTTTGACTCACTGAAGCATATTGTGTTAGTTAGTTAGGTCTGAATACCTGTTCCCACAGTGCCACACTTCTGTCACAAATACAGTCTGCCTCCATGTGGGATCTCAGCTAAAGGCTCTAATTTACAGCTTTTCATTTCAGATCTCCTTTAGGATCAATACTGTTTTCAATCGATAAACTACCCCCTTTCCCCATTTCAGATCACACTAAGTCTCTTACCTTTTTTTGTTTGCAGAGAGAAAATCAAGAAAGGTCTTAAGGATTTGGAGGAGGTGATACCAGCAGGTGAGACATATATACATGAAGGACTAAAACAGGTAGGTTTTCCTCATCTTCTTGCAATCAACACATGCTGTGTTCTCACCCTTTGGTTAACAACCTGTAACATAAATGGATTGATTGTATGCCTCAGTCTGTTATGCTCAAATCTTTCTAGTTGCCTAAGTGGTCCCAGGGTTGCCCAGACACTGTGCAAATCCCATGCAGATTAGCCATCACAGAAATTTGCCATATGGAATTTCTCTGACTTGCTCCTTCGCAGCAGAGCACGGGTCTGTGTCGTGAATCTCAGAGCTAACCCAGCATACCAATGACATGGTAAATAGTCACGCAGCTCTGGAGGGCTGTGGGGCTTGCGGCATCTTCTAGAGCGCTCTCCTTGGGGAGGCTTTACTGCACAGAGCAGCGTTTGCAAGACAAATGCTCTTAATTTTGGACCGTCTTAATTACGGAGTTCCCAACTGCTTATATTTCTTTTAGTTAAAGTATACTGTGCAGTTTTGCTGAAAGCCCAGGCCCTGAAGGTGAGGATCTAAGCTTTCACTGTTACAGACAAATCGGTTCTTCCTCTATGCCCGTGGAACCATGTTTGTAACTGAGATCTGTGTGCTGAAAAGCTGGGCAAAGAGAATTTTGTTGCTGTTTAAAAAAAAAATTAGTTTTAAGCCATTCTTTTTATATCTTGGAACCTGCTGACTGCATTTGAAATCTGGAAGGTGGCAAAATAAACCGTAACAGTGGATCTGAAGAGATCTGTCCTGGAAGAAATGGGTGTTGGCAAGGACTGACGGGTTAGTGACCCCAGCGCTTTTGAGATGGCCTCACTGGCAACTGGAAAGGACCAATGAAGGGTTTCCCAGCTGGTAGTGAGTTCAAGGGAGGCAGAGAACTGTCAAGAGAGATGGCTTTGAGGATGAGGCTGAGTGTTATTTCACTTGCTGTATTTGATGCTTAAAAGATGCATTCTGGTTAGAAGTTCAGGTGCAGTTTTAAGCTGAATGATTTTTTTTGTTTTCAGGCCAATATGCAAATTGAGAAGCAAGGAGCCTCGAGGTTCTCTAGTATCATCATTGCACTGACAGACGGCAAGCTGGATGGTCAGATTCCCTTGTATGCAGAGAAAGAGGTGAGCACGAGCTGGAAATGCACATCATATTCTGCAAAGTTTGGGTGCTGCCTGTTGAATAAAAAAATGCTTATTCCTCTGTTCTTTTATGGGATAGGCAAGGAAATCCAGACACCTGGGAGCAAGAGTTTACTGTGTTGGTGTCCAGGATTTTGAACAAGAACAGGTAAGAATAAGAACGTTAATACTTTAGCGTACTAGGCAGTACCTGGGTTTTACACAGTTCATGTTTAGAATGGAAATTAATTTTACTTACATTAGGCAGTATAATGTCTTCTCTGGCTCAGGAAACACACTTAGATGTGTATGCAGACATAAAAAGAAAGAGTGGGTGTCGCACTCACTGCCGAGGAGATCCCCTTCCTAGCTGGGAGCTGGCAGCAGACAGGGTGCAGGCAAACCCCTCTCTATGGGATGGCAGTCGGGTCAGGGTGCTGGTTGTGTGAACAGAGGAGCTGTAGACAAGGTTCAAGCAGCATTTAACAGCCTTGGGATGAAAAGAATGTCAGATCCATGTTCTTCATGATCTTCCAGAGTTGCTGTGTCTCAGTGAATGCTGTAGCTATGTCTGTTCCATCAAAGTGACTTAAATAGAGACGCACACAAAAGGCTCTTCCTGCAGAAGGTGCAGAGGAAGGCTTTTTAGTGGAAGGCAGAACAAACAGGGAAGGTAATTCTGGACAGTTATGAAATCACTGCCAAGATACAGGCCCTTAAAGGCTTCCTCAGCGTGATGTTTGCCACCATGGCTACCCACCATTTTGTTAGCTGCAGTCAGCACTAGTAAGTCCTCCTGTTTAGAAAACTCATAGTTAGCTGTGAGAGAGCTCTCAAGTTTCCTTCTCTTTGCAGAGCTGATGAGGGTTGCTTTTAGACATCCATTTAAATTTAAGGGTGAAAATCAGCATGATGAATTTAGTTTGCCCGATGATTCATGTGTTTGCATGTGTTTTCTCTCCAAAGCTGGAAAGAATTGCTGATGTGAAAGAGCAAGTCTTCCCTGTCACTGGAGGATTCCAAGCACTTAAGGGGATAATCAATTCTGTGAGTACCAGGCAATAGGTTTTACATTTCCTCAAGATTACAGCATTCTCTGGTCCTGCTTACTTTTCTAGGCAGAACTGATTCCTAAGTCAGTAACTGCAAAAGGTGAAGTTCCCTCATGCTTAAGAGATGCAACTCTGTAAATTACCATTGCCTGCCTGCCCCTCCTGCAGTGATTCATGCTCAGACCTTGTGGAGAGTTTGAGGACTCCTCACAAGGAGAGGGGAATTCGTGCAGGAAGTTGGAGGGATACTCTGAGGAATGGCTGCTGTGGGTTTAGTCTGGAAAAAATGGAGACTGTTTCTGTGGGAGACTTGAGAACAACTTGTTAAAATCCTGGGGAATACGTGCAATTTAGGAATTGTCCAAATCTTCACACACAGAAAAGCATTCTAAATAAATGACTTTAACCACTCGTTATCCCAGTAAGTGATAAGGACTCAGTTCCATTTTTGAGCATGGCATGACCAGCTCCCATCAGTGAGATGAGGCCATTCAGCTGATTACTGTGGTTTGCAAGAAGGGATCAAAGCAAGAGAAGCATTTTTTAAACTAAAGGCTGCTTATTTCATGCAAGGTTAACAGTGCTGCTGCTGCGTGTAGGCAGCACAGTGCAAACAGGCTTACTGGCAAAAGTAAAGTCAAAATCAAAAATGGAATTCTTTTTCTGAGAGAGATCCCACTATCATCTATTTCCCTTTCCTTTTTTTTTTTTTTAAACAACAAAAGGATACGACTCATGTACAGGATATTACACAGTCACAAATTTATCACTTCCCTTGAGCAGTGGTTTTTGTGCATGTCATAATGCAACAACTTCTTTTCCTTCTATTGCTTAAGATAAACGTAATTTCAGAATCTTTCTTGCACATTCTAAAGAGAGATAATCAACCTTTTGATGCATTGACATTTATTCTCCTGAAAAGACAGTGCACCCCACATGGTACTGCTTAAAAGCTTTACTGTTAAAAATCTCATTCTATGCCATTTGAAAGACTTAGAGGACTCAGCTATGTTGCTGGTGCAAATGATGCAACCTCGGAGCCACTAGTGCTAGGCTTATTTATGAGAGCTGAATGTTTAGCCCCAGCTGATTATGTTATGTTTCCAAGGATACTGCTTTTCAAAATGTGTATGTCAAGGCAGAACCAGATCGAGGAGTAAAGACATTGGTGTTCAGTGTTTCCCCTCCAATGAGGGTCACTGACCTGCAGATTGGAACCTTCTGAGGAGTCAGGTCTCTCCACTCCTCTTGTCCTTCGAGGAAGCAGCAGGAGTACAGTCCCTTGAGGAGTCTGGAATTCAAGCACATAAAGATTAGCACAAGCTGTAGGATGCCCATTCTCAGCCAAGGTGTTTTTGGGCAGTAGCAGTGCTAGCCTGCATCTTTTATACCTCCCAGGGGCTTTCAAGCACCTTCACTTGTGGGCAGTGAGGGAAGCTTTTCTGATAAGATCTGGCAGGTGGTGCTTGCACAAGCCTCAACCCAGCTTCTTCTGGCACTTGTGAAAAACCCGAGTGTAAAAATCCCACATGTGTGCATATCACAGCTGTGGAGCAGGACTAGTTACACTAAATGGCAGCACTTTGTTTTAAGGTAACAGCACTGACAGGAAAAGTTCTACAGCTTAAATGCAAGGTCTGCTCCTGCAGACTAAATTCATGAGTTGGTCCAGGGTTTATTTACAGCCTGCAGCTGCAACAAACATGTCGCCACTTGGCTTTTACCACAGAGCATGGATCGAAGTATCCACAGCTATGGTTTTTGTTTTGTTTTGTTTGGATTTTTTGTGTGTGAGTTTTGTGGTGTTTTTTTTAATGCATGTGTGGTGGCTAAATTAACATGATTTTTTTGTATGCTGTAGTTATAACTCAGTTTTCTTTGCAGGGGTTTTGAATAATTTTGACAAATCATTCTCATAACATTATAACATTGATAAGCAGATAAAATGGAACATGAAATATTCACAGTTTTCCTTTTTAGTTACTATTATAAATTCATTTCAGTTTGCAAGTTAGCTAGAGAATACAGACTCAAAGAGACACTTCTAAAAGGGAGAACTGATTTTAAACCAGATGAAAATGAGATACTCAGGTCACAAATGAGCAGGAGTATCACTCGAAGTGCAGAGTCAAAGGTGCAGTTGTGAAACCCTCCGTGAACATTGCTAAACAATTTTTGTTTAGAAAAAAATCACAGTTTTCATAAATGGCAGTGGCACAGCAATTAAAACCCCTGAGCAAAACTACAGCCCAGAACTGTTGAGTAGGAATGATGCAGGAGTCTCTTCTACATTGATCTCTCCAGGTGTGAGTTTTTTTTGGCTGCTATCTTGTCATATCTTGTACCCTATTCCAGGAGAGCTGAGCAGTTAAACTGCATTTGTTGGTAAAGTGATGAGCTTTATCATAGAGTGTCTGTTAGTACCTGCTCTTGCAATTGCTTGCAATCTAAGCACCTATTCCAGTTTATTTTCTCTGGACAGATACACGAAATATGTTTAATTGTGCCCAGGGATTAACATGGAAGACAGTCGAGATGAGCATTTACAGTAACCCAGGCTTAGATGCTGGAGAGCTCACACTGAGTTTTTGACCTTAAGTTCAGATAAAACTCCAGAGAAGTGGGAAGGGTTTAAGCACCATCACACCATGTGTTTTTGCTGAATAACATCAACTACCAATTCCAAAGCCCTGTGCAAACCTCTGAAGAGGGGGCTGCTTTGTGAAGTTTCCCACTCTGCCAGCACTGCTAATACCTAACTTTACGAAGTCGTAACTAAGCAGCATTGTCAGGGTGAATAAATCTAAGCAAAACTCTACAGCTTAAAAGCAAAATGCTGAAGGCGAGTCACTGCACTCTCAGGAACAGTTACTGATGGGGTTTGGCTGGTAATTACACGGAGCGTGGCCTCGTGAGCGAGCCAGGGCAGTGTGAACTGCAAGGCTTGGGGAGGGCACAGTTCCTGTCACCATGCGGCAGTTCAGTACTAGATAAGAAAATGAAACCCTTAATTAAACACAAGTCCTGCTGATTTATGAGTGAAAGTTGTCTGGTTGTCTCTGCAGGCAGAATTGGACAAGGCTTGTGCCTTTAAAAGTTACATTAAAGGAACTCACTTTAGTAACCTTATTAGAGTGTGTGACAGCTCTAAGTAGACTTAAACACATTTTTATACTAAAGTGACTTGACAGCACTTAATACAGGAAGTTAAAATGTATTTTGTACTTAGGAAAGCCCACAAAAACTTACCAGATAAGACTACAAGAACTAATACATGCAGAACTTTAGAGGAAGTAATCAGTTCAAAACAGGGTCAGCCTAAAGTTCCTTTGTCTCTCATTGGTACAATTTCTTAAGGAATCTACCCAGGAAGGATTATAAATTTCTTAAGAGCTCTACCTGGGAAGGATAATAAATAGAATTGCTAAGCTCTTTCTGCTTGTTCATTTTGGAGGTGCTCAGGTTTTTTTGTTCATTTTAAGTGGGAAACCCAACCTTAAACGTAGTGGACAAAACCAAAATTGATCAAGTCATGTAAACTGAGAGGTTGGACCACCCAGAACACTGTAAATGGAAGCTAAATTGTATCCAAGTTGGCTGAGCCCTTTGGGGAAAAAACCCTAGCCCTTAGCATAAAGCTGTCAGTTTGTCCAGGAAGAGTTGCAAATTTGGATACTTAAGGATCCACCTCTTGTTGAAGGGGGGACCTGGGGAGAGAAGACCTCAGGATTTGCAGGATGTGAACTCCCAGGCTGGAGTTACTTAGACCCATCAAAGGAGTGCATCTGGAAACAGTGAGGTTGAACAAAGGATTAAATGCACCCAGGGTCTTTTAAAAAACTACATTCACCACCTATACAGGGACAGACTCTGGCTAAAGGGGCGTAAGTAGGGAGTGCTATACAAATACAAATTCTCTGCTATAAAAGTATAAATTCTCTCCAGTAAAGCGCAGTGGGTAAAGTCTGCTTCTCTTGCAAAGAGCAGTCAGCAAAATCCCTGTGGCATTCAGATCCATTTGGACACCAGTGAAGGGTATCTACTGAATATCCTGGGGGTTTCCATGTCAGCTGGATGGTTCCTGTGTCACTCACTGTGCATGGCAATGCATTCCTACCTTGAAGTTACATGGATTGGTGACAGCCAGCTCAGTGGGGCCCGAAGGGAGCCGCTGCACAAACCGTACATGGCAGCGGCACACTCAGCCGGTACCTGATGGAGTCACTTCTCATCTGGAGCATGGTGACACTCACTGTCACTATGCCCCGGTGCTCAGCACAGAGAGGGGCCCCACAGGCTGCTGACAGGTCTTGGTGACAAGCAGACCTGTCCCTGTTTGCCTTACTAACACAAAGTCAGCAGGGAGGGAAGCCCACAACCTGTGTTGGACAGTGAGGTAGCGCCCGAGACAGGACAAAACCAAAGTCTAGTGAGGGGGTGTCAGTTCTGTTGAGGTAGGCAAAGAGCTGTTTTGTGTGAGGAACAATTTTTGCCTTTAGGTTTGTAAAACTTACCGTGCTGCCTTCCCAAAGATGTGCTCCATCCTCTCTCCGTGAATCTGATGCCTTTTGCTCTAGCTGTGCTGTCAGCAGCACTTCCTCTGTCTGACCTGGCTTTGGCACTGGGGGATGGGGAATTATTGAGTCCACATGAGTCCAGCAGCATCTCCCATGGGTACCTGCTGTAAGGTAGCAGAGTTCATGTTTATGGAGAGCAGGAAACTTACCCACTGCCACAGGTGGTGCTCCAGCTTTGGACAGTGGAGAGTGCTGGTTCTGTGTCCCTGACGTGGGAGCTTACCAAGCTCTGCTCTCTGAACCACTCGTGTCTCAGGGGCCAGGTCATGACTTGGTACTGAGCAGTAATCAGGGACTACATGATTTTCAAGTAGTCCCTACTTCTGCCCAGCCTGCCCAGATGCCTTGAGCTGAGCTGCCTCGTACACTGCCTTGGTCACAGTGTGCTGAGGCTGCTCCCCGTTTCCTTAACTGCTGTCCCTCTGCTGTGAATGAGGGGTCAGCCAGCTGACTGCACACGGTTAAGATTTTTCAAGGCCAAAATCAGCTTAAACGGTTCATTATCAATTATACATCAACTTAATTGGATCATTTCCTGTAGGAAGAAAATATGCTCAGTTTAGGCACTGGGAATCCAGGAAGCAAACTATTAGACATTTAAGGAGGGGGGAGGAGAAATGCAGCAAGTTATCATTAAAAGAATTATTCTGATTAAATCAGTCATCTTCTTTAATCCCCTTGGACGGTCTAATCTTCAAGCTGCACTGGGTGCAAGGTTCAGAACTAACACTGCGCTATGTTTTCCATGTGATTGAGACCGAGGAGATAGTTTTGGGAATTACTGCATGTAGTTGTTAAAAGGAATCAATGGCCTGGAATAGAATGCTTTCTGCTCTACCCTTCACTGCTGTGCAGCCCTTAATTTGACATTCTCTGACATATTACAAACCATATAATGTTCTCCTGGAGCACAGTGAGCTTGATAAGCCAGCACCGGCACTGACACAGCTCCGGTTAGTGTGAGCGTGCCTGTGCCCTGTGATTGGGATGGGACTTGTCAGCCATCCCTGCACGCCTGGCAGCTCCGTTATGTAAGGGATGCTGCACAACTTGCTCCAAAGGAAGCAGTCACAGGTCCAAATGAAATCCAGTGTTTCTATAGTGGTAAGTTTCTTGGAGCCAGATTTTTCTAACTAATGGGAAAAAAATAAATAGGCCGAACAACTTTTTTCCTGTTATGGAAAGTAACAGTTTTTCTTGATCCTTAGTTACATTACTTGGTAAGTAATGGGTTTAGGGTTGTTTTTAGTAATTTGGGGGTAAAGGTTCCAGTGCTGTTAAAATCCGCATCTCATGACCCACAGTTTTGTCATCTCCATTTGCTTTCCTCAGCGACTGCCAATGAGGTACTACTCAGCCTTGGTGTAATTAGAATATTCTCACTAACCTAACACTACGCCAGGCTTCTCTCGGGTGGTGATTTTATGCAAGACCATATGTCTCCGGGATTTTTGTCTCTTAGATAGGGGACAGGGTAGCAGCCTTCCCCTTCCCCTTGCTCTTTGTCCACGGCGCTGCCGAGCAGCGTCAGGGAGCAGGCCAGGCTTGGCAGCGAAGTGCAGTTAGCACAGATGTTTGGCAACAGAGGGAGGTAGGGCCTGTTAGATATTAACCACTGCAGTTCCTGCTCTTCATTGGAGAGAAGCACCAAAATGGTGTTTCCAAGAAAAGCACATGTTTCTTTCCATGTTACCCTGAATCGATTGTCTTTGGTCTAGTGTGAGGTGGTCCTGCTGCCTCGTGGCTTTCTGCACAGATCAGCACTGCAGAAGTAAATATAGGGTTTGCTTTAACACAGCAGAGACGCGTGGTGTGGAACCAACACTAGAAAGAATGGAAGGCTTCACTTTGGAAACAAGCAATTAATTTCAGGGAGTTCAAGCATTAGTTGCTGTATGGAGGAGCTGGCCTGTCCAGAGCCTAAGGTGGGCTGTGACTCAGAGATCCTGTTCATGATTAAGATTACTTGAGTGTAATCACTGACATCAAGGGCTCTACTTGTATTCATTTCCTCTAGTATCTTTATCTTTAAAACCTAACTCTGCTACAGTATTAGGGGGCACAAGTCCTAATCAGGTAAAAAAACCCAACAGCTCATGAATGAAAGAAACCTGTAACCATGCCAGCCTACATACACCTTTAATTCTTGGACACCCTGTTTTCACACATGTTCACTTTACGTGCCATGAGGGTCACTGAATTCAGCATGAAAAATCCTGTTCTATGGACAGTTAGCATTTCATTCTCTACAACAAAACCAGCAAGGAAGTCCATCACACCAATTAAACACCTTCTGCTTTTCTTTCCTTTCCTTTTTAATGCCTCAGCAATAGTGGAAAAAAACATTTCAAGTTAGAGGGGAAGAAAAGGAAGCAAGCTGCCAGTAGTACTTCCCAGTGACTCATAGAAAAACAAGCCCACATGGAAACATGGGGTGAGCCCAGTCCTGATTCAGCCAATCAGAAGGAACAAAGCAGATTAGCTTTAGGAACTAAACTGAGCCCCTGGGTGAGCTTGGCTGGACATGGCTAACTCAGCACCAGCACAATGCTGCCTTCATCACCCATCCCTCTGAGGAGCTCCATGTGGAGCTGGCATGAGCCTCAAAAAGGCATTAACTCACCAGGGACAGGCCTCACTGGACAGCAGTGTTCCACAGGCTGGGACAGCCTCCTGCAGCACTGACCAGGGTTCCTAGACTCCACCTGCACACACTACTCTGCCTGTGCACGAAGGAGCCCTGTTCCTGCCTGCCACTTAAGTGGCTGCCCCCATGCCCACTGACATTCCTGACCAGCCAAAGGTGCAGCCAATCTCTCATCAGAAAAGAGCCCACAGCACTGGAGTGTCACAGCTGGCAGTCAGGGAGGCTTTGCCTATGTGCACAGATCCAGCTGAGACATAGAATACTCCAGGTAGATTTAAACACTCTTATGTTTAACACACTTCTTTAAACACACTTAATTAAACACACTTCCTGCCCCCTGCTTGCAGTACATTTATCGCACTGCATATCCATGTTTAGCAGTGACAAGTTCTTGGTCATGTTTACCACTCTATCTTGAGATATATATCCTGATAAGAGGTGCAGCTCTTGGTGAGGCCTGTTTTGTGGTTACCTAAAAGAGGAGTTTGGCACAGCACATTCAGAAAGCACATCCTTGTGGCATGTCACACACTCAACACAGGTCCTCCAGTTTTACTCAGGTTGTCAATTTACCACAGTTTCTAGCTATGCTTTCCTTGGGGTTATGGTTTTCCTCACTAACTGTTCTGTTTGTAGCATCCCCAGGGAAAATTAAGGACCCCACATTTGGAAAGGAGAGAGGAAAGAAAGGGAGGTTGTAATCTCCACAGGAAAGCTGCTGCCTGGAGTTGGCTGCGAGGCTGCCATGTAAGGGTCTCTCAGGGCTGTGCTGCCATCTCTGACTTGTGCCCACACACTTTGGCTGGCAGCACGTCCAAGAGCAGCACTCGAGTCATAGGCTCCGTGCACCAAGCAGGAGATACAATTGCTGGAATATCATCTTTGCACACGCACTCTGGTTGACTGTGTTGTGCTGTCAGCAGGTTTTGCTGGAGCCTTGCCATATGCAAGTAGAGCAAATAAGATTATTTTTTAAAGGTGAACATTTTTTCTTCTTGAAAACTTGGTTCTGCAAATAGCAAGTCGGATGCATTTGTTTCATTGCAGGACATACACTTCTGTCAGGGAACCATGCTGCCTCCCCCTGGAAATCACAGCAGCCTGATTTGGGATCAGCTTCCAGGGAGCACTAATGTAAACAGAGGTGTGCATGTTTGGATGAAACTGTAGGGAGTAAAAGCCACTGGTGACTGTGGAAGTTCTTAGCTATTCAGAATCATTAGCGTGCTAAGCCTGACCAAAATGTGTCAGAAGCTGTCCCCCTCCAGCAGTTTCTGGTTATCCTACCTCTGTCCCAGGAACTAAACACCTTACACAGCTGTAGAACATTTTCTAGACTTAAAATCATTATGGTGGTTCAGTAAAGAATGCAGCTGTACTGATGACCTGCCCCAAAGCCTGAACCCAGTGTAGTGTACAGTGCTGGGCAGGAGCAGATGCTGTGCAAGTTACAATTTATGGTGCTGCCTGCTACCAAAAACTTTCGAACTGCATATGGGGCTAAGCAAAACCGAGTGGTTCTGTGCGATAAATTGACACTTGACGTATTTTGTTAATTGTCACAGTTGGGCTGCTCACGGCTCGTTACTAGTGCATTGTTCTCCCAATTTCTTGGAACATGACCTCCCTTAGAGTGCTGAAAGTTGTTGTTTTAGCCTGTGTGTAACACTGTGCGGCCTGGTACAGCTCTGTTCCACAGTATGTTCCCAGGGTGTGGCAGGCTAAATACTCAGAAAGTTGCTGCTTCGCTGTTAAAGTGCCAAGAACTTGTAAGAGGCAGCAGCAAGGGTGAAAAGCGACTCAGAGCAGAGCCAGGTTAAAGAGGTCCTGGAAGGTCCAGAAGGCACATTTGCCATGTGAAGAAATGTTGGCATAAAGCAGGGGCAAGATCTCTGACAAGGCAAGATTGATAAACAGAGGTGGAGTTTGCAAAGGCCACAAGCCCTGGGGAGCCTGATGTCAGCCTGTTACTTGGCCGCCTTTCTGCAGCATGTTGCAGGGACATCTGCCCTTTCTGTGCTACTGGCATGATTTGGGTGGGTGGGGTGTTTCTGCAGCTTAGAGCTGACAAAACTGGAGCCTGTGGTCGGTTTGGACACTTGTGGGTCAGAAATGGATGGTGTTTCCGTGAAACGCTCTACTGGGAGGAAATGTGTTAGTAATGAATGACAAAAATGGGAACCCACTGCATCAGAAGGTGGACTGAGAACTTTGTGTGAGCCTTTGGGAACCTTCTAGTGGGAAGTGCATAGAAATCCACGAGGGTGGAAATGGATTTTAAGTACTCATCCACAATCAGGTTGGTCAGGAAAAAAATGCACTAATGAAAAGTGGTGCCAAACAGAAAAGCTGATAAAGCTTTTGATAAGTGAATGAATGTACTTGATATAAGAACTTCCTACAACTGTTTTGAGAGGATTTACATATGCTTGCCTGTAAGCCACTGAAATAGCCTGAGAAGGAGACAAGTGACAGACAGTGGGACTTGTAGAGAAAATGCCCCCATTTCGCTGGTTTGGAGCCCAGCAGCTCCTGGTTGAATAGCCACAGTGCTCACAGAGGGAGCTGGGCAGCGTGTGCCAGTGAGTTTGCTTCTAAGCCCCCCCAGTATCTGGGCTGCCTCTACTCTGGTAACTTCTGCTCTCAGAAGTGTTCTGAAGTGATTAACTTGCTTTACTGAGGGCTGCTGTAGAGACTGTACGGTGTCCGTTCACTAAGTAGCCATAGGAAGGGATTTTGCTGGGAGGCTGCTCTGCCTCGAGCCAGCCCTGTGAAGCAGTGCCGGGTGGCAGAGTTAGCAGGGAGCATGAGCTGTGTTCCTGGGGTGGCTGCTCTAAGAACTGGTCCAAGAAAGCACCAGCACATTTTTCAAATCTTAGATGTTTGGTGGCCGCTGCAATGTAACAAGTTCGGTGGCAGCAATGTAACAAGTCCTGTACACGGAGGAGCTATGGAATAATTTCCTCAGCGGTCTGTTGTGGTGGTGTTGAGCAAGAGGATGTTTGGGGCCTGGATTTCATGTCTCTTAAGTCCAAGAGGCTGACTGCCTTCAAGAGCAGAACTCCACTGCCTTCTCTTGTTCCAGCAGCCACACAGTTCCTAAGAAGCTCACAGCTGTGGTCTCTTTACTTTGATTAGGCTCTGGTTCCAGCTGAACCAGTCCTGCACTGCACAGTTCTGCTGCAGAAGGGGAAGAACACCTTGTAGTTTCTCTACAGGTCTCCATTTCTGAAGCTGCAGGACTGACAGGTTTCTGCTCTATTTTGCACTTGGGTTTGTGGGGAATTGGTTCTCTCTGTGCCAGCCAGCACTGAGTGGGAAAGGGGGGGAATGGTAGAAAAGCCTTTGTGAGCCTGGGAGCAGAGTCCTATATTTGGTGTGAAGCTCTGGGAATCAAGTGGATGACATAAATTCTCTGAATCTCTCGTTGCATGCTGTTAAACTAAGGCAATTCATAGTCTTATTTGAATTTATGTCAGCAGAGTGCTTATCCTACCCAAGGATGGCCTTATATAGTGATTATTTCAACTTTTCTTGTGGTGTCTTGGATTATAATGAACTGGGAAAGGGGAAGCGTTGTATGGATTTCTGTGGAGTTCATTTTGACCTTGCTGACTTTGCAGCCCAGGTTTCCACAGCCGGACAGTTTAAAGTTAGTTTTAAATTATAAAGGACAGGGGGAGGAAGGCATATTAAATAATGCACATGTATCACAGGAAAAATGGGTAAGATGCCTTCACATCAGTTGTCCCCAAGAGAAATGAACTGTGTATTGGAGTGCCCTGTGCTGTCTGGGAAGGAAGAGCTTGCATGGAAAGGGAAGAAAGATGAAACAGATACAAAAGAGTGAGCAAGAATAAAGCAAGACCTCAAGTTTCTGTACCTTCTTTTAGGATGTGCAAATATGTGCTTTTTTTCCACACACTTTTTCTCCATGCACAAGCAGTGATTACTGCCTTGGAAAATATTTTCAGTTTTCTATTGTGGCAGCAGAGTCCCTGTGAGCCAAACCATGCACATGGCTGGTGCTCGGTACAGCTTGTGGGTTGGACCCTGCAAAGAGTGTTCTGATTTTTATGTGACTGCTGCAAAATGTAGTTCTGAACAGTGTTTCAGTGTTGTTTAGAGGGGATATTGAAGAGAATCTAGACCATAAAGGGTTCAACAAAGAGCTCTCTATATGCTTCTGATTGGTTCCACCTGATTCCAATTAATCCTTTACAAGGTTTGATTTCTGCTTTTTAAGCTGACCTGATTGTTGAAGGGAGGGGTTTATGGGGACAGGGCAGATTTCTATACCATTATCCTTCTGTTTCTTTGAAGTGTGGGCTATCAAGAAGCTTTTTGAAGGGTGGAAAAGAACCTGCTAAACTTAGAAACCCAAATTTTAGTAGTTCCACAGTTTTTTTTTCCTCCTAATTTAAGCTCTGTTTGGGGCAAAATGGCAGTTTTAGACCACCCCCTGTGCAAAGAGGCTGAGGGTCTCTGAATAGTACAGCATGCTTAAGCTAAGCAGAGAACAGCAGTAATAAAAATGATGAAAAATTATTGTCAAAGCAGTTATTTCTAAGAATAGTGTTCAGTGTTTTCCTGCTTTAGTCAAGAGCGGCACATCTACATACGTAAAAACGGATTCCATGCAGGAAATCAGTGTATCCTGAACCCTATAGTGAAAATTGCTTTTGCTCATGATTTTTTATCATTTCATCTAGGCCATGTTTCATTTCAGTTGGGTTTGTTATGTCTGCCCCTCCCAGTTTATGCTTAAATCCAAAGAGAGTTAAGCATGTCCAAATAGGTTCTTTCCTGATTTGCATTGCATTTCGAAGCAAAGTGTTAGAAAATTCACCCTGGGATGCAGCACATTAGAGAACTACTGCTTTGCAAGGGAAGTTAGATCCTTGTCTTCCCCTCTCCCTGACCCCCAATTCATAACATGGACCCTTCATCAGACACTGGGCAAATGGGGCCAGGACAGGGGTTCAGAAGGTTCTCCCTGTCTATATAATGCGGCTCTAAAAAATCAAAATTACTGTATTCAATGCCAACTGCTGGAACTGTGCTTCACATAAAG
Source organism: Neopelma chrysocephalum (assembly GCF_003984885.1). Taxonomy (NCBI): domain Eukaryota; kingdom Metazoa; phylum Chordata; class Aves; order Passeriformes; family Pipridae; genus Neopelma; species Neopelma chrysocephalum. The sequence continues at coordinate 80,779 of NW_020897790.1, forward strand.
CTTGTCTCTAGTCTCAGCTTCACTTGGGCTGTTCAGTTGACTCTTCAGGGGAAAAAATAGAACATGCTGTTACAGCGAAGGAATAAAATGCTGTATTCTTGCTGTATTTTATTTTGCACAAAATATTGCCCAACCCCCAAATAAACCACGGGAAACTTCTCTCCACACTACAATAGGAATCAAAAAGCCAAAGCCCTTTTTTGGAAGCACGGCGAGATCCTCAGCTCATACAAACTGCTTGGCTTGCACTGAACTGCAGTTCAACATTCTTTCCTAAAATTTCTGTTGCTGTGTCTCATCCAAATGTGTGTGCCTGCAAGGTCTCTATTTTCCTTAAATACTACTTAATACAAATGGGTTTTAAATCACTAAAAATATAATTTGTGCACAACAGTCTGTGGGGAGAGAGGAACTGTGGGAAGTGTTCAGTGAGGGAGGCTATTCTCTTTCTTGGAGCTTGGCATGCTTTTTGTCAGAGCAGCGACTACATTGTTTCTGCTGGGCCTGGATGTATAGCAATAGAAATCATTAGCAAAAACTGTAGACAGAGTAAAAAGAGTTGTACCTAGAAGAAGGCAGAAAGAGTTAAGAGTAAGGCAAGGGGGACATTCCCAGGCAGTCAGGGCAGCTCAGCAGAAGGCACAGCTCCAGCAAATAGAGGTAGAGAGGGGACAGTAACAGGACTTTCTGCTGTGCACATGGTTAGAGGGACCCAAATTGATTCTGTGGAGTATTTCTGAACACCCTTCTGACAGGGCAGGCTGAAGTGAGCCATCCCTGGGTGACAGCAGGCAGTGCAATCGGGAACACCGCGCGTCTCTGCACTGCTTTATGGAGGGCAGGCTGCCAGCACTCAGGATAACGTGCACTTGGCTTCCCCCACAGATGGTGGGAACACTGCTTTTGACTGGATTAGGTTTTGGATCAGGCTCCTTGTGACTAATTTTTGGCTTAAACGTTAGGATTGGGGTTCATGGAAAATAAGGTTAGGGATCTGGACATCATTATGTTTTGAAGGCTATCCCAGGCTTAACAAACTAATCCAAGCCTCACGAACTCTTAGACTTGACTCTGCAGGCCTGCAGGAGCTGTACATGCTCCAGGCAATGTCTTACAAAGTCAGACTTAGCAAATCAAACCTGTAGCTGTGTATATCTGTCTTCTAGGGACAAGCAATTGTTTTAAAGTAATATTGCTCACTGAAATAGCACTCTGAAACCTATTTATGACTAGTTTCCTCCTTTGCAATAGGTTTTGAAACAGTCATGCACTGAGATCTTATATTTGGAGCCATCCAGTGTCTGTGTGGGAGGTAAGTCTTTATAATTTTAAAATAATATTCAATTATTATAATACTGTGATTTCCCTGTTTTACCCAAAGGAAAACTGCACGTCTCTAGAATAAAACATCTCTAACTTAAAAAAAAATCCTTAAGGAGTTCAAGAAAGATATATCCTTCTCTGTTGACTCCTTCTTAGAGGGGGTGTCTGCCATGGCCTGATTCCACAGCTTGGGTAAATCACATGGAAGTTGGAAAGCATTTACCAGCCCCTCTCCTATGATTCCCGCTCTGCACTTGCCCCATATCTGCCCCAAAATCTGTGGAATGTAAGCAGTAAAGCATGTGACTGCATTTTTGGGCAGCAAAATACATTTATGAAGTATAAGAGTTGCAGAAAATTTTAAGGGTTGTCTTCTTTCTGGGCTTCACAATCCACTCATAGTTGGAGACCAGTCAAAATAAGGTAGTTGCAAAATCTTACTTGGATATTTCTGTGAAAACGTAGATCATCTGGGTGAAGTCAGTGGCCCTGGTAAACTAACTGTTTTCGCTCCTCCTCTGCACAGCTCACAGATAGTGTGGCCCTTAGGCAATTTCCAGAGGAATAGTACACTAAGGAGAACATTTTCTTCATCAGGCACTTCAAGTGAGCCTTATCCAGGTTTGGGGAGTGTTCTTGTTCTGAGTCCCAGATTTCTCATTCACTGAGAAACTGTTTGTTACTGTGCAACTGAGCCCTGGATTCTGTTGTTATGCAGAATTCACTTGCAGTTTCATAGGGCTGACTCAGTGATAAAGATTTGGGAACAAATATTGATTTTCCCTAGTGTGACCTAAGGAGAAGCCAGTACAAGGGTTCCAGTAAAAAGGAGATCTCAGTAAGCTGGAAGTGTTGCTATGTTGTGCTTCTTCTATTGTAGACTAAATTGAAACTGTCCTGGTGTAACTTACTGCGATGCGCTGAAGTTGGGTGATTTTGGGTGTTTGCTTTTCTCTCCAGAGGAGTTTCAAGTTGTTCTTAGAGGAAACGGCTTAACCCTTGGTGGGAGAACTGACAGCGTGACTTGTACCTATCAAGTGAATGGGACTACAATCCGTAAGTATTGATGTTAGAGATCATCTGCCTTTGTAGTTCTTATGCAGGGATTGATTTTGCTTCTCATGGCCTCAGTCGATTAAAATTCCAAGAGTAATATATCGAAGAAGAGGAGAACAGGAAAGCACTGAGGATTAGTAATAAGAGGGAAGTTATTTCATGCTTAGCTCAGTGGTTTGATTTTGGTACCAGGTGCCATTAGCTGTGCGCCGTGAGTGGTGTTGGCAGCCCAGCTGGCTGTAGGCATTACGTGGTGAGAACTGTTGGCTCCTGATGATCAGAGAGACAGATGTTTGCTGATGAACAAACCCATGGCCACAGTGTACTGACCGAGGGCCCTTCCTGCAAGACCACCCAGACCACAACATCTCACTGCAATTCCCAAAGGCACTTATCTTGTTGTCTTGGAAGGTCTCTGCCCGTTCTGGTTGGTGTGCCAGGTGTGGAGCCGCTGTGCTGTGGGTTTCAGGGGTGCGTGACACAGAGTCAGCCCTCTTCCTGCAACAGCACAGAAGAAGGCCAGGTCAGAACAGTGGTGTGTTTTGTCCCTGTGTTTCACCATGGTTCATCAGCTCAGTGTGCCCAGCAGCACTCTCCTCCAGTAGTGGGACTCACTGCAGCCACATCCCAAAGCAATTCTGTTTCAAACAGTGACCGTGGTACCTTTTACAGGCGCTTTCCTGTAAGCTTTTATCTGACTTTGGTTTTTATATCCAGAAACTCAAATGGATGGCTAGGATAAGTACATCCAACTTCTAGCTCTAAACAGCATCCCTTAGAAGCCAGCCAGATTGGAAAGCAACCAAAACTGAACTTGTAGAAAAAGTCCAACTGATTTTTTCCTTGCCTACAGTCTGATTTCTCTATTAGCCTGTCTTAAATTCCTACCCAATTGAACTTGTGTTTCCAGTGCATTTTTGTCTTTACCCTGGATATCATATATACTGGAATGGGCTGCCAATCCCTCCTGCCTGTTAAATATCTACAATAATTTGGCAGAATAACAGGATAGCCCAGTAGTTCTGGGTACAGGCAGCCTGTGCAAGTCAGTTCTGCTTGTATAAATTTCCCTTCAGTTTCCATTACAATTGTCACCTCTGTTTCCCATTGCCCACAAACACTCACTGGCATCTGATGTGCGAATTGCCAACTACAGCTCTGGGCTGCTTGTTTTTTCTTGGCTTCAGGAAGGGGTGTGCTGAAGCACACGAGGGGAGGGGAATGGCACAGTGATGTATTGATTATAAAAACACAATCTGCTCTATGGGGTCTTGCCAGGGCCTTCTACATCTCCCCCCAGTTCACTTCTTTAGCAATGGACAACAGCAAATGTTTGTGCAGGAAGGAAACAAAGGAATTTCATGTGGTCCTTCCCCCATACACAAGCTTATTCTCTACAGCTCTGTGCTGGCTCCAAGTGCTTCTGTCTCAGAGGAAGCCTAAAAGGGGCCAGTGGAGCCAGGGTGGACAGGAAGGTAGGCAGGGCATTTGGAGCAGTAGCAGGAGGAAGGAGATGGTCCCAAGAGAAGGCCATCATTCTCGTGTCACTGCATTCTCCTCTCCAGAAGACTGGCAGTCCCTCAGCAGAGCCCTCAGTATCTGAGGGCACAGCAGAGGGTATCAGGTGAGGATGTGCTCACGTTGGAGTTCCCCTCCCTGAGCGCCTGGGCTCGCTTCGGGACCAGCCTCTGAGCACACCAGCACTGTGTCAGTGCCTCTGCTTTTAGAAGATGCATTTGGCATGTTTCTTGTTCTGCATTTATAAAGAACCATTACCAAATGCTAGAAAGGAAACCTGCCAAATGGAGCTGTGGGATAGAAAAATAATCTATGAAACATACCATTAAGACAAAAACATATGGCAATGTGCTAATCCCTCTTCCCCACCTCACAACTAGCCCCAAATCTAGGCCAAGCAGTCAGTGCAGATTATAGCACATAAGAAAAACTCATTTATGCCAACAGCTCCTCCTTCAGCTGCCCCTGAACTACTTGTCTGTCTGCCTGTTCCCAAAATGCAGGACAATCATCTCCACATAGATCTGGCAGATCATTTATCTGCTCTCACTCTGCAATCAGGACATAATCCCTGTACAGAAATTACCAGTCCTGCTGTGGGGAAGTTTGGGAGCATGGCTCTGCACCCAGGAGGAGAATTTTCCCCAGTTTGCCAAACACATGAGGTAAAAGAGCTCCCTTCTCTTCTCCTCACATGTGCAGAATAAAAGTACTGTGCTGGACACAGGGGCTCTACAAACAAGTGCTTCATGTGCTCTACAAGTAGGTGCTTTAGAAGTGTAAGAGATTCGCATGTGACAGACTCAAAAGCATAAGAAACACCAAAAAACCAGACACTCCAATCACAATTAATAGAACAGTCCTGGAATGCAGTACACGCAGATGGAGCCAATTAGAAACAAACCTTCATCTTCCAGCTACCAGGAAATCCCTAATAACGTTCTCATTCTCCACAAAAATGGTGTTGGTTCTAGGAAATGATCTCTCTGGAAGAGCATGAGCTGACTTGAGTTAAATAAAATACACCCTGTAACATGGGCTCACCTGGCATTTCAGGCCAGTCTGGAGCTGTATGTTCCTTATCTTGGGCTGCCTTGCTGCCAGTTCCAGACACGACCTGACCAGTAAGGAGATTAGGAAGGGAGGGACCTCACAGCGTGTTCACACAGCAGCTCCTCATCTAAGCAGCACAGCATAGTAAGCTCATGTGATTTGTTTTTTTCAGATGAAAAACCTAAAACAGTGGAGTCTGATTTTTTGCTCTGCCCTGCACCGATCCTGTACAAAAGTGGCCAGTAAGTACTGACCAAATGTCATGCCATGTTCTGCCGGAGTTGGCGCCGTTATCACTGATGCTCATTGTCAGGGGTTTGGCTAGAGGCAATCTTCTTTTTTGCTTTTACAGGGGGTTGTTATTGTTGTGTTTTTCCCCATTCTTATGTTATTTCTCTGGTGTATATGCCAGCTTTGAAATGGACTTTAAATAGTTATCTGTGACCAAACCAATTTGGACAGTGCCTTAAAAATGAATATTCAGCCAGTTTATGAAACACTGAAAAGGTCTGGCTTGTCATACGTTTTATGCAGATGAGCTGTTTTAACAGGGCATATTATGCTCTCTTCTGGATCCTCTTCAGGCTCGCTGTTAAAGATGACATTACCACTGACACTTACAAGCTATTATTAAAATTATGTGTCAGGATGGGTACCCTTGCTCCACACGTCCTGATCCAACGAGGCTCTGAGTTAACAGCCTCAGCACTGGGGCTAAACTGCAGCGCTGGCCTTATTCTCAGTGTCACTGGCCAGGGCTGCACTTTACTTCTGGCCCTTGGAGAACTAATCCTTCCCTCCTCCTCTCCAACTCAGATGTGCCCCAGGCCCTTCTGATCACTTTGACTTCATTGCGCAGATTCCTGAGACCCTGAGCTAACCCGAAGTAGGAAAACTGCCCTGTGGGAGGGCCAAGGCTTCGGCTGTTGGCTTTCTCCCTGTTTGGCAAGAAGTTGCTCTCGCAGAGTTATTTGGGATGAGATTAATCCTAATCCAGTAGAAAGCACAGCAGTTCTGCACTGGCATTTTTGCGTGGCAATTCTAGCAGTTGAAGAACAAAGCAGATTGTACAGATGACTTCTCTGTAGGTACATTGCTGACTTCAGCAACAATCCACCGCCTCAGTTGTGCTGTAAGATGGATAGCAAAGCTCCAAACACACATCTGGTTTGTGCATTAAATGGCAGGCTGGGGGAGGGAAGTTGGAAAGCTGTAGAGGAATGCAGTTCAGTGCTTGACCCCAGTGGGGTGGCTCAGTGCAGGGCCCCCAGAGCTGGGTCATGGCCGGCAGGAGAACCAGCACGGAGCAGAGCTACACAGAGAGCAGAGAGAGGGACTGACAAGGCATTTAATGCTGGTGTGTTTCCTGATGTGCACGTGGCCTTTCCCATAGCTGTGGGACACGCTCATCCTGTCCTGTGTGCAGCAGGATGTCAGAGCCCAGCCTGTACCTCCCACAGTGCAGCAGCAGTGCCCAGCTGAGCTGGGCTATGAGGGTGTGCCAGCTGTGCAGCACAACAGCTGTACAGCTGCTGGCTTGGCTAAAACTAGTCAGAACCATTGCAGTTGTAAGAGAACTAATTTTGTCATCAGAATGGTATAAATCAGTTGGGTTAGAACTCCTCCTCCCCATGCCAGGTATTTCAGTGAAACATGGAACAACAGATGAACAGCTGCAAATCAGGTCCCAGTATTAAGCTCCCCCAAATCTGATGCTGTAAATGCTTTTCCACACACTGTTACTCCCAGAGTATGTAAACAGCCAGTCCTGCCAAATGCATGTGAAATGCATGGAATGTTGGCATAAATTAAAGCATTGGAAGTTAGTTGCATGTGCTGCATTTTTCCTTATGCTGTGAAGCGTTACTGAACCAGACAGCTGCCACCCTGGAACTGCAACGTGGATGGAGCACCTCAGCACAATACACTTGGAGTGGTACAGGTTCACAGGAAAGTCTATTTTCTCAAGTTACCACGTGAAATATTGTTTCCTAACCTGTTATTGAAGGAGTTGAAGCTTTGGCCCAGAGCTGAGCAGTTTGCTGTGCGGAAGACTGACAGCTATGAAAGATATGTACATACTTGAACTCTTGACTTCCCATTGGCACAGCTCAGACTAGTGCTGGATATCTCCCAGTAATTCCTCATGTAGTGGAGCTAATATTAGTCACTAATGTAGCAACAACCGCTCTGCTCTTTTCTAGTGTTCTTCTCGGTGCAATTAAGAGAGCACAAGCAGCCCAAGGTAGCTTTGTGGCTTTTAAACCTGCAGCTTGGTTTCTGGGGAAACCATCCAGACTCATTTAACAGGGGTCATGGTATTTTTTTCTGATGGGAGACACTTCTTTTTGCCTGATGACTTAGCAGTTTTCACATGCAGAGCAGTACAAAGCCATGTGGAATAGATAAAATGCTTAAGTACCCAGAATACTGGGTCCTTGTGCCCCTGCTCTCCTGGACTTTGGCCATGGTGTACTTCTGCTTCATTCCCAGCTGCTGGCTGGATTGAGTCAGGAGCCTCCCAAGGGCCAGCTGTAGATTTAACCAAGCATTCTTTTCAAAATCTGCTTTTCCACAGTACTCTGTAGCAGATGAATGTGGTATCCCTAGGTTGGGTGACAACATGGCTGTGCTGCTTGTGCCATTTAAAATTCCTTCTTGTCCTGCCACTTCTGAATGCCATAGTGTGCTTACAAACCCAGCTCATTTACAAACCTCCCAGTTAGCTAACAGCTGACAATTATTTATGATTTCCACACAAGCAACCCTTGAATTATAAAACACGTCACAAGGTATTGAAATAAAGCAGAAAGGGAAAGTACCACGTACACCTTTGGGAAAGTGAGGAGGCTACTGCAGGTTGAGTTGCTTTGAGCCATCTCTTACACACTGTGATGGCAGGTGCAACAACACAATCGAGCTGGTTAGCGAAAAGGACTCAGATTTTACTGCGCTGCCCATTTACAAGTCATGTATTTTTCAGGTCTTGCAGAATATTTGAGAAAATCAGTTCCCCTTTGTAGCTCAGACTTGGATTTGCTGTCCTGCCACAGCTCAAGGGAATCAAACCAAACCAGAGATGGCTTTGACTTCTGTGTTACTGTATGTGTTTCTGTAGTCATTGTGCCTTGGTAGGCAAACGGGGTCCTTGTTTCTTTGAACGCTAGTACAGGAGCAACTGGGACATTTTACAAGTCTACATGCTCTTAACTTTTGTTCTCTCCATTTTGCTGTAAGCCCTGCGAGTTCGCATTCAGAACGATCTGTCTGCAGGCTTGGCTTCACCAACACAGCTGGCTTCTGCTCTGGTAAGCCAGTGGTGAAATGCCCACTGCCTTCCATGGACAAGCCAAGCAGCAAGACCTCCATTTCTCTTACTACCTAAATGCTTCAAAATTCACTTTGATTAGATGAGTGGATGGCAGTAATTACTGGCTAAAGTAGCACACCACAAAACTATTTTACTGAAATGCTTGTAGTGAATAGTTATGTGACTACTACTCAACTGCCTCAATCTGTTTAAACTCTCATTTCTCACTAGAATATTACGGTAACATTTTGGATTTGCTGATGCCCACTGCAAACATCCAATCCAATCTTGTGCAGACTGTCCTCTAAGCCAGGCAAGAAAGGATGGATCTAGGTTAGGCAGTGGATTATTCAAACTGAACCAACAGGCTAAGGAATTGTCATTGTTCTTAAAATAGTTCAGAGAACTACAGTAGTCTATTTTTTCATGCAGCTGCAGTGCTGCTGGCCAGCTTCCATCTTTGTGCATCCTGCACTTAAACTCAGGGCTTGCTAGGACAGAAGTGGGCAGTGTCCTTCTCATGGGGTTGGAAGCTTAAGGAATAAGAAAGCCAAAAAGGACAAATCCCAGCCTAAACCTCAGTGAAACCTCTCTCACAGGTACCCTGACTTTATGATCAGCTTGCATTCTAAGGTGGTACAGTGAACACTGCTGCTAATGACCTTATTCACCCTCTATTCAAATCCTCTTGGCTTCTGTTTCCATCTATCCCTTCCTACATCCTGTCCAACACAAACAGCTGGTAGCACTTAAAGAGCAAAGATTTAATAGGAATTATTTTCTGGGTGGTAGGAAGGAAAATGACTACTCTTGTATTGCCAAATTCTTGGTTGCCTGCAGTTTCCAAGGAGCTGATGAAGTCTGGGGCAGCTGACTTGACACAAAGCACATAGCGCTACAGGAGATAATCTGTTACCAATCACCACACTGATTTTTTTTTTCTGTGTATTGCCAGCAGTAAGAGCTCTCACCAACAGCACAAGTTCACAAGTTTAGTGGTACCTTTCAACGTGCTTCCTTGCCAGACATTCCAAGAAGGAATTACTGAGGGAAAGTCTAACCTTACAGAGCGAGGCTTACCAGAGTCCACAAGTAATTGGAGAATCAATAGCTTAGACTCTCACGGCTGTAAGAACAAGCAAGAGCTTTTGTTCTAGAAAGAAAACATAGTGGGAAATGATCTCTAGGACTAAGCGTGCAGCTTTGTGTTCCTGAGCTGCAAATGCTACCTTGAGACATGCTATTATATGGCCATTAACCAGAGTCCTCACAGGAGGAGCCCGTGTCACTCAAGTCTTTGTTCCTCCCATTGCCAACAGCTGCTCTGTTGCCTGTGCACTTCTTTGGGAATGGGGTGGCAGCTCAGGGGGAACTCCAGCACCCACAGCACTGGGTGATGTCTGCACTCACACCACTCAGGGCTTTAGATTTTAATTTGGGGTTTTATTCTGGCTTGTCACCGATTTCTTTTTGATCCTGTCTTGACAAGTGAGATATTGTCCCTTAGCCCCTGGGAATAAAGAGATGAGAGAAGACAGCAGAACCCATCCCCATCATCTTAACACCTCCAGCCTTTAAAGAACCTATGTCAGGAACCAGTGTAGCCACCTATTGCAGCCTTGTGGTTTCCTTTTTACAAGTTCCTTAGCTTCTCTACATATGAAAATATTTTGTGCAGGTTCTTTTTGTCTGTTAGAAAAGCATTTGTTTTCTCCCCAGCAGGACATCAACCCTGTAATGGTCACTAACACTCTCCGGCTGTTCATGTTTGTTTGCATTACATGCCCTCTGTCTATTTTTGTTTGAGTTAGTGCAAAACTAAGGCCCATTTATTTCCCTTTTTATACTGTTTTCATAGTCTCTGATAGCCTGACTGCAGGCAAGAGTTCCCTCATCATCTGGCCCAAGTTTTGGTATTATGATCTTAATCTCTGAAGTACAAGTTTAGCTGCTCTGCTGTTGTGCTGGCAGGGCTGAGGCAATGGGAGTCAGTCACAAGCTCTGAGTCACACACAGCTCTGAGGGCATCTCAGGAGGGACTAGATGGAAGCGAAGGTCCTGACTGCTGGGGGAGCCTGGGGCTTATGAACCCAGTGCTTTGCTTCTGATGGGTTGCTGACAAACTCATGTAAAATCTCAGTTTAAATGGTACTGGGGGAGTCTGTTTATAATGTGTTCACGGCAGCTCACAGGGTGCACCAAGTTCCTGCTCACTGCTTTAGGGGCCTTGGACATCCTTCACAGCAGCTGCGTAGGCAAAAACCAAAGCTAGTTTAAAGCCCAGAAATCCGTGTCAGTGGCACTGCTGCCCTCAGTTCCCACCTCCCTGGGAAAATCCTTCAGTACAAAGGGCAAACACATGCCTCACAGTCAGCACTAGGTGCTCTAGAATTTCTGGATTTCTGAGAGAAAGCTATTTCCATAACAGTGGAAGCAGGGGTACTTTGAATCTTGCTTTCCAGATTTTAAGTGTGATTTTTACTAATCCCAGCACCAGATTTTAGAGGTAGATCATGGACACACGGCAGCAAACAGACCCAGTGAAGATGAATGGACTGTGGCTCCATCCTGCACAGTACCTCATTGGATTTCTAGACAACTGGTCCCCTTGGAGAGCAGCTGAAAGGTGCTCTACAGAATGGTTGTCATGGCAGGCTCCTAACCAATGATCCTGACTGTCCCCCCGCCCAAAAATATATCCTATTCTGCCTTTACTGCATCCACTGCTGCTTGTGACATAGACCTGGGAGCCAGGTACTAAAAAGTTCTTTTGAATCTCATCTCTTGGGGAACCAGAGCCTGTTCCATTGGACAGCAGCAGTCCCAAATTCATTGTGCTGGCAGGATGACAGTCAAGTGCTTGCATCATCAGGGACATACCCAGTGCATGCAGGAGCCAGGAAGCCAGCACTTACAAGTTTCACTTAATTATATCAAGAAATGGATTTTTCTACTGCTACGTCCCTTTACTTCCCCAACACCTACAGGCCCATAAACAAGGCCCTGCTTTCTCCCCACTGTTCCAGCAGCATGGAGAGGCACCCAGCTAGGGCATTAGCTGGGCACTGTAGTGTTCGTGAGGACACCAGGAACACATCCCGTACATTTATTTCTTACCGCTGCACCTTTCTGGGATCTTTACTTTTCCCCGTGGTTGATAAAGGCACTCAGGAAGGAGAAGCCATGCTTTGTAAGGTGACTGATGCTGAATATGTTTGCCTAATTAACTTCAGGCTAATAATTCTAAGCCATTAAGTAGCTAGTTAGTACATGTTTCGAATAAACACATCTGGTCCTGCCCTGAGTGGAGGTTGTGCCTGCGTGTGGGTGACAGATGTGATGTTTCCCCAGCGCTCTCTCTTAAATAATTAACAGCGCGGTGGTGACGCAGCCGGAGCCAGCGGCCTCGTGGCAGCTGCACGCTCCCCAAGCAGGGCTGAGGACATGTGCCTGCCCTCCTCATCTGCCTCAAACCGATGGGCAGTCTGAGAAACACCCCTGTAACCAACTTCACACTCTTGGCTTCTGCTCTGCAAGGCGGCAGGGGAAGGAGTAATCTCAGGCCACCCAAGGGGCAGAGTGTGGAATTCCCAAGCCCTGCAGATTAATCTCTTGCTGAACAAAGGACATTGGGAACGATCCCTCCCTGCTGTGTCACTGCCTGGAGCTGCTGGGCTTGGAACAACCTTCGAGTGAGGGAAATATCCTCCTGGGGTAGTGTACTCCTTTCTGTGGGCAGCAACTTTCTAGGCTGGCACAGCTGGTGGCTCTCATCAATCTCAGAAGTGAGAACAGCTAGGATCAGTTCCATACAGGAGAAACCCTTCCTTCCAACTAGGCTGTCATTTGGTTTTTCAGGTTTTGGCTTGTTGTGGTGGGGTTGTTTAAAGTTGGTTCTTTTTCCAGACAGAGGGAGGAATTATGTCAATAAATTAAATGAGGACAGCAGGATATTTTGCAAGAGGCTAATTTGCAGAAAAAAATTACTTCTTAAAAGTGAGACTTGAGTTCTTTATTACTAAAGGACAAGTTAAGATTTATTCCTACTTCTGAAGTCACATGAACCCCAATTACTCTGTGCCTGTACCATCGTGTCCAACATGAGCTGTCATTAGAGCTAGAGCTGTGGGCCCAGCCCTTGACCTCTTTTGTCAGGCACCGACAATAGCACAGCTGCCCCTGCATAGCTAGGATCTCAGACCTGCCATTTGGCACGAGGAACAGAGCAAATTGGATAAATATACATAAACACATTGGGAAGGGAGGGAAAACAGAGCAGAATGAACCAGAGCAGCAACCCACAACTTGTTTGATAGGGATGATTTAAGTAGGCATATGGTATAGTTAAATGTGCTTTCAAAAACATTGGCCTGATTCTTCAAGCAAATACAAAATAAATATCTGAGTAGCATGAGAGCCGATCCGGCACCATTATTGCTCTCAGAGGAGGCACTGGAGTGCTCAGGCTGACACACTGACATTTCCACACACAGCATCAGTACCTCATGTCATCGTGGCACACTAGTACTTCCCTCTAACTCTGCAAGCCTTCAAACCAAACAGGCAACAAGCTCTTAATGACACCTGACTAGCACCCATTTTCATGTCTTACTGTCTCAGTGTTGGCAGAACAGCCCAGCACAGCCGAACCACATCTCTCACACCTGGGTTCATCCAACAGTCCCACTGCCTACACAAGTCTGACACAGGAGCTCGCTGCAGCTCTCACCCAACACCGGGTTACTTGTACCTCAGCAACATGTGTAATTACAGCTCACCTTTGTTTCACCACCTTCTACCAGACACAAACAGACACAATGGGTGTCTAACTAACATTAGACATTCTGACTGTGCTATTTCAAATTACTCCCAGGCCACCACCAGTAGGACAAGAGGGTGTGGTCTTAAGCTCTGCCGGGGGAGGTTTAGGTTGAATATTAGAAAAAAATTTTTTATAGAGAGGGTAATCAGACATTGGAATGGGCTACCCAGGAAGGTGGTGGATTCACTGTCCCTGGAGGTTTTTAAGATGAGATGGGATGTGGCAGTTAGTGCCATGGTCTGGTAACCACAGTGGGGTTGGATCAAGGGTTGATGATCTCATAGGTATTTTCCAACCTGGTCGATTCTGTGATTCTGTCAAGTTCAAACCCACATTTAAAAGATGCTCTTCAAAGCCACCACAGGTGTCTCCACAGAAGCCGCACACAAATACTTCAATATACAAACACATGTGATTTCCAGCACACAGAGGTGCAAAGACAGAATGACCTGTTTAGACAAGCAGGTCCAGAACTTAGTCAGGTTCATTAAATTGAATAGAACATCTCTTTACCTGCCTTAATGAGTGCTGAGAAAGGTTGTGGGGAGCTTAGTTGAGTTCCCTTGTAACACAGAAATGAGTAGTCGAAAACCAGAGGAGGACATATTTACTGTTGTTTGCTATGGCTAGCCTTACTGTTATTTTTGTTTTGTCACTTCCTTCCTCTGCTGAGAAAGGTAACATTTTAGGAAACCTGTTGCAAGCACCAAACAGTGCCAGTGAAAGGGTGCTTGCAAAGTGCAGCTCAATCTCCTGTAGCTTTCAGGGTCACTCAGGAATGGATTAATATTTTGTGGGTGTGTTGAGCATTTCTGTCCTCTTTCCAACTAAGTGACACCAAGCTCTTTCTATGGTGCTGTTCACTAACTAGCCTTAGCATGGCCTTTGTGGCTATGAAAGCAGGAGTGTCATTTGGCCACAGAGCTGAATTTGTCATTAATGTAAGGGGCAGTGCCTGTGCAGAGTACTGAAGCCACTCAAGAGCTCAGCAGCTGGTGTCACTACTCAAGTGTGGTTCTAAGGACCAATTTTCTGTCTCATCCTTAGTCTAAAACCTATATGGTAACTACACATCACTTGGAAAAATCCAATTAAAATGAGGATTTGATTGGATTTCCCTAAGAGGCAGCGTGTTGACTGAGATAATTCCCACTCCATGTAGCACTGGTCACTACTCTGAAAAAGCAAAACCACAACAGAACCCAACTGTACCTTGTGAAGTGCCTTGGGAAGGAGAGCAAGCAGGCTTCTGTTGCTGCAGGAGGAGGTTCTAGTCCCCAGGATGAGCTCTAGGCTTCCTCAGCCCTCTTCCAGCTTCACTGTCACCGAGCAGCCAGGCAGCCCTCTGACACAAACTGCAGCCATTCCCAGCACCAGCAGAAAAGGCAGCAAGCTGCACTTCCCCCTTGACTTCCTGCTGCTCACCAGGCCAGGTTGTTTTCACCTGTTCACCTGTTGTTTTCCCCACTGCAGAGCCTCTGTGCTCAGGTGAATGCAATACCTCCCCATCACAGAAGTGCCCATGGCTAATGCACCCATTGATGGGATATTGGCATTATCCTTCATTGCAAACAGCTGTGCTTCCCCTGCAGCACTGGGCAGGGAGCTGCCATGGATCACAACTGCTTCCACCTGCACTAATTCCTTCCTTTGCAAACTCACTGCCATTAGGCATTTCAGCACTGTCTATTTTATCCCTACACAAGCATTTTGTTCCAAAAATAAAAAAGAGTATGGTTCCCAATCCCTGGTACTCACACGGGACAACCTCTCGCCTCCAAAACAGCCAGAGAGATAAACACAGGTGGGGGGAAATCAGAAATAGGGCTGGATTAGGCTTAATATCTGTTATAAATATTAACTTCTGAAAATATTTTAGAAATACATTTAGTTTGACACAATTAGGTTATAATGGGAACTATTCACAGATGGAAACATCCTCAATGAATTGTATAGGCTAACTGGCCCCTCAGCCATATGGCTGTGGTGTTAGGATCAGTAGTAATTTCTGGCACAGTCCTTCACGTCCCTCCTAGGGCACACAGTGTTCCCAGAGCGTTAACGAAGAGCACGTGAGCAGAACTAAGTGCTGCACATTATGCAGTGGCCATAGGATCCCGAGCTGAATTAATAGTGTAATTTAACATAATAATGACATTTCATACCCTCTTATTGCAGGTTCCTGTCATTCCATGAGATCAGAGCTAATTCCTTGCTGGCTTCCAGTTCTCTCATCTTCCCTAGCACTTCCCAGCAGTGAAATTTGGCTCTCTCTGCACTTGTGTCCATTCCCATGGAAAGCTAAGCCCAGACGGCCAGTATATTGCACATGTGGCTGGGAAGATAAAGGGTTCTGGGGTAACAGGATGGCATCCTAAAGAACCATAATCTGAATTTGTATAAGTGCTAAGCTACACCAAGATGGGCTAGGGGAAGAGCTTATACTAATTCTTTACCAGAATCCTCAAATGCCATAGTGATTTCCATGATTAGCAGGTTTTGCTGTCCTCAGGGAATACTCAGTTCTCCTTTTTATGTCTGTGTGGCTGGTGGGAGCAAAACACCTCTGGCCATTTATCCCAACTGCAGGTCATGTCCTGTCTCCAGTACAGTTCCCATCAACTGGAGCAAACTGGTGCCAGTGCTCCCCAGGCACAGCCGGCCCGTGGCACAGTGGGACTGCACTGAACATGGTAGGCAGGGCTGCAGCCCTGCTCCAGGGGAACTTTCCCTGCCTTATGCAGCTGGCCTTAGGCTCTCTGCTTGGGCTTGAGAGAAGGGAGGGCTGAATATTAGTTGTGCCCCAGCAAGCAGTGCCAAGGGTTTCAAAGTGACGTTGGTCAAATGGAGCCCACGCAGTTAAGCTATCCAGTAATCCAGAGGCAGGGCTTGGAAGGGAGAGCGTCCATTAAATACATAGACCTCCTTTTTCCTTCCTATTATGTACAGCATTTTTGCTATTTTAATGCAGGCACTTGATTCTGAAATACCTTTGTCACCATAATTTTAGTAACTTTTTGAGCAGTTGCCAGTTTAATTTTCAGTGCGTGAAAATTGGAGGTAAATTATGTATTACTTGCAGCAAATGTCTTTCACAATTGTATTTAATTTTTTCATTTTTTTAATGGGTCATAAAATGGCAGTCTTTTAGTAGCTCCCCATAAAGTAAGGAGCAAATGAATACTTTGCAAATAGGTTACTGTGGATGGAAATGTCAGCTGTATTTCACAGGGAATGGGAGGCTTTAGCCCAGAGCTGCAGGGACATATGGCAGTGGGCCACGTCCCTCTGCTGTCACAATAAACCAGCAGTGGGCATGAAGGAAAGAACTGCAACTGTTGGTTCGCCTTGAGTTACATTTTTGGTAAATTGTCTATTAGAACGGGCGATGGGCCAGGACTGATGCAGCTTAAAGTTGCAAGAGTCTTGTGGTTACCTTTGGTCAGAAATCAGAACATTTTTAAAAAGTGCTTTTCAGACTAAATTTTCCAGGATTGATTCCCATCCAAGAAGTAACACTGCACAGACAAAGGGTAGGAAAATCCCTTCCACATGGAGCAAGGGCTGTGAACTGTAAATGAAAGCCAGTTTTTCCTAGTACAGTGAAATGGGTTTGAAGTACAGACCACTGGAAAAGTGCACATTGGGGCTGAGGTACAGGCAGAGAAACAGGGTTTGTGCTGCACAGCACGGTAATTACTCGTGCTCATTTGCCAGCTCTTTGAATCCACTTCACTCAAGTGCTGTGTCTGAAGGGAGCAGAAGATGGGAAGGAGCATCCTGGCTCCAAGCCCTGAATAGCTGCTGGCTTTGGGCACTGTTGGGGTTTTGAGGTGGTGTGAGAAAGGCTGTGCTGCCTTTCCCTGGAGCCTGGCTCCTGCAGCCGTGTTTGTCTGCCTACACGGGGAGGAGGTGCTCAACTCTGCATGTCCTTGGTGCCAGGCAGCAGAGCTGGTGCTGTGGGAGGACTCCTGGGGTGCCACAGAACACTGCCCAGTTCTTGGGGGTTTATCTGGGAAGCCCTTAGGGAAGCTGTGGGAGCTTTCCAGAGCTCAGCCCTCGGCTGGGTTCTGTGCTGGTACAAAATTAGTACAGCCTAACCCTTCCTTGGAGAACCAGGGCTGTTCCCAAGGGCTGCCTGGCTGCAGGGACAGGAATGTTCCCTGGTGACCTGGCTGTTCTGAGCTCTGCTGAAGGGACGCAGCCCTCACACAACACTGATGGTCACCAGTGGGAACTGAAGGGCCCAGGAAATGGCATGGCTGCTGCATGTTGTTTTCTTCTCAAAATATTTGCACTTTCTGCAGAGTGATGAGCTAAAAGCTTCACACATGTGGACAGTTGCTGGTAAACACTAGACATGTTTGTGTCTGTCTCTGGGCTGTGTGTGAATGAGCAGCAGAAACAGGACACTTCGTTCTGGGATGCTGGTTTGAAGGGCAGTGTTTGTATGAATGGCAAGTACACACAGCCCAGCAAACAGGTGGCTGCTGAAGAAATGAAAGAACACGTTCGGTATCCCCTACAGCCATGACAGTCTCAGGGAAGGAGTGCTTTTGTGTGTTGACAGGTTCATCCTTTTGAAGATGAGGTAATTATCTGTGTGAGTTCACTCTGTGGCTTCCAGAACTGAGCGGGTATGATCAACTCCAGTGACATCTCCAGTGGCTCATCCCTGCAGCGGTGTATCAGGACGGGAGTGGGTCAGGCAGCGGGCTGTTCTCCCGCAGTGTGCCTGTGCTGGAGCTCATTGCTCAGTGAGCCTGCTCCCTGGGATCTGTCAGCATGCTGACAGCGGGAGCTGGGGGACACACAGCTGCAGGCACAGGGTGGTACATGGCACTGGAGCTGGGAAATGCAATCCCAGCTATTATGTGTTATAATTATTAACAATTATGTATCCCAGCTCTGTGTTCCAAACAGTAAGGTGCAACCATGGGCTCTAGTCCACTTGGAAATCTTTGCTATTATACCCAATTTTTCATACATCCCAGCGAGCTCAAGGACTTGTCAAGATCCCCAAGTTACCTGGGAATGATCCTTTTCTTTTGTGTGGGTTACGTGTTTTATCCAGATGTGTTGCAGGTTTTTGTTTTGCTCCATTTTGTAGCAAAGACAGCCTGATTCCTCACTAGTGACATTCCAGGCAGGACTCAGGAGGCTGCCAGGGCACACAGGGCCAGTAGGGAGGCTGCAGGAGTGTGTGAGCAACTCGACAGAGGGGTCCTGCTCTCCCCCAGGGAAGGCAGGAAACCCTCCTGCCTTGCAATCAGGGGAGTGTTTGGCCAAACCTGAGCAGAATCTTCATGCTGGAATTTCCCTCAGCATTCCTCATTGCAGTGCCAAAGCAAAATACTGGAATTAAAAATTATAAAAAGCACCACACTTAAAAAAATTCATGTCTGACAAAAGTTCTGGTGTAGTTTGTTTTATTTAGTGTGCTGCAAGAGAATTGATTTTTTTTATCTGTTCTGATTCACTTATTCCAGTAATAATTAGAAAGAAATCAGAGTTATTCTTTCTGTTGGATAAATTATTCATGACACAGATAATTTAAAAATTAGTTTAGTGGAAGCAACTCACTTCATTTTTGCTACCAATGAAGAAGAAATTAGCCAAATTAGTTAAAATAGCTTTGAACTCCATATTGACTAAAGTGTTTGTGCCAGAATAAAAACTCATGACATGTAAGAATGGTATAAATGATTAATCATTTTAGTTCATGGATATCTATATTTTTATTTAATTACATCTATGCATAATATAAACTGTCTGAATCCTGGGAATCCAAGCCAGAGAAGAGTCTTCTTCTGTTTAACATCCACCATGTGTTGTTTTCTTGTAGGGTTAATTTGTAAAATGTAAACCACATACCATTTGTATGCAGTGTTTGGGGCTATTTATAGCAAGTCCTGACCATCTATAATTATCCGACATTTTTATCCGTAATGCCTGCATGTGACTAAAGAGATGGTTATGGAACAGACAAAACAATGCTAATTTTACAGTTGAACTTCAATTTATTTTATGTAAAACTTTTGGGAGTATTTTATGCTGCACGGAAAAGAGGAGGGATAGTCTCTACTCATATAGCTCTGTCAAGGAGACCAAACTTACTCCCAAACAAGAATAAGCACAGGCCTCCATTTCCCCTCTGGGGACACTCTCTGTGGAGCAGAGGCTTCAGGTACAGGAGCCTCTGGAGCAGGTGTGAGCCTTTCTTGACTGTTCCATGGTCGCTCATGTTTTTTCTCTCTCTCTTTGCAGAACCCTGGAGGTTTTGGTGAGTTTGAAGGAAGGCCAGTCTTTCATGTCCAGCTCGTTAACCATCACCGCTTCAGAGTGTGTAAGTAAGAGACCACCACAATCCTTTGTAAAAGTCCCAAATCCCGTTTCTCTTAGGGCTTTGCCATTGTGGGACCTCTCAGTGCGGGGAATCTCTGATTCCACTTCCCCGTGGAAAGCTGTGGCTTTCAAAATACTGGGAGGCTTCCCTGCCCTCAGAGACCTGCTCACTGTAAATATAACCATGTCCCAAGGGACAGGTGTGACACAGTCACCTGGGGTCCCATTCCAGCATGGCTTCCCTGAGTGAGGGAGGGGGAGCAGAATAGGCAGAACCTTGGGACTTCAGCCTGGGCGTGGAGGGCTGTTACAGTCCTGCAGGAGGGTAACTCTGGAGCCTGAGTAACAAGTGTAGGCTCTTAACTCTGTTAATCTGGGGAGACAGGCAGTCCAAGCACAGGCTGGAGCACCCCAGTTACACCTGGGGGTAAGGCAGGGTGAACATCCTGCTGAGTCTGATCACAGGTTATGGAACAGAGTTAAAACTGCTTCTGGGAGAAACCACACACTTGTGCAGGGAGTGACTGTTTGAATTTAGTACCTTTATGCAATCAATACATTAATACAATTTTCTAGTCTTGCATGTCTGCTCTCCATTACATGGGCAGGACAGTTGGGATTTGTGCAGGGAGACACAAGCCCCCAGTGTTTAACATGTGCTGTGCATGGGCACCGTGTGCCTTTAAATGTGTCTCATCTGAAGTGTGACTTGAGAGCAGCTTTCCCATCAGGCGTGGAGCATGGAGAACAGTCCCTTCTGCTCGTCAGCCTGCATTTCTCCAACAGGATTGCTATTGCCTGTAGATCAGTAACCTAAAAGAGAAAAAATGGCATTTTTCTTCTATTCACTTAAAACCTCAATACTGGTGCAGTAGAGATCAGAGCCTCAGTGCAGCCCTGTGGTTTGAGGAGCTAAAGCCAGACTGAGCTGGGAGCTGAAGGAACACACACTCCCCAATTCACAGTTCACAGTTTATTGGGCAACATCCCAGCCTTACACCCAAGCACGATGACTGAGGGCAGTCACCCAGGAGCCTGATGCAGCCCAGCTGCAGACTGCCTTTACCTCAAACCCTGCAGAGAAGGCACCACATGGTGAGTCTGTGCCTGTGCCCCTGTAAGAGCTGCTGGGAGTGCATGGGGAGGTAACAGCAAAGCCCTGATGCAGAGCAGATCAGAGTGAAGTGCTGGGCACAGCCTTCCCACTGTGCTGCTCTGTGGTCACAGCCTGCTCTGGCAGGAAGCAGAGGCGTACAGATGTGCATGTGCAGGAAGAACTGTCGTGCTTCTCATCAGCCCTTTTTGTCTCTTTTTGGTTTCTGCTCTTGGCCTGTGTTGCAGCGAAGGCAGCTCCACACAGGAGCTGCTGTTTCCATAGTAGCAGATGGGCAGCTCCAGAAATGGGTCACTGCTAGAACTGCTCACTAATTCTGGGAGCTGAGCAGCTGATGGCTGGCTGGGAGATGAGTTACAAGTTGCAGCCTCCCAGCAAACACACATTGCTGCAGTGAAAACAAACAAAAATACACAGCATTAGGCACTGAGGCACCCATCATACCCATGTGCCTCACTGCACCGACCTGGTTGTGGGATATGGCTCTGTTCCACCTCCAGTACAACCCTTCTCACTGGGACAGAACTACTCAGACTGTACTCCAGCCTCAGCATTTCTCTGGGTCCCTCCTTTCCTTTTTTGCCACCTGAAGTCTGAATAACTTCTGTTTTCCTAAGGTCACTGTTGCGTTTCTGTCAGTGTTTTTCTAAAACTCCTAGTATAGGAATAAAAGTGCCAGAGGAAGTGGGTTGGAGGTGTGGGGTGTGTAGGAGTTGGGCTGCTCAGTTCTCCATTACAACAAGTGTTGCTGGAAGCAGGAGCACTCCTGCAGAGTTCCAGGTTCAAACAGCACTGCTGCAGGGAGTTAGTGTGCCACACTGTACAGGTGTGTGAGCAATCAGCATAAAAGCCTTGGATGTGTACTGTTAGTGGAGATGCCTTAAAATCTCCCCCTCACCCCCAGTCCATACAGACCTGTGTCCTCATGGAGGAGAAGGGCACTTCTCATCCACAGGTTTAGGAGACTTCCCCGCCTGTGTCTAATGGCTGATTCCTTAGCAGTCAATGCACTCTCCCTTTTTGTCTGGCTTGGCCTGATTCTGATCTCAGGAGTATCAGTTTTATATTAATTTCACGTGAGAATGCAGCCCTGACTTGATCAGAACTAATGCTGGGCTTTGGGGTGAGTGTGTGAGCCAGGCAGCAGTTGTGCAGCGCGCGCTGACGCTGTCCCTGCTCTCTCTGCAGTCCAGCGGTGTGGCAGCGCTCATTGCCGTCCTCGTGCTGCTGCTGCTGGTGGCACTCGGCCTGCTCTGGTGGTTCTGGCCCCTGTGCTGCAAAGTGGTAAGTACAGACCGTGGGGAACAGCCACTGCACTGGGAGTCAGGGGTGGGAAACACAGATCCTGCAGGAAACAGGGGAGCAACACAGGACGTGAGCCAGCTGGGGCGGGGGGCTTGTGACAGGCAGGAAGGGGAGGGGGAGACCAGCCCCAGCACTTCGGCTGCGCTCTGGACAGAGCCCGTCTGCCTGTGAGCTGCACGTGTGGGAACCAGCACCAGCATGGTGCTGTTCCTGGAGATGGGGCGACCATAATGGTGTGCAGATGTTACCCTGAAATCAAGGACCAATTTTAAAGTGCTGTCACTTAAATTGGTATTTGTAGTCCATTATGGGCTCACAAGTTGGAAATCCTTTATCGTCTTCATAATCCCTGCACACATCCATCTCTTTATCCGAGTGCACTCTCTATCCTCACCCCAGCAGCAGCAGTGCTCAGCACTGACTCCTGCCATTCCTTGGCGGGGGGGTTAAATTGGGAAAGTTTATTATTTATCCAGCTCAACGACAGCACAGAGGACTTGGGAAGTAGAGATTGCTTCTGGGCTGGTCTATATTCCTGGTCTTGTCTGGGGACTGTGGAATGTGGGGCAGAGAGGAACTGGCCTTCTCACCTGACCATGTGCAGCTCCCATAATCTGGGGGGTCCGTGGGGTCCCAGGCTGTCTGAGGGCAGGGAGTCCTCAGCCTCCATCTGCACCCTCACGGTCTGGGGTTCCTGAGAAGAGAACAATGACCACTTCTGTAACAAAAAGCCTCATTTTCCACGGCACAGGCCCAACATCAGAAATACAGGGAGGTTTCTGTCAGTTACTTTGCTCCCACTTTATATCATGAGCCTTTCTGTGGAAAAGGAACACTGGAAACCAGTAAGAAGAAAGTTTCCTATTTTTATATTTTAAAATAACTGCCTAACCTCGATTCATAAACCAGCTTCACATTTACTGGTTTCAAAAGCCCAAATCTTACAATAAAAGACAAACCAATGCATAGTTCTATAGTATTACTTTCCAGCCACATAAAACCACAGCACTTCAAGTGTCCATGTCCTCTGTGGTTTCCTCCCACCTCTCATGGATACTATTTGTTTCTTTAAAAGAATAGGTAATTTTAGGCCTCTGCGATGATACTGAATTCCAAACCCACATGGTATTGCGCTGAACCTACTGCCAAACACTGACCCTTTCTTTGGTTTTGCTGGCTGCTCCTTGGGTTCTTGTGCTGTGCCTCTGTTCCTGCCCCTCTCTCCTGCCCCTGAGGGTCAGACATCACCTGGAGGGGCCCCTTGTGGCTCTGTAGTCCTAGGCTTCAAGGCAGTGTCCTCAAGGAGAGGGGCAGCATTAGGCCCAGGCAGGACCTGTTCTCCCTTCCTTCTGGGTCTGCTTCCCTGGCAGTGCCTGGTTGCCTGGGACAAAGAAAGGAGTACAGGAGTCAGAACCTGACAGAAGACAGAGGTACAGGGTGTTTGTGGGCAGAACAAGAGTCCGGAGCCAGGTGGGTGCATTACCCCTGCCCACGGGCCGAGCTCGATCCTGGCCAGGACTCGGTCTCGGCAGCATTCTGTGCTGTGAGGCCCATGGACACTCCCAGGGTGGGGCAGGGGGACTCCTCTTCCTTTTCCTTATTCCTCTCGCCCTTTCCAGGATTTCAGTGTGACAGTTCTGTCACTCGTCCCTCGCTATGGAACATATGATCGCAGCAAGCTGGCTGCAGGCTCCGTGCTGACATCTCCTAATGCCCACATCACGGAGCGCCGGGGAAGTGTTAATGAGTGGATCAGAGGCACTGCTGCCTCAAGCACCAACTTCTTTTTTTTAAAGAAATCGGCTCTTCTCCAAACTCAAACCTTCATTCTTTGCAACTCTCTAAATGAGATGGAGCCTTGCCTGGAGAGGCTGATGATAGGCTGATGATAAAACAAAACGAGGAAGCAACCCATCTCTCCATGGGGATGATAAGACAGCAGTTTTCTCAGAGGCTTCTGCATTTAAACAATCTGAATCCAGCTCAGGAAAAGTTAATTTACAATACTGTGATCTTCCTATGTGCAGTTCTGCATGCAGCTCCATGCAGAGCTGCACAGGTGCCTCAGATTTCTATTCTTTAAAAACAGCTTTCTACTGATCTCACTTGGAATATCATGCGACTGAAAATAATCCTTATGTGTGCACGTGTGATTCAAGTGTGTGAGTGTGTGAGCCTGTGGAAGCATAAGGATGCAGGCATTGACATTCCAGTGCTGTCAGCGGGGTGAGGAGCTGCTATTCAAAGCAGATTATTTTCTCACACCACTGTCACTTTTAAAACAAGTTTCATTTTTTGGAGCCATTAGAAATAACAGCTAATTAATGGATTTGTTGGCTTCAAATCAGGTTTCCGCTCAAACTTCAGGGAGCTCAGGAGCTGGCACAGGTTTAGGGTCCTCTGCTCAGGGAGTCAAGCAAAAGCTGCCACTGACTGTTGCCTTTGGAAGCCACAGAGAAGTCAACAAGTCAGGTTTCCCTTGATTCTCTGGGCTGGAAATTGTCATTCCTACATCCCAATGGGCACAGGGCCCACGGGAACTCCATCCCGCACCATGGAGAGGTTTGCTGGGCAAAGCCACTTGTGCTCAGACTGCAAGGTTTCAGAGTAACACAGCTATAGAAAGCAGAGTGACAATGTCATTTCATGTGGATTTATATAAATCTGCTGCCTAGGAGGGCCTTTCCTCTGTGCAGCTTGCAGGCTTGGCAGAGAAATAAATTACTGGAGATAATGGTTAGAGACAGTCAAAAGGGAAATAAGGACAGGAATTAAGTGAGATAAGGTAGCCCTTCATAGAGCAAAAGTGCTGGTTTACCATTTCCAGTCTCTGAATTGACTTGGAAAATCCTGCTCAGCATCCAGGTGTCTCTCAGGATCTGTGCCATGATCCCTCTGTGCTGCCATTTCATGTAAAGTTAGAGCAGTAATTCCAGTCTGGCTCCAAGAGTGATGTCTTGGTGGCACTGCGAGTTAAAATGTAAATCAAGACAGAAAAGTCTTGATTATTGGTCAAGAAAAATTTATTTCTTTCATGTATTATGCTGACCATCTCTGCAGTGATAATGTTTATAGGCAGTGGTAAATTAAAGTACTATAATTAATAGCACAGAATGGACAAAATAAAGCATATTTCAATTAAGGTACCTAATCCTGTCTGTATTAGGAGATTTAGGTGTTTGTCAGCATGGACAGTTTTAGGTGTGTTTGTATCATAGAAAGGCATAGCAGAAAGACTCCTTTATATTCATGGAGTAGTTTTTAGTCATTTCTAGGCAATATTCAAGCCCCAAAAAATGACTTGATGTCACCAAAGTACTTATTTTTAGCTTAGACATCTGCTTTTCTCTTGGAGGAACAGCTGTGAGTTCAGTTTTCACCTGAATCACTGAAGGGGGTCCCTGCCTCCCTCTACCCTATCGGGATGGTCAGTGCTGGGAACTCCCTGAGCTTTACAGTGTGGATGTGACAAAGGGAACAGGAAGAGGCTGTAGGGAGAGGTTTAAATAAAGAGGTGTAAGAGATGATCCTGGCAGCAGTGTCAAAAGTGTGGGAGCACAACTCCATTGCGGGCCCTGCACAGTCAGGAGCTGCAGGCCTCAGTTGTGAGAGCTGCGGAAACGTCTGGGACGTCCAGAGGTGAAGCCTGAGCTGCCAGAAGGCATTTCACACTTGTCACTGGGCCAGAGACTACCCAGCAGCATGGCAGCAGCAGCAGCAGCTTGGCCCATGGCTGTGCAGGCCCTCACACAGGCCTCGGACGCTCTTCCTCCGGGATCGCTAATGAACTCCATGGGGTCTCGGCACTGGCTGTTACTGAGAGTGGCTGAGGCTCATCCGGCCAGGAAACACAGTGGCAGACACGTCTGCCCAGTGTGTCTGCAGGCCAGGGATGGCATGTTCTGTCAGATGGATGGTGTTAATTTCCAGAAGGCCTTGGTGGTCAATGCCCTGGGGACCAGGCAGTGCCAGCTGCCAGTTTGGCAGCAGACATGGGGGGCATGGGTGGAAACAGTTCACTCTTACCATGTGCTCTTGCCTTTTGGCCGCTGCCAGTGCAGCTCCTTATGCTTCTCTATGTTTGGCTCTTTCAGGTCATCAAGGATCCCCCTCCACCTCCACCAGCCCCAAAAGAGGTACAGTCTGATGGTTCTAATCTCATCACACTGCTTACACGGAGCCACTCCTGTGCTTCCCTGCACTCTGCACATCCAACACCCTTGTCTGGGTGCTGCTGAGAATGTGGTGGCCAAAATCCAGGTCTCTGCTCTGTCTCAGCTCAGTGTGGCCTGAATTAAGGCCCACAGCAACAGACACATTTAGAGCCTTTATCCCAAGATAGTTGGACATTGTTTTTCCCATTCTGCAGTGAGAGCAGAAAGACTGATTCACCCTTGTACAACATCTAAAGATTCATGTAGGACTTGAGCAGCATTTCCCCCCAGCTTTGGCATTCCAGACACTAAGAACCTTCACAAGGGAATTTCTCTCCCACCTAGGAGCAATAGTGCACTGGAGGCTCTGCTGGTGTTTGTGCCCGTTTCACACCCAAGAGCGGCAAACTTAGTCTCTGTGAACTCCAGTGAAATATACTGAGAAGACATTTAGTGTGTGTGTGTGTAGGTATCTTTTTGAAGTAAATATCATCTGAATGTACTGACAGGAAGAAGAACAGGAGCCCTTGCCTACCAAGAAGTGGCCTACAGTGGATGCTTCCTACTATGGTGGAAGAGGAGTTGGAGGAATTAAGAGGATGGAGGTTAGTATAATCTGGTGATCACCCTCAAACCTGAGCTCTCTGAGGCTGCAAGTGTGGAAACAAAGACTGAAAGTGTACTGAAAATACAAGGCCATGATGTGTGCCTGTCTTCCCACTGGCATAAGCCCTGGAAAATTCTTTACCATATCGAGCAATTTTGACCTTGCCTCTGAAAGAACAGCTTTCAGTAGTTCCATTTGACTGGGACTTTTAATAGCTGCCTCAAGACATGCTCTTTCCATCAAGCTAATGAGAAAGAGAGAGTGAGAGCCTTTTCTGCATGTTTTGGAAGGAATTACAGTGAAACATAAGTCCCCCAAGTGTGGGCCAGCCAAATGCGCTGACAATGGTGACGCTGAGGAGAGGCTTGATCCCAGAGGGACTCGCAGCGACAACAGTGCCTGTCTTTGAAGAGACATGATAGCATCATGTTAATTAAAACAGAATGAAGAATGTGCATCCTTATGGGCACATCCTTATGGCAGGTTTTATAGTCAAGTCAGCCTCTATGGAATGTGCAAAGCAGTTTTTAACTGCAGTCCAGGAAGCTGTCTCTCTCTGAAACACCCACCTAGGCCATCCTGAGGTGTCTTGATGAAACTTTAAAGGTATTGGCCTGAGAATCAGTTTTGCTCTAGATCTTTTTAAATGCAGCAGCAGAACATGCAGGTTTGAAGCTGTGTTGCTTATATGCATTTCCTTCAGCAGTTCAGAATTGCTAATTTACAAGAGCTTCAGATTTCACAAAAAAACCCATTTTGTGCAGTGTTTTTCAGAGGCAAACTAGCAAATGCTTTCCAACACAAAGAATTACAAGTCTGGATTTCTGAGGGGAGCCATGATAGGCTCCAGAAGGGGTTCCAGGGTTTAAGCCATTCCAGTCTGTAAATGGGATCTTGCACAATGGAACAGAAACCTGACAGAAACCTCCTCAACACAAGTAAAATCAGGAGCACACAGAAATACATGTTCAGCCCATGGCAAAAATACAAAGAGAGCAGAACATTATGCTTAGGTTACAAACCCTTTTCATCTGTGGTAGGAATTTTGTGAAGGACTAAGGGCTAAAGATGTGAACCATGTGAAACTGGTGCCAGTGCAGTCACGGGACCTTGAAGGGTTCCTGTTCTGTGGGGCTGTGGCTCTGTCCCTCTCTGGCACCGCAGAGCACTGACAGGTTTGGTTGGCACCGCATGGTGAGTGACTCAGGGTTTGACTGGGGAGCTTCACCTCTGCCCTGCAGTGTCTGTGACAGGGGCTTGGGAAACGGGCTCAGTTCAGGCTACTGGGAGAGCAGGACAGGCCTCACACCTCTCCCTGGCTCAGGAGAGCATGCAGGGCAGAGAAGAGAGAGAAAGCAAACACAGTCCAAGGGAGGTCATTCCTCACCTGGCAGTTAGAGGTGGTTTCTGTGCTGTGGCCAGCAACAAAACTGCTGCACTAGTCATGACATTTCTTCCCTGTTTGCAGTCTGTGTGGCAACACAGTTGTCTGGTTTTCACTGCTTCTCTGTCCTCTATTCTTCTGCTGTTCCTCCAGCAACTTGATTGCTCTGGCAGCTTCCCTGCAAGGAGAAAAGGAGCAAATGATCCAGCACCCTTCTCCTTACTGCTCCTATATTTCCTTTTGGGGCAGTTACCCATCCACTCCTGCCTTCCTCACTAGCTTCACTCCTCTGCGGCAATCCCACAGCTTAGGCAGTGCTGTTTGCTCTTCTGCTCTGTCTTTTGGCATTGCTTTAAAGTTTTGTGATGGCATTGCCAGACCCCACTCATTACAGTCAATACATTTTATGTCAAAATTGGATTGTCAGACTTCACCAATCCTGGTTTCCTCTGGGTGAAGTGGCTTTAATCTGAAGGAGAAGGTAATTTTATCAGTGAGGGATCCACCTTCTATCTCTAAGTGGTTTTAACGGTGTTTAAAATACATTCTAACAACCATGTAACAACCACCATTGATCACAGTGAAAGACACAAGTGTTTGAGATTTTCCTTGCAGGCCAGATCATAGCAAATAGCATGATTATAGAAAGCCTTGCTGAAATAATCCAGGCCAGTTTCACTAAGGACTTTCAAACTCCTGCCATAGCTTTTAGCTGTTCCTTGTGGGCTGAGAGGGGAACAGCCTTGTCTAGGCTTGTTTCTTTGCTCAATACAGCAAACATACCTGCTCAGGTTACTGTATGGTGCTTCCAGTCACAAGGTGAAGTAGGATTCCTTCAGCAAGACAGATCATCTCGTAGAGGGAAGGTTTTCCCTGTATTTCCGCTGCAGGGTGCAGTGAGTACAGCCTTTATGGAAGTGGGAATACCTGCTTGTATGCCCAACAGAGATAACACAGGTTTCCTTCTCTCTGAACTCTTTGTATGTATTTTATGTACTTGCAGCAGTGATTAAAATACACGTTGCTACCTGTTCTACATGCACTTAGGCAGGTTAGACTACTCACCTGCATTTCTCCAGTATGAATGTTCCTGCAGAATAACGTGGAAATCTGAGCAGGTTCAAGGAGCTTCTGCTCAAACATGCCCAAGTGTCACCTTTGATCTACACTGGGGTTCTCAACAAACACTCTGGGTTAGGAAACCTGGCTGACAGAAATGTCAGCTCTGATCGGTGCCAGATTAAGGTCTGGTATTTTAAGATAAATCAGAACCAGAAATGAGATTTTTACATCCTTACTTAGAGAAGGCTTCCCAGATTCCCTTTCTCCTGTACAGCTGGTGTGAGGCATGGTGGAATTTTCTTTCAGTTTTTTTCTTGACTTTTCACCACTGAGAGACTCATTTACAAATATATTTAACTAAGAATAATGAAGAGGTAATGTTTTCCTCAGTATTTCGCCTCCTATTTATCCAGAACTTCTTCCAAATGTATCCGTCTGTTACTTGCAGGATTTCCCTGCCCTGTGCATGCAGTGCACTCACACCCGAACTCTGCCTTTCCTCAGGTGCGCTGGGGTGACAAAGGCTCCACGGAAGAAGGGGCTAGGTTGGAAAAAGCAAAGAATGCTGTGGTGAAACTCCCAGAAGAACCAGAAGAACCTTTTCACCCTAAACCACCTAAACCAAAGCCTACCTCACCAGCCATGCAGCAGAAGTGGTACACGCCAATCAAGGTAATCTTTTCAGTCCTTGGTATGATTTATTATAAAGGCTGGATTCTGTCTGTCTTGCCAGCCTTAGGCAGGCTGAACTGTACAGTATTTTCCAAGTGTTCCCATTCAAGTGTGATGTGCTATTCTCAAAGGGAACACCTACTCAGCATGAATGACAGGAGCAGTTTTTAGCCCTAAATGCAGTACTTGATCATTACTGCCACATTCTGTTTGCCTTCTCCCAGAAAGGGACATATTGTACAGTGAGAGCATTAAAATCTATGAGGGCTTCCTTGGCATTTGGTTTATCTCAAAGTAGAGCTAATTAAGCCCAAAACTACAAAATTTATAGCTGTTAACACTAAGTTTTAAACACACATACTCATTACAAACCAAGAAAAGCAAAAAATTACATGAAACAATGTAATGCAAGAAATCTGACGGAAAGTGAATTGTTTTTCCTGGCTCATAATAACAGTGCCCTGAGCCACCTGCAAACCCGTCACAAGCGCTTCTGACATACTGAGGGTGGGTCTCTAAATACCTTGCTTTAAGAGGTAAGAGCAGAGAACACACAGGTATAGCAGGGATACTTCTGTCTTCCCAACTCTCTGTCAGTCCTTTCTGACCCCCAGCAAGCCTGAAGCCGTGTTGTCCAGACACGCAGGCAAGCTCTGGAGCCATCCATGTGGAGCAGGATGTTCCTGACCCGCAGCAGAGCTGGTGTGTGTGTCCTGCCCAACAGGGCCTGAGTACGTTCTGTAAAACAAACACTAACACGTGGGATAAACTCTACATGGACATGTGGCAATCAAGCCCAAGCCATGGCAGACTCAGCACAACTCCTAGATGGCTCCGAGCAGAGAGCAGTGCGTTAGGCGAGTGCCCTCCCTGGCATTCCGGGTGGGCAGGAGCAGCGCCGCAGCCCAGGCTTACCCTGTGCTGACCTGGCTGTATCCTGGCAGTTGGTGTCCCTGGGATCCCTGTGGCCAGTCCTGGTGCAGGTGAGGTGTGCTCCCTGCTGACAGATGCCTGTGCTGCCTCCGCAGGGCCGGCTTGACGCGCTGTGGGCGCTGCTGCGGCGGCAGTACGACAGAGTCTCGCTGATGCGGCCCCAGCAAGGAGACGAGGTTGGTGTGCGGCGTGGGGTGGGCAAGGGATGGCTGGGCTGGGCAGCTCTGGGCACAGCAAGAGGGAGACAAAAGTGTGGCACTGCAGGAAAGTAACACACTGGACAATCAGTGCAGTGAGAGGTGCATCACGCTGGCCTGGAGATGTGGCACCAACGCAGGTCTCCCGAAGGCAGAGGGAAGGGTGGTGGGAGCTGGAAAACAGCAACACAGCCCACACACACCTCATGCAGGGTAATAACTCTGTGCAGACACCCAAATCTCTCTCAGAACCAGCTGGCTGTAAGAGCAGAGGCTGCCTATCAGCATGTTAAAACTGGATCAAATTTATGTGACACCAGTAACATCCATGCAAGTTGCTTCCTGGAGGTTTACACTTCCATACCAAAGGCACCTTTCACAGAACAAAAGGTGAGGAAATGTGTTTCTCAGACCATCCTTTCTCCTGAGACACTCATGACCCCAGAAAAAGAAGCCTCCCCCAAAGGCTGCTCTGATGGGGTTGCAGAGCTGCTGTTCGCACCTTTGATAGTGAAGTGAGGCCAGATTGGGTATTTCTGATGGCTGGTCCTTAGAAGAGTATCACTTTGAATGTCAGCAGTTATCTTGGGAACTGATTGATCATCAAGGCATTTCACATCTCCTGGGATCACTCAGCTTGCTGGTTGTGGCACCTGGGAAGAGCCACAGGAACAAATGCTTCCCTTTAAATGGGATGGCAAGAGATCACAATCACATGTACCACAGAGCACAAGTGTGCAGGAACCTTGTTTATGCAACATACAACATAAAGGTGACATAAAAGAATGAGGAAGGTTAAGGGGGAGGAGTTACCCGTGGTAGAATGGGAGGTAATGAGAATTTTGATTATTTTCCCGGTATGAAGTTCGGTGCTGTTGTAAAGGAAGAAAAGGTGAGAATTAATTAAGACAACTGGTGGAAGCAGCAGAATGGCCAAGTGTTAGCGTTCTTACCTTGGCTAGTTATTCACTGTATACATGAAGGATGCATGTGACATGGAGCAGCATTAACAACAGCGAATCTACACACCAAATACCTGGCACAATACAGTTTAACAGGTAAACTCAATGTAAACAGGAACACAGCAGAAGTGGTGCCTGAAAAGGCTAAAAAAAGTGTCAGTCAGGCCCTGTTTTGGGGATTTCTGACCCTAAAGGCAGGGAATTACTGTAAGGATTGCCTTTGGAGAAGGCTTTGCTGAGCCATTGTGTAGTCAGACACCTGACTTCTCTGGGCCTGACAGGAGGAACACTGGCTAGCACCTCGGTTTGTGGAAAACAGACAGATAGCTCTTGGAAAAAGGAGTGGGATTTGTACTAACCAAATGGTGGGTCGGGTGTGACCTGTGACACTACAAGAGTTCCATTTCTGTCTGCATGGTGTTGAGTATCTTGGGGAAAAAATGACACATTTTTCCTTGTTCCTAAGGTGCTGGGTAGGGATGCCACAGTGCACCCCTGAGTTTGTGTCAGTGCATGTGTGTGCTCGGCGAGACATGCAACACTTACCTTGGAAACAGCAGCCATGGAGTTGTTCTATTTAATCTTCCTTCTTTTACTGTTTAAGAACTCAGTACTTCCATTTGTGGAAGAATTCATTGCTGAATTTGAGTCCTTGATCAAGCAGTTGCAATTTAGGCATGAAGTATCAAAGCAGAGCAAGCTGTTCCTGCCTCCCTGTCCTGTCCCACCGGTGCCACGTGCCCGGCGGTGCCGAGGGTGGCTCGGAGCGCGGGCTGCTCCGGGAGGCTCTGATGGTGGCTGAAGTCCTCCGAGCAACACTGTTTGAGGCAGGCACGGCACAGGTGCGAGCGGGCAGGTTGTGGGCACAGCTGTGGCGGGCCCTGTGCCGTGGGAGCGCGAGCGGCGGCAGCTGCAGGAGCGCGTGGGGCAAGTCGGGGCGGCGTGGGGCCCAGGGGCCCGAACACCAAAGGTAGCGCGGGGTGGACACAGCTGCGCTCCCCAGCTCGCCTCAGGCACAAACACAGATCCAATGCAGGCTGCCTGTGCTGGGGCTGAGGACACACAGCCACTTCAGAGACAGCTGCACGCCACGGCAGCTGCTGCCGAGCTCCCGGCGAGGCACAGGGACAGCAGGTACGGAGCGAGGTCCCCACAAACTGCCTCCATTAAGCCACCAATGCTTTTGAAGGGCTCCCATCAAACAGAGCGAGTCCGCAGCAGGAGATTTTGGCTGCAGAGCCATGTGTTGTTTTCTGCACTAACAAGGTAATTTATAAATGATGCATTACCCTGCGTCCATGTTCCGAGCTAGACTTTCTTCTTGTTTTTATTAAAGGGGCAAAGAAGACTAAGCCACAGCAGTTTGGGGTACTCTCATAAACCAGTTTAGTGTCTAGTGGTCTGTACTGAACCCCTCTTCCCAGGAGTCTAGGGCTGCCTGGGAACACAGCCTCACACGGAGTCACAGCATCAGCCCCAGGGTTCTGGTCTTTCCTCTAAATCCTTGTGTTTATTTTCCAACTCATAGCTTAGCACGAAAAGGTGATCAGGGTTCTGGATTCTTTGAGCTTGTTGCAATACGATGGTGGCTGAGACTCTTATCCTGTGTGCATTTATGCACACAAATGTCTTTAAAGTCCACAAATAGCCTGTGGCAGTTGTAGTGAAGATTTTGCCCTATCAGGGTGCAAATAGGTGCAACGGGTAAAAAGGGGAAAAGGATTATAGCTCATTCTAAAAGAATCAGAATAGAGTAGAAGTGCAGAATGCTTTCAGCTGGTACTTTCATGTACAAGACAGCCTATTAAAAAGGAAAACACTTGTACTTGTTTTTAGTTTTAAGCCTATTAGTATTTACATTAAAGGTTCTTTGCTATTAATGGGTACAGAGTTAACACAAACATCTGTTTAAACTGTTACTTTTTGAGCATCTCTGCATTACACAATAGCATTATATTCTGCATGGTGACTGCCACCAGCACTACCTGCAGTGTGAGAGACACTGACAGTGCTGAGTCCTCTGAGGTGGGGCCATGTCACCGGTCCCTTTGTGGTTCTTCTCCACTTCCTCCTCTGGTTTCCTTTTTAATCACTGCAAAATGGTGAAATGCACAGAGAAATAACAAGTTATCTTAGTATGTTCATATCAGGTAATCTCAGAGAAAGATTACTGTAGCTGCTTACAGGTAGTGCACTTCCCAGACTGAAAATCCAAGTGCCCCAGCAGTAACTCATGTTACAGTGGAAGAATCAGTTCACTTCTTGTTCAGTGGTAGTTTGGTGGTGTGTATTCAGTGAAAAGGGAAATTATTATGCTCAAGAAATTGTCGACTGAGGGGTTTAAAAAAGAAAATTCAGTAGCACTTAGCCAAGTCAACGTTTACATTGGATCTTCTAAATTGCTGCAATTGCAAGGAGATGCAAAACTAAGTATGAGAAGGAAGCTGGAGCACCACTTTTCCTTTAATGTTTCCTGCTAAAATATTGCCACTGCCAGTTGTTAAGTGGTTATTTGTTTGTATAGACTGGAGAGCTAAACTGGCACAAAACTGTCTCTTAAACTTCCAGAATAGACCTGTATTACTGTTAAAATTTTTCAGTTCACAGTTAGAGCAAGTGGAGGAAAGCACCTGTAAGAGTTATTAAATTCTATCTGCCCTGTTCAGCAAGAGTTCAGGATTGGTCCCCAGCACCAAGTGATGCACCCTGCTGAATGAAGCACTGCACTAAATTCCAGAAAATATTTGTCCTATGGCCTCCCTAAAGGAAAAAAGTCCTCTTTTGTGGAAGACACACCTGCCCCTTTAGTTAAAATAGTGACTGACAGGCAAGAGATTAACGCAGTTATCAATCATGAATTTACCTGAGTTCTGTTGTGCTGAAGGGCCAAAAGAAGCCTGGATCTGAACCATGCGGATAGCAGTGCTTCCTCCAGAGGGGTGCTCCTGGTCAGTGGAATCATGGCCTCACCCTGTGACCTGGGCTGAGGCTGCCCTCAGGAGGGTCCACCTGGTGGCCCCATAGGTGCTCATCCCAGCAGGAGTGGCTCTCATAGAAGCTGGGTTTGCTGTCAGTCAGTGGAAGTGGGAGGGACCATCCTGCTGAAGAGAGGATGTTGTGCTGGTGTCAGGGATATTTTCCAAACTACATAGGCAGCCACTCTTGGCACTGCCTTTCTTGGTGCAGATGAGTCTGCTGCTCTCTTTAAAGGAGCCTTCGGGACTCATCCCTCTGTGAACACTGGTAGGAGTGAGAGGAGGAACAAACAAAGCTGCTGGTCAGTTCTGAGGCCATGGCAGCACGGGGTGGTGCCCATGGAGAAAGGAACGTCAGTGCTGGCTGGAGCACAGACGTGCCAAAGCTGTCACACACCTTCCTGCCACTGCATGGGCAGTGCAGCCCCCCAGGCTGAGCTAAAGGAAACCCTTCTGTGGGCAGGGCAGGGGCTGGTAATCACTGTGTGTTTCACTGCGCAGGATTCCCAGGGAACAAACATTTTATTTCTTAATTCCTCATAACACCCTTTTTGTGGAGCGGGCTGCAGGAGAGACTGATACACCAGGCCTGTGCCCCTACCCAGATTATTCCTCCCCGTGAACTGCCAAGGCAGGGCAGCTGTCCGAGCGGCTGGCCGGGATTCGGGAATGGCTGCTGAGCTAATCTGCAGGCTTTGCAGATGAAGGAGGCAGCAGATAACAGGATTAAAGTTTCCTGACCCGGGGTTTTCACAGCCTGAGACGCGGGTGGAGGGGGAGACAGAATGACTTCTGTCATTAATCTTAATTGATTGCCAAGAGGTTTTTAATCTGGGTTATTAATTAGGAAGGTCCTTAACACACTGTCTACATATCAACATGAGATGCTCTTTTGGGACTTTGGGGACATATGGCCTATCTATATTTACATTCACACAATTTACACATACATACATCGCTGTATGGGGAACCGCTCACACGGATACACTCACACGGAGAGCTGGGGAAGTGTTTGCATTCACACACTCCTCAGCAAAATGTGGTGGAAATGAAAAAACACCTTGCATAGAGGTTACAGTCCCACCCAATGAACACACATACCTCTGCTTATGTTGATATGTATATTAATCCAGACCAATTCTATGTGCCATTTATCTAGATTAGCATTCAAATGGCAATCTTGGGTTTGCAGATTTCAGTGAGAGGTCCCAGCGCTCCCAGAGTGACCTGGGTTGTTTTGAAAGGTTCAAACTGTGGTTTGACGGCCATTTGGGGGAGATCAGTACAAACACTTGATAAAACAGGGACAGGTGATGGAAGTAAGTGACCAGAGCCAGAGAGGCTCTGGGATGGGAGAAGTGACAGAATGAGGTGAACAAAACTAGGCTGGTTTTCCTGAGACTTCATCAGGCTCTGCTCCTCTAACCAACAGCAAAGGCATGTGAAAACACCTTGGAAATACTATTTTTAGAAAGCAAGAGTTTCTGTATCACCTGGCAGGTGTGGTGTCACCTGCCAGAGCTGTGGCAGCCCCGAGCTCACCCACTCACTCAGGGTGAGCTGTTACAAACCTGTGCAGAAGTGCAGGTACTGGAGATCAGATGTGCCCACCCAGACCCTCCCCGTCCCAAACGGGGACTCAAGAGCCTGCAAGCAGTTGCACATGTTAGTCCTTTTGTGCATGCACTTTTTCTCATCAGCTTTAATACAACATTAGCCAAAAGAAGGCAGGCTGTTCCCTTACAGCTCTTCAAAAGCTGGGAAGGGCCACAGCACACATGCTGCTGGATGTGACAGCTACATAGCAGGGGCAGACAGTGGGGAGAGAAAGAAGAGTGCTCAAAAATTATATTTATTGCTTCTGATCTTTTTACTGTAGTCCTATAATTCAAAGTTATTTCTGTTCTGAAATCAGTTTTTGCATGTCTAAGTCCGTTCTGAACTATGGATCCATAAAGCCTTAACAAAAAGCCCTGAACATTTTAGTTGTTGACATTTTAAACTGGCTGAGTCTTACTCCACCAGAACATTTCTTGAGTGCTGAGCTTTCGTGTGGTTCTGTCACAGCCTCCTGTAATTTAAACACAGGCTCCAAGGAAGTTAGTGCAATTAGCAGTGATTGAGTTCCTAGTGCTACTGTCACTGAGAGTCTGTGGCTGCACACGGGTCTGTCTCTGCCCAGTCACTCCAAAATAAATTCTGTAACTGGTTGTGACTGGTGGGCAAACGCCACATGAGATCAGTTCAGGTGGGCTCAGCTCCCTGCCAGGCTCCAGCCGCAGCTGGACAGGTGAGCGGGACAGGAGCAGTGTCCCTGACCTGGGGACTCGGATGGGGGACACAACCCTTGGGATGGGAACACAAACCTCTGGATGGGTGACACAGCCCTCCTCGGACAAAGCTTCCCCACCATGGCACTGCAGGTGCTCTGAGGCTCAGGACTGCTCTTTCTTAGATCATGGTTATTTCTCATACACATTTCTGTCTGCACTTCTCTCCCACAGTCTTGTTCTGTTTTTATTGCTTAGTCCAGCAAGCCAAACCCTGCAACTTAAATCAGTTTGATCCAGTGAAAAAGGATTAGATTTTCTTGGAGCTCATTATCACATTTTTCCACTGAAACAAGAAATTCTTTACTGGTGTGAAATATGAGTTTCCTTGCTGGATGCAAACTATGACTGTCTGAGCAGAGGTTAAATGCAGATGCAAAGCCCACAGGAGCTCATAGCACATTTTGTACCTTTCTGTGCCCAAGGAGATGGACGATATTTTATTTTACATTACAGTTGAACATAAAACCTACTAAAATCTGGAATGGCTGTAAAATGATGGACAGGTACCTTTAGGAAGCAAGTATGATCCAGAAGAAAGTTGATTATTTAGGGCTGAACATTTTGAGCAGAGCCTGAGGGCCTGCTCTTGGGGATCTGCATCCCTTCTGTTTTGGTGAGCAGAGTACAACAGCCTCACATTTTTCCTTGAAAGAAAGGAAAAGCCACACATTTTTCCTTTCTGCTCCTGGCAGCTGCTTTTTGGTGTACAGGCATTTAAAAGCTGCAAGACCTACCAAGCTGAAATATGATTTATCCTCCCTTTTTCCCTCCAGATTGATGATATGCCTTCCCATCCAACTTTCCCCATAAAGTTTTGGGCTGGTCTCTGCAGACCTGACCCTGGGGGGAGCAGGCCCAAGTGTATCTGCTCCACACTGCTCCCGGTCAGAGCCAAATCCATAACCAGCACAGAGCCATGGAGCTTAGAACAGCACTTTATACCAGGTGGTGTTTAATTCCTGCCAAGTATAACCTGTTTTACCAAAGGAAAGCCCGTTTTGCAGTGCTGGACAAATATTACAGCTGTGGTGCACACTGCAAGGGAAATCCTGTGCTGGGATTTTTAAAGGTTGTGAGTGGTTTGGGTCACAAGTGTTAAGGTCTTCCTGAGATTGACTTTTAATATATTTCAATAGTCCAAAAGAAGGTCAACTGAAAGAACTCTTCCTCTTTCCATAAATTTGTATTTCCTATGCTGATTGTAATTAAAGCCCTTTCCTTCCAAGTGAGCCACATGCCCAGATGGCACTCTGTGAATGCTTTGAGGCACGCTCAGGGTGCGCTTGATGTCAGTCCTTCCTGATTTATAAACCCATAAATGCTCTGCTTAGGGAAAGAAAAGTAATATTAGGCTTTGGCTCAAAGATGTCAGGAGAAAACCAGTGTCCTGTATCCCTCCAGCAGCAGGGAGGACATGCCTTCCCACTGGGCCATGGCCAAACATCCCTAAATGCAGCATGTCCTCTTGGCAGAGCAGTGGGGCTCTCCTGAGGGGTGGGGGGACTGAGGCACATGGGCAGAGACACTGTGAACCCCAAGTAATGCAACAGAGGAGAGAGATGCCCCTGGTGAGCCCTGAACACCAGCTGGGAACAGAGAGCCACCGATCCAGGGGTTCATATTCCATTTTTATGGCATGAAAACTGGAGAGTTAGACTAATATCAGAGACAAGGGCATTTGGTGCAAAAGAAATGCAACATAAAACAGTTTTGCTCCCATGAGTACATTCTCATTTGTCCTGGAGCTTCAGGCACAGAGATTTCACCTCCACACACAGACAAAGCTCAAGCTATGTCAGATCTTAACACCGGCCCAGAATGACCCACACAAACCTGCCTGTATTTATATATGGCATGCACTTCTTAAGTTAGAAACTCATGGCATGGAGGGCATTGTTCCTGAGATGGCTCTGAATAATAGTTTTATTAGTGACTGCTTCACCTACTGCCTTAGGGCTAAGCTACATGCCTCCAGACCTCCTTGGAGACAAGATGGTGGCACCATCCATGAGCCAGCAGAAACACTGAAATTACTGATAACCTGGTGTTTCCAGTGCATGCTCAGGTACAGTATTTTCTGTGCTTCTGTCAAATACTGCTGTCACTGGAGGTGGCCTGAAAGGCCACTTTGGTGGTAATGGAATGGTTGGTAGGAGGGACCATGCTCTGGGTCACTGCCACTCCTGAACCAAGGCCTGTCCCCCACCTGTGGCTCTCAGCCTGAGTGCCCTCAGAGCCTGCAGTCGGGCACCTTCCCGAGCACCCTCATGCCGGGGACCCTGTTCCTGCAGAACACGCGTGTGCAGGGGCGGAAGGAGCAGGAGATGACACCACACACATGTGAGGGTGACCCGACCTGCTCACACTTGTAGTGCAGTGACACTGGCTGGTGAGGGAGGAAGGGCTGGGCTTCCTTAGGCACCAGGGCTCGGTCTGTGCACCTGCAGTTCCTGAGGCTGATATTTTCAGACGTGCTACGCAGATCTATTTTAAGGGTTCTTCCTTCTGTAAGTCTGTGATGAGCATTAGAGCTTTAAAGCGCTGCTCTGGGAAGCTATTATCAGTAGGTATTAATTATTGAACACTATACCTTCTGGAAAAGTTGTTTCATCACTGGAAAGTGACCTTGCTAGAAGAGGCAGAGGGAAAGAGAGACGTATGGTGCCTCCTGAGAGCAAGTGGAGTGATGCGTGGCAAGAGAAGACACTAAAGATTTATTGTCTGTGGCAAAAGAAACACAGATCTCCGCTTGTGCAGTAAGTGTTTTTGACATCATACGCCGTAAAGAGTGATTGGATGCTGTAGTTAAAAAGTGTTTCACTGAAGGGAAATAATAGACATTTTCACAGTGCTGTGTCTATTAAGCGCCCAACTGCGTGGCCACGCAGCTGAGCTGGCCCTGAGAACTCCAGTGTCGGAGTTCAGCCAGTTCTGAGCTAAAAGGAGCTGGACAATCCTGAGAGGGGACACTGAGAATTTATCTGTCTTGAAAGAGGATCCCTTTTGACCTTGGTGATGGCTGGTCCAGGTTCTTACTGCCTCATATCACACCACTGGAGAAGTCTAACATCAGCACTGTCAGGAAGCCTGGCATGGCAATTCCATTTATTAACCTGGGCCTGGCCTTTCCCCTGGAATTTCTCTTTTTTCCCAGCTGTTAGTGCAGCACTGCACTTGTCTCCCTGTGACACTGCTAGCTGGAATGCTTGCATTGCTCAGGCAGCTTCAATGGTTTAAAAACTCCAATATAAAAAGGAGTTGGGTTTAAAATAAAAGCTAGGGAAAAGCCAGCACCCAGGCTCACTTCTCACTCTATGGACGCCTCTGGCAGGCTGGAGAGCAAGGCGTTGTGGCCAGAGAGCTCCTCGATAAATCATCATTAGGTACACGTGCAAATACAGCAGCCAGGCCCAGGCGCACAATTAGGCACCTAATTATGTTGAAAATGCAATTGCACACTTAGCTACAATGGCCACACAGCCTTGGGAGCTGCCTGGGGTCTGTCCCAGCCCAGCAAGGT
The DNA here is from genome assembly GCF_003984885.1 of Neopelma chrysocephalum. Taxonomy (NCBI): domain Eukaryota; kingdom Metazoa; phylum Chordata; class Aves; order Passeriformes; family Pipridae; genus Neopelma; species Neopelma chrysocephalum. The sequence goes on from NW_020897790.1 coordinate 121,424, forward strand.
GCCGGAATGGCACCTCTGGGAAGTGCCCTGTGAGGGGGGAAGGTGTTCAAGGTGTTCAGGAGTCTGCCATGGTCTGCCCGGGCACAGCCTGTGCTTGGGCTGCTTCTCCTGCTCAGGGGAGTGACAGTGATGGAGGGGACAGCACAGAGCATGGGTGTGGGACCCTCATCCAGCTCAGAATGAGAGGAGACAGGCCACAGCACAGATGTGTTATTTCTTTCCCTTTCTGCTGTGGCTTCTTTCAGGAAGGCAAAGAGGGGAACACCCAGCCAAGTGGGATCTGCAATTCAGCTGACAATGTGACTGTAACTGCAGCAAGGCCGATTCCAAAGGAAAATGCAGTTTAAAATAACATTGTCACTGTTACAGAGACAGCATTTTCTGTATGAAAATGTCTGATCTGGGAGTGTTGTCAATGCCATGATCCAGGTGGGGCTGGACTCTCCGGCCACTGCTTGGTGTGACACGATTCCCACAGGCAGGGACCGCGTGTGAGTAATAGTGTGTGACCTGTGGGGTGGGGCTGGGGAGTGGGGACACAGCTTTAGCCTTTCCCATTTATCCTGCACAGGTGAGGGGCCATCATTGGCTTTGTTTCTGTTACTCTGCCAAGAGTTTTCAACCTGCACTGTAAAACCTGAGCTGAGGACAGACAAGTGAGGAGCCCAATTCCCAGACAGGAAAACTGAATTACATTTGTCCTGTGTCTGTTCAGCATCCTACAACTCATTTCCATTGTTCTCAGCCTTGTCAGGACTTATTCAAACCATCACACCTCTCAGTAAGTGCTTGGGCCATCCCGCACAGGAACAGTATTAGCACAGCTCTTACTGCCACATCTCCAGGTGTGGGCAGGATGGCAGAGCCGCTCTCTGCCTCACCTAAGGCACAGTTTTAGAAGCTGGGAAGGCTGAACATAGTCTGTCTGCCTGTTGCCAAGAGTGACAAGTGGGCAAGCACTGGTGTGTAACCTTGCTGGGGACAGGGAGCACCTGGGAGGGGCTCTGGGGCCAAAGGCACACAGCCCATGTAAGGGACAGCAGGACCACCAGAACTGCCAAGCGACGCACTTGCTGAATGACTGAATCAGTTCAGAGAGGAAAAAGCTGGATAGTTAAGGCTGAGTGTGTGTCCATTTCTGTGCACTCACAAACCCACACTTGCCTTTAGGGAGAGGACAAGGGCCCTGAACATGCCAAGTGCTCGGAGATGGGTCCCAGCAGGTCCCTGTCCCCATCCCTGTCCCCGCCAGCCACAGGGTCACTCCAGGGCAGAGTTGGAGACATGGGAGATCCTGCCAGCACCAGGGGATGTGCTTAAACCATTCAAAAGCTGAACAGCTATTGAATTGAAACTGCCAATGTCTTGTGCCAGCAGTCCTGTGCACTGCCTTCCCAGGCTGCCCATTGCCTGCCTTTCATGGGATTCTCCTAAGTCCAAACCTGCCCTTTAGTTCCCTGACCCAAGTACTTTAACTCTGCCCTTTGGTGGGGACCAGATGTTGAGCCAGATGGGGGAGTGTGGGAATCATTTTGCTTGTGTTTAGGTATATATATATATATATATACACATAGATACACACATATACACACCACACACATATTTGTATTCCCCTCCCTTATAATCCTTGAAATACAGTATTGTGAAAATCAGACCTTTTTTCTCCTACTGCATTTTGTTTAATGGTCAGGTAGTAGAGTTGTTTTTAATGACAGCAGTACTGTAGTTAGTCTTGCTCAATTTATTAAGCACCCTGAATAAGCAAGAAGTAGCCCTTAACATAAAGCAGTCCTTCTTTTTAATGCTATGGTGATTCCTCTGAAGGAAGTTGAAGGAATTCCTCACTTGGAATTGAAAATTTATGCTAGAAGTCTGAATAATACTTGTTGCAGAGAACTTACTAGCCAAGGAGTGAAAGTACATTCTCCCCCTCCCCCCTTTTTTCTAATCACTGTAATATCACAGAACTACTAAAATTTCTGCAGTTTTTTAGTTTAAAAATGCATGTAATTTGTACAAGCTGAGGTGCTACTTAAAGGAACTTTGTCTACTTCAGGGGATCTTAATTAGGTTTATTCTGTGAGCACAATAAACCCAGGATTTCTGCATGGATTTAGGAGGAGAGGTTGCCTGGGCCTCATTTCCATCCATTTTCACCCTGCCTGCCATGGTCAGGCCATCAGCTGAGAGGAGTCTGCATTTCATTCTTGTGCTCACCACCAGTACTAAATGCTAAGAAAAGACATTATTTTGCTTAGGAAAATCCAATGTTTCACATTTTTCCCAATTTCTTGCCTACATTTCCAAAGAAGGGGTCCATGTCCCAAAATCCCACCAAAAAAATCCAACAGTTCTTCTGGTTCTCGTGGGCACTAGTCAGAAACTGTATTTGGAAAAGCCAGTTTGGCTGCACTTTGATCCAGACTGTGTAGGTGCAAACACAGGGTTCCCTGGGTTAGAGATGCACCTGCACCTTTAAGCTCTTGCATCCCTGTCTCCTCCTCAGGATTCCCCATCATTTGTTACCATCCCTATGACAGAGGAGGAGCCAGGTACTGTATTTTCTGATTGTCACTACCAAGCAGTGATTTATTCCTATAGGCTCTAACTGAATTAAAATCTTAATTAAGCTTATGCCACTTTTTTCTTCGTTTTAATTAGGTACAGCCAAATCACTTGTCTGGGGGAAGGAGAAAGAAAAAGATAAAGAGCAGAAACACTTTATTCTGCTCTGTACTTGTAGTAGCAAAGCCGTGGTGAGAATGTCCTCCCAAAGAGGTACCACAGGGGAGGATGGGTGACAGAGGGAGGACAGTGCTGTGGCACAGGAACCTCAGTTGTTCACAGAAATACTTCCCTTGAGTGTTTCCTGGTGTCATTCCACACCGGGCTTCTACAGTCCTTACTTCGGTTGAAGACACCAGGAGATGACACATTGCAGCAGTGAGTTTTAGATGCAGTCAGGTTGGAAAACCTCTAAGACCATTGAGCCAGCTGCTCCCCTGGCACTGCCAGGGCCACCCATGTTCCCAAGTGCCAGATCCACAGACCTTTGAACACTCCATGGAGAAGCACTGCTGCTCCATCCTGCTTGTGTTCCACCCACAGCAAACCTTACACAGATTACAGGCTTTGCCCCGAACAAATTGGAGGTTTGTACTAAGCTCTCCTAAAATACCGTGTGCTGCCATCAGTGAAGTGTAAATCCCTCCTTTCAGCAGTGGAGGAATTTTTGTTTGCTCTTCTTTCCATGTTACCCATTCCTTTTGCCTCAGCCAGCCTGTCCACAGGCTGCAGCTCTGCAGAAGTGCAAGCTGGCTCTCTGGGGAGACCCTGGCTGAGCTCCTCTGCAGGGTGGAAGCTTGCCTTTCACCTGCTGTTCCATGGCACCCGTGGCAGGGGAGTGGCCATCCCCGCCAGTTCCCCTGGTCAGCAGGGGAATGCGCTTCCACTGGGAAAGCTGCTATGGCAGGGCTGGCGGGCTGAGGCTTTCCAAGGGCTTCACAGGTTGGGAAGCGTTTCAGGGGGACCTGGGGACTCTTTGTGCTTCTGTGAATCTACTGCTCAACGTTTACATGCCAACATTTTCTACTTAAGGGGCCTTTTGGCATCTCTGGCATTAATTTATAATGCCGTGGTAGTGGGGCTGGAGCATTGCAGGAGCAGCCTTTACTTTAGAAAGACTTTGCTCAGACTGGAGTCAGTGCAGAGACTGATCACATTCCAGCTGCTCCTGCTGGGTTTTGATTTCTTGGATTTTTAATTTTTTTTCTCATTGTTTGGCTAGAGTCTGCAAGTGTATCTCCTCACTGTATTTCCCAGTATCTTTACATATCACACATTCTAATGGAGTGTTACATGATACTGGCAGGATTCTGTGCACCTTCCTGTGTGAATTGAGCCCCAGGAAAAAAGGGCTTGAATTTGTGTACTTGTTTGCCAGATGTACTTCACAGACTCTGAAACTTCCCTTGGTTCGTGCAAAGGTGTTTTACACAAGCAAAGTGGGGCTTAAAAGGGCCATTTATGTCAGCAAGGCCTTGCATAGGCAAAGGACAGACCAGCTGGATTAAATTCTATTACAGCTGGTACAAGGCCCCTTACAACATGCCTGGGTCATTTAAAAATTTTAGAAATAATTTAGCTTCAATCAGCCCTTCACTAACTGCAGTTAAATGCATGTAGCCATTTGAGGACAGTTCACAAAGCTATTTTTACTCATTTAACTACACCTGTTTGAAAATATAATTTGAAATATGCAACTAATTACAATAATTGCACCTATGATTCATTTTTGCCAGAGAATTTTTGTTTAGAAGTTTCTAATTCACTAGTGCAGGCTTTAATTCTGTTATGGTCTCAACTCCAAGGAGCTGACATCCCCATCAGTGAGAGGATTTAGGAAAGGCACCGTTCTACCCACGTCATAATTAAATTCAGGTTCAGTCCGTGTGGCTGCAGCTTTGGAAGATAATTGTGCACACCTCATTGCTTTTTACTCCTGAATGTTGCTGTGGTCATTTACCAGGTAATTCCAGAGACAAGGTCTGAATTACCTGTGATTTCATAAAGTTTAAAACATCCACACCTAGCGTGAGGGTGCCGGGGCATCACCTCCCCCGTCCCAGACAGTGAATCCAGCAGTCATGGAAAAGCCCCAAACCCAGGGGAGCAGGTCCCCGGGCAGCGCACGGCTCAGTTCTGTGTACCACAAACATGCCGTCGCCATGGCAACCGCCCCGAAATTCGGTTTTATATAGCAGTGACAAACCCCGCCGCCTTTCCTAAAGTCACCATTTAGCACGGCATTCTCACACCTCACCTCCATGTAACCATTCCGTGCCATTTCCGTGCTCTCACACAGGGATCTGCGTGGAGGCTATTTCTTTCCTCCGACCAGTCAAACTAATCTGTACCTCCTGCCTCAAGCCTGGAACACACTAGGTGGGATAATTCTGATCTCTTTCAAATCCTTAGATCTCTTGTCCCCTCCTCCTGCTCACATTGCCAAGTGTCTCCTCAGGCAGGAGGCAGCCTGGAGTGAGGCTCCCAGTGGCAGTGTGTGGGGTCTGCTGTGCCCACCCACCTTGCCAGCTGGGCCAGGGCTCTCTAGCAGAGCTCAGCTCACCAGATGAGGGGCTAAAGCTCCTTTGGGGAAGGACAGCTCTGGCCCAGTGCAGCCAGGGATTCTGGGAGCAGCCCCAGCCCCGCTCCAGGCTCTGGGAATGCCCTCAAGCACACTGCTCCTGGTAGCGCTGTCCCCCAGCCCAGGCGGATATGAAATAGTGGGAAGCATGTTCCTTCACGTTTCAGCATTGCTGGGCAGTGCCCCCCTGGCAGTGTTGTGCCCAAGTGTGTGCCCACCCCAGCCAAGCCTTCCATGCTTCCACAGTGAGGAGCAAACCCCATGTAACCCCAGCTGGGAGGAGAGGGACCTAAACACGCCACATGCTGCTCCTTTTCCACTTGCATCAGTGCAGCTTTTCAGGAGGGGCCACTTCAAGTATTTTCCAAGTATTCAAGACCAATTCCTAAATTAAGTGCACGGGCTTCCTTAATTCCAACGCTCACAACTTCCATTACCACCTCTACCAGGCCATGTGCAGCCCTGGCCAGCCTTATCCATGCCCTAAACAAGAACCAGATGTTCCCTCTCTCCATAGCTCCTCTGATTTATTCCCCATTCTGAGATTGCCCTCAAGTGTGCTGCTCCCCGCCTGGTAAAAATCTACAGGAACCCAGAAGCTTTGGATAATGAAGCAAACATATTTTTGTGGTGTGGGCAATTTTTTTTTTCAGTCTGCTGCTAGTTTTTAAATATAAAGTATAGCATATGTTTAACACAGAACATATGGAAAGAAAGAAAAAGCAAATCTTGAATTCCAAGTATCATATTCTTAGTGGAAAAGACTCTGCAGCATGAAAGTGGTCATTCAGAATGAAACAAAAAAACCCCCACTTATTATATATAAATATTTATAAACCTAATTGCGAGTAGGAGAGTTTGCTCAGTCTGGGCAGTGTCCAGGCACACACACACACAGGTGAGTCCTCCTTTGAGAGGGACGTGTTTGAGCACCAAGGGTGCTCAGCTCAGGGCACTGCTCAGGCCCTCTGCCAGGAGCTCCTGTGATCCTTCCCTGATGTAGGTTAGGCTGGGTAAGGCACATTATTTTTCTCGACAGACTGACACTGCACTGATTTAATTAATTTTTAAGCCAGATAGTTCACTTCTAAATTCTTAGCAGACAGTTCTGTTCAATGTAAGAACTCTTCCATTTGTATTTCTGTCTGCTCTTGTATTTTGTACCTGCCTGCGTAGGACACATCGATCCTAACTGTCAGCTGAGAGTACGCACAAACCTTTTTCTTGGGTTCAAGGGAACTGGTCTTAAATCACAAATACAGTAAAGTGAGCTTTTAGTTCACAACCTCTTACATGCTCAGACCCCCCTGGGACCTCAGAGCAGTTCAGTTCTTGGCGCAGGAACGGCGGAAAACGCGCCCCTCTCCCTGTAGTGACGGGGAGAATCCCTGAGAGGCTGTTTCACACCCAGGTTTTACCAGCAGGTTTTACCTGAGTAGAAGGCAAATGGGTAACCCAGCACGGCCACCCTGCATCCCTCCTGCCCCCAGTGCTCACAGAGCCTCAGTGCTCTCTGACAGCCCACGGCACTGCTCGGGCCCCGCCCGGCCCCAGTGGAAACACGGGGCAGTGCAAAGCCCAGCGCTGACCCCAAACTGTTCCCAGACTGCAGCTGATGCTTCTCTCGAGTCCTGGCAGTTTGTCTCTCCTCCAGAACACAAGGATGGGGAGTGCTGATTTGAATGCCACGACAGGTATTTATTTCTCTCTTTAGAGAGAAAGCTCCAGAAAGGACTCGGCAGGTCTCCTCAGCAGCAGCAGCAGGGAGGGACCCCAGTGCAGGTCAGTGCTCCCCTGTCCCACCAGTGCCAGCAGCACACAGGCAGCTCCAGGTGCCATCCTTACTGACTCTGCCTCCTTTCCCCTTTTTCTGTTCCCTCTCCTTTTGTGTGCAGTCCCAGATAGCTGCCAGTCACTTGGCCGGGCTGGCTCACAGAAGGTGCAGCAGGCACAGATGGCACTAATGCATAAATGTGATCTAGCAAAGGGATGCCAACACCAACCCCCAACAGGTTCCAAGGAACTGCAGTGCACTTACAGGGATACGAGGGTTGGCAAGGTGAAAGCTGAGATTTGCAGGAGCTCACTATTCCCAAATCAACAACAGAATCCTACAACAAATGAGCAGATTTATTTATTAACTTAGAAAATGCATTTAATGGCACGATCTCTGGGCATGTGTGTAACAAAGCCTCTCCAAACCCCCCACTCGTTATATAAATTATACTGAGCAAAGGAGGGAGAAGGGGAAAGGTGGGAACTGAAAACAAGGACAAACCAAGGAGCGTGTACCCATTCCTGGGTTTTATGGGAGAGGTCCTAAAGAGAAACACGGGCAGCACAGAGGGGTTGGCAGTCAAAGGATCTGGACGGCGTCTAGAAGCGATGGAGCAAATCCCATAAACACCCTGTCCATCCTCAGCACTCAGAGCACACAAACATCCCAACAAACACACTTTTTCAGTGGTAGCTGGCAATGGACACTTAGGAAAAATGCACAGGGAAGGGAGTAAACGCAGTGTGACTGTGTCCCCATGGGACACCTCTCCCACCTGCCAGAGAACAGGAGCGTTCCCATAGGCACACCGGTAACACTGACTTCCAGTGAGCCCAAGGCAGGAATGGACGACACCCCAGTGCACACATCTGGAGGCTGCCAGCATGGTGTGTGACGGGCCAGCTGCTGGGGGGCCCAGAAGGAGCCCCTGATGGACACCACACTGTCACCGTACAGATCTCAGTACCGTGAGCCTTACGCAGCTGACCGGAAAGGAATTACTCCTGATTTTCCACAAGGCACATGAGAGCAGAAGCAGAGCCTAAAAATTAACAGAGCTGGTAACTGTTGGTGACCGTGGTACCTGCAGGGGAATTGTAGCAAATGCCCTGGTAGTAGGAAATCAGGGACTACTACTGGGGGGCAGGATGTCCAAATATCTGGAAAGTTTGGATTACTAATCCCTTGGCATTCCACCCACAGTCTAACAATGTGCTGAGGGGTCTGTGTGCAGGAAGGAGAGTTTACTCTTGTGGTACCAGGGGAGCCAACATGGCTGAGGAGTAGGAAACACCCTGGCACCCACATCCTTCCTGAGCCCACGCTCCGTGTCACCAGTGCTGAATTACCCCGGCCACCAGACACGGCTGGGTCACAGTGGCATCTAGAGGGCTGCCACGTGCAGTGTGTGTGCAAAGCAGGGGTCCTGCTGGGCTCTCCCTACTGTCTGCAGAGCCAGAGCCAGCGCCAGCTCCAGCCAAGTGGGCACAACCCCAGAGAGCTGCACCCTCCCACCATGCCGCAAGCCTTGCTTGTCTTTCTCCTAAGAGACCCCACTTAAAACCCTGCCTAGTGCTTCACACAGATTCACATTTTTCCACAGAACTTACAAAGTGGATTTTTTGTCATTAATAATTGTGTGACAATTATTTTAAAATAATTTCCATAGCGTCCTGAATGCCACAGAACGGGGGTGCCCTCTCTTCTTACAAGCCATTGCCATAAGCCAGTCAGATGATCCACAGGCCAGGATTTGGCCCTGTCATTCCTCTGTTACGGGCTCAGAACATGACCCTGGATGACTTACAGACCTGATGCTGTAGAGCACCTGGGTCTTAAATCTCTGAGCCATCTGAAGAGGATGATGTCTCTTCATAAAGGCTGAACTTAGAGAGCTACATCAGGAAAAGGACACTGGGAATTATTCCTAAAGGAAGGGGATTTTAGGAGAGGCTTGAGTTGGGATCATGATAGAAGAGAAGTTTGAGGAGAACGGTTCCTCTTGTCAATTCTGTTATCTGTTGCTACCCCTGATTTCAGAGAGGGATAAATTCCATTATTCTCATGGTAAGTGCACAGAAGGGAGGAATGAACAGTAGGATGTTTGACTTGTGGTTTAGAGGTTGCTATCCCTAGTAACTGTGTATTTCTGATATTTTTTGCCTTTTTAGATGAAAAAAGCACCAAAGCACCAGGTTTGGATGGTTTCTGGTTTTAAATGGGCTTAAAACTGAGCTCTTTTTCTGACTCTACAAGGCTTCAAGTGTGATGCATCTATAGTACCAGATTATATTTTTTTTCTCTCCCTAAAAAAGACAGAGGACCCAAGGTGTCATTTAGGATGCTGACACAAGGACACTTCTTGGCACTACAGATCAGGCCTGCTGTCAGTCTGGCTGGAGTTCCCCATAACATAAATGGGATCCCCATTCATGGCAAGGATTCATCCCAGAAAGTTTTAGAAGAGCTCAAAGAGTTTCCTCTGAGACATATCTCAGAGAAAACCTCTCTCCTGTCCTTCTCCCTCTGCTGCAGCAACGCATATATGGTGCAGGAATGAGGGAAGGGCTCTTGGAGCTTCACCTGGAAATGAGGGTCACAATCCCACCCCTCTGGTTTCCCACAGGAGGAGGGAGCTGTCCCAGGGACAGCTCTGTGTGTCACTCTGGGATGGCAGGAGATGTGTCCTGGTTTTGGTGCCACGTGAGCGAGCGGGTGAGTGCCCACGCTGGGCAAGGTGTGCACTGGGACGGCGCCAGGACACAGAGCACCTTCCCTCCGGCAGTGGAACGGGCTCAGTCTGCCTTCCAAGGAGTAATGAGAGCTCCAGGAGAAGAGCCCTCCATTGGCAGGCTGCAAGGGGAAACGAGAGCGTGTCCTTCAGGAAAGAGGGGTCAGACCTTGCCAGGCCAGGGGTACTTCCAGAGAGGCTGGGAATGTGCTGGGAATGAGGGAGGCTCACTGCCAAGGGTCAGGGAGAGTGTGCAGGGCCCCCGCTCCAAAGGATCTCTGCTAGAAAAACAGGGACTCTCCAGGCCATTTCCACATCCTTTCCTTTTGCATAAGCAATGCTTGCCTTGCATGAGGAAAACAACAAACTCCTGCCCTCTAGAGACAGGAGACCTCCAGCTCTGCTGAATAAAATATCTGCCACAACCTCCTTTTGAAGCAGATGCTACCAACGCAGCCAGTTTTATCCTCCCCCAAGGCCCACTGGCCGGCTCAGCAGCTCGATGCTCTCTCCTCCCAGCCCTGGAAGGCCGGCTCGCAGGAGAGGCAGCCTGTCACAACCACTCTGGGTCAAGGCAGGAGTTTATTTGGAGAACTGCTGAATAAAGCAGTCACAGAAAACTTGGCAAAGGAAAGAAATCCCTCCCTCTACACTCCCCAAACCCGTCAGGGCAGAACAGCAAATGCCCACACCAGCCCAGCGCTCGTTCTGTCCCTTCCCCGGCTGCCCGCAGCCTGTGCCGTCACTGCCTGGTCCACCACCGGGTGCTGGGCCCCAGGACACAGGAGGAGTGCAGGTTGATCTCCCGGGGTGCCACAGAAGCCCTGCACCCGGGTCCCACAGGGCTACAGCACTGGTGACACACACTCCCGAGGTGTGGTGTGCTGGAGCAACTGTGCCGACATGTCCACATGCCCAGTTCCCAAGTAAGTGCTGTTAGTGTGTGGAAAGCTTGCTCTACGGGCATTTCCTCACAGCTGCCAGCCAATACCCCTGACTCCCCTGGCAGCAGCTCCATCCATGCATTGGGTACGATACCCCAGCTGCCAACAGCAGCATTTCTCACACATGTGCCTGCCCTGTACCCCCTCAGTGTTTGCTCCAAACACATACCTAAATCACAGGCACTGAAAAAAAACATCTTTAAACTACCTCTTTGGAAGCCCTCCCTGGCAGGATTGGTTTCTCAGCCCGTGCTCCAAAATACAGTGTTTATCAAGTGCAGAAAGACAAGAGCTACCTTTTAAAACAACTTAGTCCTGTCCTCCTTTTCCTGCCCTTTACTGCCTGCAGCTAAAGCAGAGCCAAGGGGTGGAAAGCAGTTGTGAGGTACCTGTAACAGTGCTGGCACCTTGTCCTCACAGCAGCCTTTTTTTTGAGGTTCCTTGTGGAACCACAGTTCCTGGCCCCCAGGGTCTGTTACCTTTGGAAGATGACCTACAGGACTGTCCGATTGCTGGGAAAGATCATGAGGTTCACACACACACGCTAAGAAGGCTACATCACACAAATATGAGGAAAATACACAAATTATATGCCTTTCCACTTCAGCTGCTGGTAAAAGTTGTTAAAGGGGAAAAAAAATCCTTATTAGGGCCCAAATAGTACCCTTCACCTGTATTTTGTTCCTTTTTATGATGTGGTTATTTTAGAAGGCCTTTTAGCCCACCCTGCCGTGTTCTTGGGGCTCAGAGCTCACCTCAGCTCTGTCAGGGGTGTTTCAGCCAGCAATTCAGGAATTATGGGGAAAAGCCTCCTCTGGCAGCCCCAGGAATGATGCTGGTATCCACAGCAGTAACACCAGTTCAGGATCACTCCTCTAAGGGATCATTACTGATTTACTGTGTGACAAACAGCCTTTCCAGCAGCATGCAGTGCTGTGACGCAGCTGTCCAGGCACTAAATCCCTACTCCTGCAGTGTGGCTCAGGGCTGCCCAGTGGGAGCTCTCCAGGTGCCACCTGCATGGCTGCGGGATGGCAGCACTGGGCAGGGGGTGAGCACCAAGCGAGGGTTTCTGCTGCAGACGGGAACAGGGGACAACTGCCAGTGGATTTGCCTGGTATCCAATGAATGTGCTGGTGGCAGCACACCTGGGCTGTGTCAGCAGGGTGAAAAGGCAAGTTCCAAACACTCACAATACTCTGAGCTCCCCAGGTCTCTGGGACGAGAGATTACTGGATCCTGGGGGACAAAGAGGAAGTGGGAGAGAGATGCCAGCTTAAATCCCTGATGGCTGCTCAGAGCTGCATAGGACAGGGTGGGTTAGCAGCCCCTCTCCAAAGTAAACACAGGAATAGTTAGTTTTAAAAATATATATATATATATAGTTCCCTTCAGCTCTACACTCCAGCCTGTCAGTGGGTATTTATGGGGTCAGGGAGTGTTGTAACAGTGAAATACATCCTGAGCGGAGGAGCCAGGGAAGGAGCACTTGGATTTAATACCAGAGGAATTTTAATGCCCAGGAGATGGGCAAGGTGACAGTGGCTTCAGGTAATGCTGCTTCTGCCACCTACGGTGTGGGGAGGTCACCGAGGGCCCTGTTGCTGCCAGGCACTGGCACCAGTGCCCAGCTGGAATTCCTCCTGGCTTTACTCCTTCAGAATTCCCTTTTATTGCCAACAGTGCACACAAGTGTGCAGGTCCAGAGCACATCTGTTATCCCAGTGAGCTCTGTGCTGGGAGGTAAGGATTCTGAAGAGGTCTGGAAAGGATGGAACAGCCTGTTCCCTTGCATTAGGAGAGAGGAAGAGGTGCACAGAGGTGTCCTTACTGCAAGGCCTACAGGGAGGAACCCGTTGAGGGTGAGGCCCACAGAAACAACACTGCCGAACACCTGTCTCAGAAGGGACATTATTCCAAAGCCCTCTCCTTCCTCACAGCTCTGTGGGCACTGATCACAGAGCTCACATGTGCCAGATCAATGCCAAATCCCAAAAGGGCACATGCTCTCCATGGGACACTCGGCAGAGGGAGGAGCACACAAGTCTCAGCAATGGGCAGTGAGGGATCTCAGTTCTCCAAGGTCAGAAGGAGCCAAGCTTTTAGACCATCAGATATTACAGGGGGTAACAACAACTGTTCTAACAGAACACCACTGCTCCTCTGGGAAAAGCAGTTGTTCTTAGTCCTGAGCCGGATGCTGAACACATCAGCAGTGCCCAGGGAACCTTTTCTCATGGATACTACTACACAGCACGTTATAGGAATCGACGCACAAGGACAAGCACCTGAGACCAGGCGGAGCAGCTCAGATCCAGCCTGCTTTGCCTGCCCTTGCTGAGTTCCTGAGGAATACTGAAGGGGCATGCAGGGCAGCCTGGCTGGGCAGGAGGCAGGCTGGGCTCCAGAGGAGCCTGTGCCGTGTCCCCATGCCCACTGGGATTGTGGGACAGTGACACAGGGCTGCTCACACACACACAGACACCCCAAGGCGCTTGTCACACCTGCCTCTGAGCTCCAGGCTCAGAGCGGACACCATCCCAAAGGGATCCCTCCTGCCCCCTGTGCTTCCAGCACTGCTCCACGGAGCTGTACAGGATCAGAGAGTGACACACAGCTGCTCTTGCAGCCACCTCTTGGTGCCTTTCATTTTGGGCATTGCCAGCTGAGGCTCTAACCCAGGGTGGGGTGTGAGCACCCACTCCCTGAGATCCTGTGCCCTACGAGGACTCTGCCTTGCTCATCCCATAGCTTAGATTCAGCAAGAATCTCAACAGTTTTAAGGAATGGCTTTGTAATATGAAAGAATTCCTTCTTAGGTAAAAACCCCTTGCCAGCCATAGATCTCTTTCCTCTTTTACTTTGTTAAACACCTGCCACATTCTGACCGTGCAGCACCTGTGGTGCATCTGTGAGCGTTTAAGGGTGGGTATTTTCCTACTAGATCTGGTGCATGGAGACAGCTCTCATATTCCCTACAAAGATCACAGAATGCCTGCATAACTCATTTTTTAATTACTCGAGTCCTAAACCACTAATTTAGTGCAATTTCATACTGACTACATGTTGGTATTGTTAAGGTTTATGATCCAGTGATTTACAAGGCATGGTATGTCTGAACTCAAATTGGTTGGATTGATGGTTTAATTGAGCACAGGGACACGAGTGTAACAGTAACTCACCACACTGGGGGACCATGGCAGTGCCACTAGCATGGGAATGCACCGGTGGAATTGGTTACATGAACACACAGGTTTTAATTGTAAAGGCCCAAACCAGACTGATTAAACTATTGTTTGGTAAATAGTGCTTCCACTTAATAAATAGTTCTGTCTCTAAAGATCAGATTAATCAGAAGAAAAAAATCAATATTCTGTTTCTAAAAGCTGGTCTCAATGATGACACAGATACTGCTGCATGGGAGGTTTTGGATGCCTTTAGAGGAAGGACTTACATGAGTATGCAGTTTTTTCTCCACACCAGCTTGCAGAAGACAGTGATGCTGGTCACATCACACCCAGCCCGCGTTTCCAATAAAACCTGCAGTTCTTGTTGATCTAGAGTGATAAATCCCTAACAAGTGAACACCAGTCTTTTCTCTCCTGCTGGCCTCAGTTTGTCCATCTAGAATGCACATGGTTGAAATTCCCACTTAAACTGAGTATTTGCTATTACCTGTTACTGACACTGATAGTATTTGGGGAGCTGTTATTTCTTAGGGCTTTGAGGTTACCCACCTCAGGGTGTTTTCCCTGCCTCTTACACAATTAGGGGTCTGCCTGACCACACAATTCCTTCATTCTCTCCTCTCTTCCCCATTAGTCCTGGAGTAAGGAGGCTGGGGGCAGTGACATGGGGAATGAGTGGGGAACCAGAACAGGCATTGTTCATTTAAGGCTCTCCTCTCTCCCTCTCTGCCTGGAACTCGTTCTGGCAGGAAAAACCCTCCAAGCCAGCCCAAACTTCATCTAAATTCATGCACTGGTAATTGTCTTTAAAGAGCAGTGAGAAAGCTACAGACAACAGCAGAAATATTGCATGGCTGGATGAATTGCAATATTAATTACATCACGAGAACTACTGCAATTCCCCATTCCCTGCTTCCTGCTGATGTTTTGCAGTCTTGTTTTGCTGTTGTGGCATTACCTTGGCTGTGAACACCTTGCTGTCAGTGGCTCTCTGACATCAGCTCTGTCATCACAAGTGCTTGAATTCACAGCATTTCAGGACTTTGAGCTCCAGAAATACTTTGCTTCTACCACAGAATTCATTTGATATGCTTATTTTAAAAAACCCAACCCAGTAATCGTCAGAAGAAGCCCATGGAAAGGCACATAAAGATGCCAGGCCTATTATCCTTTGCCTTTAAAGGAATCTCTTTGCGCTCCTGGTTGATCACCAACTCCCTGACAAGAGGTTGTGGCCAGGGGGGAGTCGGGCTCCCAGGGAACAAGCGACAGGACAAGAGGAAATGGCCTCACGCTGTGCCAGGGAGGTTCAGGCTGGGTACTAGAACAGTGTATTCATGGAAAGGGGGTCAGACCCCCATCGTGGAGTCCCCATCCCTGAAGGGTTTTAAAAGTCATGTGGATGTAGCTCTCGGGGACATGGTTTAGTGGTGGCCTTGGCAGTGCTGGGGGAATGGCTGAACTAGGTGACCTTGGAGGACTTTCCCAACCTAAAGGATTCCCTGATTTTTCTCTCTGCACCTCTTCTGCATTTATAATGCAGATGGCGGAGCCGGAAGTTCTTACAATTCCTGTCCCCATTCATCCACCAGTTTTATATTCCTTAAACAGAAACACAACCATTAGGAAAGCATTAGGAAACCCCTTGATGCCCCATTTGTGCCAGTGGAGACCTGCTGGAGTCACGCCAGATACCTGTGTGCTGTCACCCTCCTTGTTACCCAGTAAAACTGTTGATCAAACTAAATAAATGAAAGGAATATGAAGCCTAGCCCAGAATCTCCCAGGTTTCAGAAGAAAGCAGTAATTTTGGCAACTCCATAATCTCCCGGGTTTCACAAGAAAGCAGCAATTTTCGCCCAGCCATACATCTTTAAGCAGAATAAGGATTCAGAGCACAAGCACTGCTGCCTGCTCCAAACCCAGCACCATCACGGGGCATCATCCTTGACACATGCCCATGACAAAAGGGAAGGGATCGCTGCTGTGCCAGGGAGCTGCTGTGTGGCAGCACATCCTACTCCAATGCTCCATGATCCATTGGGAGTTTGGGCATTTAAGTAAGCTCCAAATGGATAAAAAGGGCTCATGACCTTGGCTAGTGAATTTGTTTCATTCAGCAACACTAAAAGCTGTCAGGATTCACCCGGGCCCCTTGATGGGCAAATGGTGTCTGCTCAGGTATGGCATGAGAAATCCCTTTTCTTTCTGTGTGCAGAGATTTACAGCCCTTAAGGACAGAGTTTATAGATTCAGAGCTAGGGCTATTGCTAATAAAATGCAGTTTCAGATCAACAGCAGCTCTACTAACTAAGTCACATCTATCCATGCTCACCGTGTGAGGACCTGGCTCGGGGGGGATCCAGGGGGCAGGATTTGCCTCCCCCATGCTCTTCCCTTCCCATGGTCAGATGGGTTTGGGTTTGCTCAGTGCAGTTACCCAGAATTTGTGAATTATGCTCACAGAAGACATGGGAGTGTCAAAATGTGTCGCCCATGTCCTCGCATTTGCCTACAGTTGCATTTGTAAGGCAAATGTGGTGCCTCACTCTGGATAATTTCCATTAATTCTTAAAAGGTTTTCATGGGCTTGTTATTTTCTCAAACATCTGAATTTCAATTACAGCCTCCTCCTAGCATGCAGCAGCCTCACTGTGTGTGCTACTCTGCCAGTAACAGCTTCTCTCTTCCCCAGGGCCGCTGTATCAACTTCACCCGAGTTCCCTCTCAGTAGAGGAGGAGAAGCGGATACCAGGAGAGACAGCCACATTGCCACTGTCCTACCCAGCCGAGAGAACCGAGCCCTTCCTCGCATCCCTTGGACCATCATCCAGCCCGAGCTCCGCAGGTTCCTGCATCCCTGCTCCGGCTCCTGCGTGCCGCCCGCACGCTGGTGCTCTGCCGGGCAGCGCTGCCGCGTGTGCCTGGCTCCGTGCAACACCAAAGGACAGCACAGACACCAAAGATGAGAATGCTTTTCTATTTTTGTTATTTGCTGTTTTTTTAAGGGTTACAGATTCTCAGGACGCAATGTGCTTGTAGCGGAGACGCAGCGTTCCTCAGCTGTGGCGGAGGCACGTGGTATTTACACAGGGACTACTCGCCACAGGCGCAGGATAACAATTCCCACCAGGCTAAGCAGGCGCAGAGCCGAGTGCCTCAGAGCCATGTCAGATCCCCAACCCTCGCCAGCTCCTCCATCGTGCCTTACGGGAACCTTCTGACTGGAAATCTTGTCACTCTAACACTGAAAAGTGCACACGCATGACAAAATGTAGACAGGATGCCTCGAGGTATCGGTGGCAAGCAAGACTTTGCCCTTTAGTTTTTGAAGACACCTTTCTCTCATTATGCACCCGGGACAGGAAGGAATTACTAGAGCGTTATTCCACGGAAAGACAGCCTGTAAGTAGAGATCTGGAGCTGAGTTGGAGGGACTGATGCTTCAAGACCTTGACACTGTGGCTGGTGGTTTTTTCCCCTTTCCTGCATTCACAGTTCAGTAGCGCATAAAACATCATCATCTATAAACATACCTAGCAGTCGTAGGCTTGTGTATTTTTTTTAGATTAAAAAAAGCAGTAGCCACTAAGCTGGTATCTCAGGGTTTTTTCCCCCCGCAAATCTCCAAGGGCTTTTCAGCGTCACAAGCCAGCAACTCTCTTTGCATGAGAATTTCAAAGTTTAATTAATATAATTAAAGGCAACAGCAAGCAGCAGCCTGTGAAGATTTTGCTCATCTTTTTTATGCCTTTTGACATTGAATGACCTATTACTGTATGTGTGTTCCTCGGCGGTGAAGGGGGCGCCGAGCATTGGGTACGATTCCGCAGTGGGAAAGACCTCCTTCCATCAATTTGGAAATTAAATTTATGGGAGCGCCGGCCATCACAAAACATCGACAATGTATGTATTATAATTTTTTAGAAAAACCAGTGTCGTGTCACGTCGACGATGCCAAATTATGTTAGCGTGAGCGGAAACACTGTGGGGGAGGAAGGAGGGAGCAGCTGAAGAAAAAGGCTCAAATGATCCAGTCACTTTCGATACTGTACTTCAGAGGCAGAATGGATATTCGAGTCGAAACCTGACAAAGCGCGCCCGCTTTGATGGGAACTGGTATAGACAATGACCAGTGGCTGGGTCAGTGGGATGTCTCTCTGCGAGCAGGGAGGCTTATCAAATGACACTAAAAATAAGTTCAGCAACCATCATGTTGGAGGGGAAAAGGCGAACATTTCACATTTGGTGGGCATGAGTGTGCGCAAGATGGAAAGAGCAATGCGGAGCATCCTGGGCTAATTATCTCCTTTGTGCTCTTCATTGGAATCGCAAGGGACAGAAATAATTCTCTTGGTCCATATCCAAATCTGTGGCACTGCCCAAAGAAGCCTTTACATATATCCACTCGCTTACATCTTCTGCTTGAGTTTATTTATGTCACTGGTAGCCTCATCAGCAACAGCCATGTCTGCACATTAGACTATAAATAAAATTATTATCTAAGTTTCAATCATTATTTCCTTCTTCTCCTCCCCCATAACCTCCTGGGTCTGCACAGCTCAGACCTTCATTTTCCAGCTCCACAGTCACCCACGGTACCAGATTCCAGAGGCAGCCCCCAGCCCCTGGCCCCGTGTGGCATGGCGGGAAAGCCGCCACGGCTGCACCCAGGGATCCCGACTGCCCCCAGCCATGGAGACCCTGTCAGACACCAGCTCATGCCGTATGGGGCATCAGCCACACAACCAGAACCACTGAATGCCCGCAGGGATGCCCTGGCACTGCCGTACCTTTTGGAACTGCAGCTTGGGTGCCACTGGCCCTGGGCTGGGGACCCTTGAGCCCACAGCTCCCAACCACCAAGCCCTTGGCTTAGTTGGAGCCCCTGATTAAACCTGTGTGTACTGTCCAGCCTAAGGCCAGACCAAGAGCCAACACTAGGCAGGTGTGGCAGGACACAGGTGAGGTCCTGCACTGCTCCCCACGGTGCTGAGGTGCTACAGGTCGAAGTGCAGAGCTCAGCAGATGCCAAGTTAAGACACTCAGCTCCCTCTTCCTTATCCTCCATTTTCCATGTACATATGACACATTCCAAGGTACTGCTGGAGTGTCCGCTCGCATTCTGAGCTGCGTTGGTAACAGAACATGCAGATGAAGAGGGTTTTTTCCCTCATGTATCTGCTGCCTCTCAAAAAATATTTTTAACCAACATAGCCACAGAAATAGAAATCCACTCATCATCTTTTGTCATCTCTGTCTATTCATGTTCATCCAAAACTGTGGAATGAGCAGTTCTTCACAGAATGGCTGATACCAAGCAAAATGGGATTTCGGGTCTCTACATGGACTTTCCCTTCTAATTGGCATGGTATCACAGCACATTGCACTTGGCATTTCACAGCAGATAATACCTGAGAGTTTCCTTATTACGCAGTGTGGAATAACCGGCACAAATAATTTGGGGGGCAAGAGGCGAAGCATGATAATTAATTATACTTTAAAATCCACTGATTAAATGACACAAGTGAGACTTCCCTGGCAGAAGGGCTCAGAATGCCTGAGAACCGTGGGTGGGAGGTTTACCAGAGTACGTTCCTTGCACACTATCAAAGCTTGGTATCTCCTTACAAACAGACCTTGTCTCAGTAGCACTGTTGGCACCACTTTTAGGCTGCATGAGAACAGAAACAGTGTCTTGCAAAAGTAGATGGGCCTGGGAGCAAATCAGCCAATGTTCTACCTAGGGCACGTATGAACCCAGAGTCTGGATCCCACTGGCCAACAGATCACACATCTCTCCACCTATCAGAGCATCACCAGCAAGGACAGCAAGTGGGTGAGATACTTTTTTTCCCTAAGGAGTCATGTACAAAAAGCCCAGCAATGCCACCAGGCAGCCCTGAGGGCATCCTCTCACCAGCAATGCAAGGCAGGACTCATGGGAACAAGATCCTCAATATAGCAAGGCTGAGTTTATTTTATATATTTTAATAATAGCAGAAATTACTCGGCTGCAGTTAGTAAGAAATAAAAACGAATTTTTCCATGTTCCCATTCAGTTTTTTGATTAAACAAGAACTACAGTGCATTAGGCATGAATGTGTTGGGTACAAGCGGGGAGCTGGGTCAGGCTGATCCCAGGGGAAATGGAAGGGAATTCCTAACCCTAATGCAGGCTCACCCTGAGCCATAGGCACTGCAGGACAGCCTGGGCTGGCCAGTATAAATTCTGGTTGGGATTTTTCCCGCAGGAAATGACTGTGCTACATATGTCTTCTTCTGATTGTCCCCAATGCAACACCACAACTCTGCATTTCACACCCTGCAGTTCATTTTACACACTGTTCACTCACCCTCATCACACAGGAGCGCTCCCACACATGGGTGCAGCCCCGCTCCTGGGGGTGCTGGGGCTGGGGTTTAGGGGCAAAGAAAAGGTTATCTTTGACCCCTCTCAGTACACGGCACCTCATGCAGGTCATGTTCGCATCCCTTTCCTGGGATTCTGACAGACTCCCCGGACACACATACCTGGCCTCTGCAAAACCCTGTTGACACCTTTAACGTACCCCCTTCCAGTTCAAATCAAGCTGATATACTCCAGCAAAAAAAAAGGTGGCAGTTCTAATTACGGGAGGTTTTAGGTTTTTCCCCTGCACAAGGTAAAGGACTTGGGAATTCTGTGTTCTGTCATTTTAGACCAAACCTCCCTTTCCAGCACTTTTATTGGTCACAATTCAGGCTGCACAGAAGGGTGAAGAAAACCAGTGCTATCAATGAGGGTTTTTTCCAGGTGGGAAAAATCCCCATTTGATCCCACATCATTGACTGCTGCCTCCTGACTACAGAAACACTGCTCTGCTGCAGGACAGGACTTTCTCCCAGTTCACTGGGAAGCAGCAAAGGTGCCATCCCTACCCACCTTCAGAGTTCAGCTCAGGGAACTACTCCCTCACCAGAGGAGCCGCTGAGGGGAATTCTAGAAGCTCGGCTGTGCAGTACTGGGAGGCAGGATCTGGCTCCGACCCCCCCCCACCAGTGGACATCCAAAATCCACCCCCTCAGCAGGATGGGCACAGGTAACAAGCTCAGGTGTAGCCAGAACAGTGTCCCAGTCCTGACTGTGAAAGAGGTGGGTTTGGCTGTTGTCCCAAGTCAAGAGCCAGGGCTTCGGCCCACAGAGCTGCCCCTGACCAGGACACTAGGCACACGGCCTCAGGTGGCCAAAGAGCTGGAACAGAGCTCCCAGGAACAGGCACAGCAGGGAAAACGTGCTGAGCAGGGACTTCAGAGGCCGCAGCGACACATTTGCTAATGAGCAGCTTCTGAGTACCTCTTGTGCCATTACAAAATTAATGCCACCATTTCTAGGGAGGGCTTTATTAGACCTGGCATGTACTATTTTATTTCACAAATCTGTTTTGCATTGGCTCAATTAAAATTGTTATATATTTTTGGGTCCTGTGTAGGTGCCATCTGTTTAACAGCGCAAGTGGGTCCTGTGATGGACTTGTAAATTTTGTGCTGCAATAATTTTTTTAATATAATGAAGGATTTTGGACACAAGAAGCTGCCTTTACTTAGTGATTTTTTGGGTTTTGGCAGTGAACTTGCAACGGTTCTTCCTGTGTTACAAGGATGGCTCTGCAGCCTATGGAAATTTATTTTCATGTTTGCACCAAAATCATATTATTTAATTCACACTTATTTTTTTCATTTGCTCGTTCTGTCTGATTTTGTAAATGAGCTTATTTTCTCAAACTGGAAATCAAAGGCATGCTCAGCTGGGGCCTGTGGCTGCTGCCTTCTGGGGAGCTCTGGGATGTGCCAGGAGGGCACAGGAGCCCACCACAACAAACCACACCAACATCTCCTCAGTGGGTCTGGGAACAAATACACCTTTGGAGGCAAAAATCCCCTCTGCATAGCTGGATGTGCTTTACAGCAGAACCAAACCCAGGACAAATCTCCTGGGTAACAGAACTCAAACATGGTATTATACTTTGGAGGTTTTTAGTAAAACTCTTAGGTCTGCTCTGATGTCACCAGCACTGAAATGCTGTTCCTGACTCACAGTGAATTATAGCAAAACCCCAAGCCCAATCCCACTGGTTGGATTTCCCTTAAAAACACCATTTCACATTCTGTTCAATTCTCTAATACACTGTCGGAGAAAAGCATCTGCAGTGCACCAATCCTGCAGTGTTTGTAGGGTTTCCAGGTGTGCTCCACAGCCAGTAGAGGAGTCCCAGATCTCAGCACCCAGTTGTTTTAAGTGGAACTGCCTTGTTCTGTGTGGTGGATCGGGCAGTACCCAAAATTGTCCAGCTCTCTGCAGCACTGCTCAGCAGGACAGTTAGGAAAACCTGTTCCCAACATCACACTGCTTCTAAGCTGCCTTCAGGGACATGGATGTACCTGGAGCACAATTCTTGCGCATTTCAGGATGTCACACAAGACCCAGCCATGGAGAGATTCCTCCCTGACCACCCCACTTGCTTTAGCAGTGACACAAGTTGCACCTTGGCCCTGACACCTGCCCAACCTCCAGCGACACCCTCACTGGCCCTCACTCCTGGGGGCACAGGGAGACCCGACTGCTCTGACAGGATTTACCACAGCACAGAACCTGCCTGCTTGAGACCCCGCCACGGCAGCACAGACTGCAGTGGCCCCAGAGCCTTCCCCCTTCCCAAGGCCTCTCCAGCTATTCCCGCACTGTGTGGATCCTCAGGACAACTGCTGGGGCATTGCCAGCCCAGGGATGGATGGTGCCTATTGACAGAGCTGCGAGACACTGATTCAATTATGAGCGTTGACCAACCTGTGTGGGGAACACTAATTGCAGCACACAAGTGATGGGTTCAGCACTGCCTTGTTGGAACGGGGAGGTTGGGCTCCAGGATGCTTCATCTCCCTTTATCTGATTAGGCAAATTAGGAAACAACAGTGTGAAATGCATTATTGTACTAATCTGATGTCCAAAATGTGAATCTCATTAGAGCTCTGGCCTCAATGCTTTTTATGTGGTTTCTCTGTAAGCTGAGGAAGAGCAAGTAGGCCAGAAATAGATATTTTTCAAATTACATTGGAATTGCCCAGTAATAAATATCATATTCTGTACAGGCTTCGGTCCCTGGAACAGCTCCTCATAAAAAGCATCTCTAAGCTTCTGGAGAAATCCAGTAGAACACTGGCTAGGAATGGAGGAAACACAGCAGGGAGAGGAGGTTGGAGCAGAGAGGGTGATCCACTGACCCGAGTTCACTTAGAGCTCTGTGGGGTGAGACCCTGGGAGTGAGGACACTGTGCCTCTCCAAAGGGATGCTCTATGGTCCAGAGAGGGGTTCTACAAAACTTATCTTGGCAAGGGCGCATGCTGTGGTGATCTGGGGAGAAGGAAGGACAAAGCAGGATGGAAGTAAGGGTGGGATGAGCCTGGGGACAGCCAGCACCATGCTGAAAGGAGGACTGGCTCTGGAGGGCTCTGCTCAGCTCAGCTCATGTCAGGTCTCCCTGTGGAAAACCCTCGTGACACCGGGCCCTTCCAGGAAAGGCTGGAATCCAAGGTCACTCTCTAAGACCAGGGAAGAATAAACATACGGTATAAAAGCAAAACAACACGACACTTCACTGCAAAGGGCTCTCTGAGAAAAGCCAGTTCAGGTATCAGTTGGTAAGGGGTCACTTCACAATACAGCCCTTCCAAATTGCAGCTCCGACTCAGAATTAATTATCCTTTCACTGTCTTGGGTTTTCTTTTCTTCTTTGCTTCACATTAAATGCAGCTGAAATTATTTTAAAGCAATGATCTTGAACATCATGTCCTTCAGCTGGCCCTGAAAATTCATTTTCTATGGAAAGCCTCCTTTCTTCTCCAAGATTTCTGGGAGTGTATAAAGCTCATCAAGGCTCTGGCTCTCTAGGGGTGTCAGATGCTCAGATAATACCCAGGTGTCTGCCTGCTGGACCAGCTCCAAGGTACTTTATTAGCATGAAGAGGCCAATTTGGAAGCAGTTTAACTCCTTCCGTTCCCAGGGCCCAGCACATATCCTGCAGAGGCAGCAGGACACCAGGTCACGCTGTGTGCACGGGTGCAAATACAGACTCCATGTCACCACCAACCACTGCCCCATCCCAGGGAAGAAACACCTGAGACATCTTGTCATCACGGCTGCAAAGATCCCCCAGTGACGTCCCATCCATATGAAAACAGAGCAGTTGCACAGATAGCTGAAGACCACAGCTCCACTGCACACCTGGGGCTCAGCTGTCCCCCAGACTGCCTTGGAAAATCCCAGCAGATTTTCCCAGAGCCATGCCCTCCCTCACACCAGCGGCAGCACGAGGGGACACAGCGTGGTGCCCGTTTGCCAAGTATGAAATGCCTGAGGTGTGACATGTGCCTTGGTGTTCCAGGGGCAGGCAGGGACCCCCCGAGATGCCCCTGTCACTGTCACTGGGCAGGGCCTTGGTTGTGCCAGGGCAGCCCAGTAGGACGAGGGGGATGTCCCTGATCCATCCAAGTACACACACCATTGGCAACAAAGAACGGAGCATGTGAAGATCCTGTCAACACACACTTAAAACGAGAACTGCGAGCAGATGCCCTTGGCTTTCCAGGAACTGCAGGAAACTTCAGCTCCTGGCTTGGAGCTCCAGCAACTTCCCTCAACAATGGCAGACCCACGAGGGGCTGCTGGTGCCTACCAGGACACTGCACCCCGCCCCATCTCGCTGCTAAAATCACACGCTCTGGATCCCAGCTTTTTAACGTATTTTCTTTAGTTTCCAGCATGCAAAATTGGGCTACGCAAAAGAAAGACAGAAAACCTACAATCTCCAGCCTTAAAAGAAATCAGTTCCCACTTTAAAAGCAAATCAGTCTTTTAAACTGCACAGTGTGTTGCTTCAAAGGTGCGGCAAAGAGCTAAAAATCTGAGCCACCAAGATACATAAGATTTGAACAAATACAATCCCAAAGGCTCTGTTTAAAGTTTTAAAAATCCAAGGTTTAAGCTATTTGTGAGCTGCTTGAGGCCCTTTCTTGGATTAAAGAGGTGAAAGTTTCCTTGAAGTCTGGGGTGATTCCAGGTGGAATTCAGCAGCAGGAGAAGGGTGGCACTTGGAGCCAGCCGTGTTCTCCTTCTCCATGCTGTTGAACAGGTCACGGGAAAGGACACGTGCACCTCCCCTCAGAGATGATCTCTGCCTCGGATGTCACTGCCATGTCTACGCAACCAAAGAAAACATTCAGTGTTGCCAAAGCATTACACAGCGTGGGGAGGCTGGGGGAGAGCAAGGTTCCTGTAGCTGGGCTCTCAAACACACTGAGAAAACATGAATTTTGGGAAGAGTGAAAGGAAGTTCAAGCCCTCTGTGGAATGGGGCTCCAGAGCCCACAGCAGCGGAGAGGGGAGGAGAGAAGAGCCATTAGCTCTGCATCCCAGCTGAAAGGGAAAGCAGTGTCACTGGTCAGAGCCACAAAGAGAAATCAAGAGCCAAAGGAAAGCTCTGCCAATGCTGCTGCAGCATTTTACCCCACACAGCTCCTTCCATCCCCTTGCCCTCCTGCTCCCCGTGACGCCCCAGTTCTGAAGCAGATGTCTCCTGGGGACGTGGGCTGAGCCCAGGGATGGCCCCAGCCCTTCCAGAAGGGCTGTCGTGTGGGCTGGCACAGCTTAAACCACTTGCAGCTTTATCTCCCTGCCAGGACAGGACTGCATGGGGGGTTCCTTGACCAAGACCTGGAAACCTCTCAAGTGAGTTGCCCCAACGAAGTCAATGCTGAGTACATTGATACTGGGGGGTGTTTTCTGCACCCTCACAGAACATTCAGACACTGCGCCAGGACACCTGCTGCCACCACCCAACAAGGTCAGGCTCCTTCTCCCAGAGCAACCCAAACTGCACTTCCCTCCTCTCTTCAGGAATGAGCCTGTGCCTCTGGTAAACGCCCCACCTAGAGGAACTTCTTCACCCATACAAAGGTGATGAGGACTTTTCCAAGCAGCTGATGTGGCACTCGCTGTATCCAGGGTGACTGATGGCACCAGCTGCCTGCCTTCCCCTCCAGCTCTACACACACCCCACAGGGTCAGTTTAAGTGACAAAATCTTTGCAGGACCAATGAGACTCCCCTGTTATTTCTATTTGTTTCCCATTAGACAGCGGCTTCTTCCAGCAGCTGAAGTTGAAACAGGACTGGCTTCAAAGGTAAACATTTCTCACAGTTTTCTCATCAACTATATTGAAAACAGTCATAAAAAAAAGCCCCACAATATTTTCTGTATTTGCTGAAGGCTGACGTCCTCCTTGCCTTCAGCGTGTGCCAGATTACTCATAAACCTGGACCATATGCCACCACAATTTACTGATGGGCCCAAGCTGTTTTGGTAGATACAAAATCCGAGGGGATTAGGGAGGCTCGATCCGCGCTGAAAACAGAGCAGCAGCGGTGGGGCAGCTGCTTGCTCTCCTTGCTCAGCCTCAATTTAGGTCAGTGGCCAACAGCCCCACGCCAGGCCAGGGGAGCCAGGATGCGGGGGCACACGCAGAGGGGATCTGCGCGTGGTGCCTGCTCCTGTCGGGGTGCTCACCCTTCCGTGGGACAGCACCCAGCCCGCGCCGCGGAGAGGGCCGGGAGCAGGGGAGACCACCTGGTATCTGGAGCCAGGCTGCCAGGCCCAGTGAGGAGCCCTCAGCTCAAGGCCAAGGAGGAGATGCCTCCCCCCACGCCATGGTGCCCCCCTGCCTGGCTGTGCACCTTGGGGTGTGGCTCCAGCAGAGCTCCCTGGTGCAGACTCCGCTGGGGCCTGTCCAGAAGGCAGCTGGTGACGGGCAGGTCACCATAGTTGTTGTTTGTGTCCCTGGCCCAGAGAGGGGTCTGCTCATGGGGAGAAGGGAGAGCCCAGTTGGAAGCACTGCCTGCACTGGAAGTGTCTCCTGGGTGGGGATTATCCAGCCCAGAGGTGCCCACAGCCAGCCCACCCATGGCCACCAGTCCAGTACCTTGGCTGCTTCCTCAAGAGGTTGAACTTGCACAGAGCATGGAATGACTTAATGGACCTTCTGACTCAAGTAAAGCCTATTTAACACCTGGCAGGACACACAATGTAGCTGCAGCAAGCAGCAACTTATTCAACAGCTTACTAAGAGCACTGGAATCTCCTTCCCCTCCACCTTATCTTTAATTTGCTCTTTTCCTTAGTAAAAACACAAGTACCTCCATCACCTCGAACAAAGCCACTGCTTATCACCAGGGGAATTCCAAAGGACTGCAGGAGAGAAGGACAGGGAATGGGGACCAGAGCAGCCAAGCACAAGCACCCCACGCTGCTCTACACAGAAGGGAAGCACTCCAGACCATGGCTGCTGTTCATGGAACATCAAACCACGTCATGGGAACCTTCTCTCCAGAATAAGAGAATCCTCTGTGTGTAATTTGGGGCTGTAACTTCTCATCACTTAGAAGATGCTCATGATCAACACGGCCCGACTGCATTTCCAGTTGCCAGAGCTTCCTTCCACACAGCACGTTGTATCCCTGCAAGGAGGAGCTACTCTGAGAGACGGCACTGCTCTGCACCATTACCGTACACTGGAGTGGCCACCGTAAGTTTAAAGTAAGAGTCCACGATTTTAACCTCCCATGTCTCACTTGGACAGTTCAAATGCACTAAAACCCTACAGTGCTGTATCTGCCAGGTCCCAGAGGGGTGACAGTGCCTGACAACAAGAATCTGGCTCGGGCACCCTGTGCCCAGGTCCCCGGGGAGGGTGAGGCCACTGGCTGCCAGTTCCAGCTGTGGGTCTTCCCTGGTGGGGACATCCCTTTGTGCCTGCAGGGCTCTGTGCCCCTGAGCCTGGAGCACCCAGTGACAGCTGCCAGGAGGCTGGGCACAAGTGTCTACTGGAAGGGTATGCATGAGCCTTTTTGCGTATTGTACAGATCTGTCCTCCTCAAGTTTGTCACCGCTGTGTCCCAGAGTGACTGCAGACACCCACAGCTCCCCTCCTGGTCAGGGCAGCTGGGATGGAACGTGCTGCTCCCTGCTCCACATGCCCAGATGTGCCACGCAGATGGGTCTGCAGGGAGGGACAGGGTCTGGCTGACAATCACTGTTTACAACTCTTATTAAACCCATTCTCCTTTCCTAATTATTATAATAGTTCCTGAAAACATCGCCTGTGGACTTTAAATGTTTGATGACTGTGTGCTCTAATGAAAGCTGTGGAATTATCCCGTGCTCGCTGCCACATGGCCAACACAGCAATGAAGATGCTAAATAATTTTTAAAAATTTATAGTTTGCAAGATGTATGTCCCATCTGTGGCGATGCAGCAGCTCCCAAATGCCCTGATTTTCACTGCATTAACAACACCTCTTAAAACCAACTGGCTGCGCTCCACAGGAAGGCTCTGTAACAACCCGAGAGGTGAATTACAGCACACACAGGTTGGAAATGAACCTCGCTGAGACTGAACGCCCTCGAAGCACAGAGACTCCACAGCCAAACCAAGTGCTTTTACACCTACAAGTAACCCATTGCTGTTAAAAGCATTAATCCCATTATTCCAGAGAGAAAGAAGTTCCTTTTGGCACCTTTGCCAAAGCTCAGCCCAACCACCGACACGACAATGAAAACCTGGTGAGTTCAAGTGCAGTATCCCTGCAATGATCGATCCCTGAGATGAGATCAGGAGCCGCTTCTCCTTCCCTCCTCTCCCCAGAGATGTTCTCTGTCACAAGGCAAAACCACGCAAACTGTGCCCAACTTAAAAACTGAGTTTGGGATGGGAGCCAGAGCAGATGGTTAGGAAAGCTAAACACCGCTGATTTATTTCTTACCCTTTATGCAGCAATATTAGAGACAATGGCCCTGATCAGAACAAATGAGAACAAACACAGGGCTGCAGACTCAATAGAGAATTAACAACTAGCACTACCAGATTCCATTATGCTGTGATTAATTCTGAATTTGTGGCAGGATTACCAGCAGCAAACCTCCCGCTCTATCTAACGGAAGCAGTGCCAAAGCAGCCTGCCTTTCAGGGAGCGCTCTTCACTCTGCAAGGGACTCCAGCAGGAAAGCAATGTGGAAGATGCCAGGCTCTGAGCTGCAAAGTCAGCTGGAAAATTCACTTACACACTTTGCCCCACATCCCTCCACCCCCAAACCCCAAGAAACCAACAGAACAGACTGGATGGACACCAGCAGGAGCTGAAAGTCTCCTAGTCAGGGAGGTCCGAGGGACATCACCAGCAAACCCCAGGGACATAGCCAGAAGGTTGTCACCCTCCCTCACCTGGTCCCTCTGACACGAGCTCTGGCCTTCAGGCCCCTATTTCCCACTAACCACCCCAAGAGGCTGGAGGAACATCACCAGGGACTATCCTCTTCCATCACTAGGGCCTCCCAGGGCTCCAAAACTCTGCTCCAGGGCATACAGTGGCTTCAGTCCAGGGCAGGTGACTTGGGCTTACAGTCACCAAGCCAGCCAGGCTTCTGTGGCTCCAGCCTGTGCCCCACTTGCCTCGGTTTCCCTGTCCCCAGCGTACCATGGCCTCCCCCCACAGTACTCCCTCCTCTGGCAGGAACAAAAAATTGCAAACACCAGTTACGGCCTTGTCACCATCAGCATTCCCAGGAAACAGGTTATATTAATTACTTAACAACGGTTTTCCATTCCTGCAGAGGATACCTGGCCTGGGAACTGCCGCTGGCAGCCACGGGAAATGGACTTGCTGACAGGGGTGTTTAAGGCCCATTATTTGTGGGATGTAGCTAAGGTGGGATGCATGAGTTCAGCCCTGTTGTGCTTCATTTCCCCTAGCTAAGTACACAGTAAAAGTTGAGTTTATACCCAGAGCTGCCATGAATGAATATCTCATTATAACTGCAAAGACCTTTAATTTTCATTGGGTCCTGCACCAGCACTGGGCTGTGTTAATCCCTAGCTCTATAAACCAAGTGCAGCAGGTTTGGTTCCTTCCATCCTTGCCCCTACATGTGGGAAACCAGGGAGCTGCAACCAGGCTGGGACTTTGGCTGGCACCTTGTGCTGGATGATGGCTGCAGTTAGCAGTGAGGAAGTCCTGCGTGCCACTCACCAGTGATGCTACACCCTGAGATGTGGCCAGCACAAAGAATCCCAGCACGTTACCATATCCTGCCTTTCAAAGCACTGCTTCCTTGTGGCACTCGACCATTCTGAGGAACAGACACCACTGGTCGTGAGACAAAAGCCACGTGTCACTGGTTTGAGGGCAGTTTCTTGGGACTATTCTTAGGACCATCTAAAAGCTGGAATTAGTTTCCTCTCCTCTCCAGGCAGAGAAGCAGTTGTTTTCCACCTCTGTGGAAAAGGGCTTCTCTGCATAGAGCTTATCTGCCTGTAGCCCCAAGGTCACATCTCCTAGCTCCTCCAAAACATCCCCAAAGCAGAGCCAAGAGAGAACAAAGCAGCTGGGAGGAAGTGGAGGACATTTAAGGCATCCCTGCAAAGGCTACAAACTGTTTTTACTTCTGGAAAGCTGAAGACTCAGTAAAAATGGGACAAGAGTGAAGCCACAGGGGAAGGAAATCCAAACACAAAGACGGAGCCAGGTGATGCAGGGAAATACCAGCACACAAAACATCCAGATATTCATGAGGTACCATAATCCTCCAACTCACGTGTCTTCTACAAAACCAAATCCTTAAAAACCCTTGGTGTCTTTTTTTCCTTTCACGAACATTCATATTTTGGAAAACTGCAGGCTGCAAGTTGCTCCAACTGTTCATGCTTCCAGGACTGTGGCTGCAATGAGTCACTGCCGCATGCAGTGACCTTCTGAAAACCCTCTGCAGAGCCCAGCAGTGCCTGCCAGCACAGCAGTGAAACAACTCGTAAACTCTCCATTTAGGGGCTCCTCAGACCCTGCTCAGATCTGACCCAAACAGCTTTCTCCTTCCCTCTGGAGTTTTGGTTCCAGCTTAAGAGTCCATGGAAAAAGAGAAAAGCCCAAACGACTTGGCTGCTCAGCCAAGTCAAGCAAGAGCAGGGACCTCCTCCTGAATCTCCTCCATTGTGTTGGGCCTGTAGTTTGGCCCCGAGTTCATGCTGACCTGTGGCTGTAGCCACGAGCATGAAGCCAGCTCTCGGATCTCCCGGAGAGGCAGTGCCTGCACTCTGTACAGTTATGTGGCAGTTACTGCACCCAGGGTTAGCTCTCACTTACCCTCAGAAACTTGCCTCCACACCCACATTTTGGAGCTTCTAACACACAAATGACTCACCACGAAACATGAAGACCTGCTTTAGCAATCTGTGGTGAGGAAGGCTCAGGAGACATGGATCTGGCAGTGCTTTTGGCACGAAGGCAGGAAAC
Source organism: Neopelma chrysocephalum (assembly GCF_003984885.1). Lineage (NCBI taxonomy): Eukaryota > Metazoa > Chordata > Aves > Passeriformes > Pipridae > Neopelma > Neopelma chrysocephalum. Next base: position 152,588 of record NW_020897790.1, read on the forward strand.
TGGTGGTTCAGAAGCTCAGGGGTTTCACTCTTCAAAAGGAACAGTTAGCATGGCTCTTCAAAGTGTACATGGAGAGATAGGAAAGCATGGGATTTCTCCCTACAGTGTCACTGCTCACATCTCCACAGCCTCTGCCCTAGGTGCAGGCAGGGCTCCTGGGGAGTGGTTCACACCCTGCTGCTCCCCAATTCCATCTCCTCCTGCTCCAGGGAGCACACTCCCCCCAGGGGCAGTGCAATGGATGGGACATGCTGGGAGAAGGGACAGTGACACATGTCAGGCTTTGGCAGCCAGCTCTATGTTTTCTTTGGCCCTGACAAGACACTAATGCTCAGGCTCTCTCCTTTCCAAAGAGCTGCAGAAGGAGAGCTGCCCTTGGAAAACCACCAACAGCACAGACCCAAATGGAAGGAGAGCTCTGACCTCCAACTTGAGCTCTGGCTCAAGAAAAACTCCACGAAGTTCAGACACCAACAAAGAGTCACATTTGAGTGCCCATAGGACTAACCCACATCCTTGAGGGCTTCCATGGGGGCTCCACGTCACCCACTCACACTACACCAGGCAGGAGTCAGAAGCAGCAAGGGCAGTGCCTCACTCCTGGGTCACAAACTGTTCTAGCTCAGGGTACCCACCAACTTGCAATAAAGCCCTGCGTCCTTCCTCCTAGCAGGTACAGAACGTGGTTCCTATCCTGAACCTGGGCCCTTTCACTGGGATTCCACCCCCTGGGAAGTACTGATCAGTCCCCCTCTCTCTTCACAGGCACTGGTGGCATTTCTGTTTTGCCACTCTCCTGACATACACGTAGGAGAAACTCTTTCTGTGCAGAGCAGGAATGAGATGGGAGTAAAACATTACATACCACAGGAACTCTTGTTAGACCCAATGCTCCCTCTCTCAGGTGGGGAACTTGCACATCTTTTCCCCAGCTTCCCTTTTATCTTATCAATTATCTTATCTTATCTTATCAATTCCTTCCCTAAGTGGATTTGGATATCAAAATAAATTAAATAAATACAGCTTTGCTGTGGGCTTTGGAAGAACCACTGATAACCGTGGCAACTGATGGAGAGTCAGTATTCCTCTTAAAAATCCCATTTTTAATTCCTGCTTACATGATTAGGTTCTGAAGCACAGATACATTCAATCACCACCTCGGAGCACCTCATAAATCTCTGCTCAGTATCAGAGCAGTAACAACATGAAAAACCTAAACTGCTTTAGGCAGAATATTCCCATTTGCTGTGCTTGGAGCATGGTTTCCCCTGCTACAGAGTATGCTGGTCCACCTGAGGGTGCAGCACCAGCTCTAAATCCCTCTCAGGCAACCTGGGCTGTGACTTAGCACCTGCCAGCTATGCTGGAGTGGGCGCCCAGGTACCTGCACCGTCCCTTCACGGGCTGTCACCTCCGGGTTCCTCAGCCACCACAGCTCCCTCCCCATCCCCACCTCCCCCAGCTGTGCCTGAGATCCCATGCCCTAAAACCACTTCTGAAACTGAGCTGGTCAAACTGCTGGAAGTGTCTGTATGGGTGAATGGAAATCCATTTCACTCCAGTTCATGTCAAATACAGCTTAAATGCCCACAGGATCAGATTGAGTTACATCAGTACCAGGCACGGTTATAGTAAGTGCCCACAACAGTTTCTTTACCAGTGTAGGAGGATAAATTAAAACCAGTTTATCCCAGCATTTGCCTTGTCTGCACCACACGTTTCTGCCACTGATACTCGCACCCAATCTAGTGCAAGGTGTCCCTACATGCAGCAGCTCACTGCAGCCAGGCACTGTGAGGCAAAGCACCAGTGCAGGTGAGAGAGAAGTGGTTTTAAAGGAAGGACTGAAGCACAAACCCTCCCTATGCCGAGAGGGGCACAGGGCATTCAGCTGACAGCTCTGCAGGTAACCAAAGGTGAGTTGTTTGGAGGGGGTGCAGCACTGGGATGGAGGGTTTGGATAGGAGCTGACGGGGAAGGATGCCTGGTGGCCCATGAGGAATTGTTTGAGGTAACCAAGGGCCTCTCCTGAAATGCTTGGCAGACGTTAAATGAAACAGAAGAAATGTGGGCAAATTATGCTCCATATTGGTTTGGCTCTGAACGCTATTTGCAGTTTGGCCATGTTAAAGGACTTTGCATGTTTGCTCCCCGTGAACACACATGTGCAGACTTGCTTAGTGAAAAGACGGAGTGCTGCCATTAGTCACCTACATCCAACTTCCAAATGAGAAATGAGTATTTAACACTGATAAATTAAGTCAGCTTAACACTGATTCACTAAGAACAGCCTGCTCCTCCTCTGGCCCCTGCCCATCACCGGGTGCCCATCCTCCCTGTGCCCTGGTCACCTCTGAGGTGCGAGGAGCAGAGAATCACGGGTTTGAGGGGCACTTCACACCCCACCGGGTGCGAACACTGCCGCTCCGGGGTCAGGAGCCAGCACACCCTGACACCTCCCTCTCCCTCACTGGCTCCTCGTGGCTCAGCCCGGTGCCCAGGCTGTGCCCTTGCTGCTGTCCTCTGGCTGCAGTCCCTCCGAGGGGAGGCAGGCGGAACGGGGATCTGTGGGAGCCAGCCAGGAGCCCGGCCATGGCACAGGGAGCTGGCCGAGGCGGGTGCAGGCCCGGCACTGCGCACGCATGGTCGGTGACCTGTGGGGCTCGGGCTGGCGGCTCCTCCAGGGCCCAGGACTTGGCAGGCTCTGCTCACAGCCCCTTCTGTGCAGCCACAGGCAGGTGCCAAAATGCTGCCCAGCCTGGATGCGCTTCAGAGGGCAAGGGGAAGGTGGAGCTGGGCTGCACCACAGCCTGTGAGCCACAGGGACTGTCTCCCAACCCCTCTGTCTGCTGTCAGCTGGCCCCATGGAAAGAATTTGCTAATCAGAGAAGCATTATTATTATTACCATTTCACATTGAGTTTTTTTCAACAGAAGGTGGTAGTGAAGAAGCAGAAAGGTTTTAGCAGCCTCCTGACCGTGAGGCCTGGAGGAAAGGGCAAGGAACACACCTAGAACTACAGCTCTAATAAAGTCACCAATAACAGGAACTTTGCAGTTGGACAGACAGACAGACTGAGCTAAAACATGGCAAGTACTAGAAATCAAGGTTCATAAATGGCAAATACTGAGTCTGGAACAAAGAATAAAAATTAGTGTGAATAAATGCAGCAAGACATGGATAAGGAAGAGGGCTGGGATGCACAGAGAAGTTTTCCAAATGGGGCTTATTAAACCTCCCAGGTGCCTCCACCCATCATCACAACTGCCTCTCTCTGTGCGCCCCAAAGCATAACCAGTTCCCTTCTGTACCCTACACTGTCTTTCACTTTAAAGTGTATTTTCTTCTGGGCTTTGGCACCACCAACTGCTGCTCCATTTGACAGCTTTGCCTGACAGTAGCCTGGACACAAACGTGCTAATTGCACAGGGGGATTTAAAAACAAAAAATAAAACCCAAATAGTGGTTCCCAGCTGATCCAGCCCTGCATCCACCACTCCTTCCTCATGGCCAGCACGAACCCACTTTTACACAAGGGCAGTGCCCAGACAGGTAAATTCCAGCCACCCAAATCCCAGGAACCACAGGAGACACACTGCTCTCTGAAAGGGACCATAAGGCCCTCAGGGACCCAATTCCCTCACTAAGGGAATACCAGGGGAGCACCCAGGGAAGAACCGTGCACGCTTGGTGCTTGTTCCCAGTTTAAGCAGCACCCTTCATGACAAAGAATATATGCCCTTGCAAATGTCCATCAGCAGACCCCATGCCCACCCCCACATGCAGGGTGAGGGCTGCTGGCACCGGGAAGCGAGCCGGCTCCCTAAAACAAGGTGGCTCGCTCCGGGAGGGTTATTGCCAATGTTATTGCCAGCCAGGTATAAATATGTACACGGTCCATCATTTTCTTGTAACAAACGGTGAAAGCCATCCCCGTGACAGTGAGGCAGCGCAGGAGCAAGGAGGACTTTATCACCTACCCATGACTATGTTTCCCAAGCAGCCTTCTCACCAATCCGGAGCCCTCCGCGATCATTAGTTCCTGCACATGGCAGCAATGAAATTGTCCCTTAAAGTAAATCATTCATGGATTTTTATAATCTGAAATAAAATTTTCTAATATTTTTTTCCTAAGTTTTCCAGGTTTAAGGTTTTAATCTTTTATTATTTATTGTGCAGCAGTTGTGAAGGGCATGATGAGCAGCCCAGTGTAAATAGTTGTCAGTGGAGGGTTGGTGCCTGACAATGCAGCATTGAACAAATTAATTATTTCTTCTCTTCTTATTATGCCATGTTCTCTCTGAGGGGGTTCAAATCCAGCCAAAAAAAAAAAAAAGAAAGAGTAAAACAAAACAAACTGAAGCTGCACTTTGGCTTCTGGGTGTTTTCCTGCCTCGTGGCTGAGGCTGCTGATAAATATTCCCTGGAAAGGGTACTGAAGAAGGAGAACAGCATATAGATATATTTTCCTTTCTTCCTTCACACTCAGAGCACCAAAATCAAAAGACAACAATTTTCTGCTGCTTGAGATGCAGAGTGTTCCTCTATTTCTGCACCTCTCCAGGATTTATTGCTCTTTTAAACTACTGCAAACACAATTTAACCTTTGTTACCTTTACCTCTTTGCCCACCAGAGTCTGAATTAACGCTAATCACAGCAAAACACTGGACGTTCTCCTAACTGTGGGCTTAAAAAATAATCCTCTTTCCACAGAAAAAGGCATAAAATATCTCATTAGACCAATAGCACTACCAGGCACATTCCAGCCTAGAGCATAAAAAAATTTATGCTACGTGTTATTTCTTCTACCTAAATTCTCTGACTCCTGGAACTCCTAGGTGGAACACCCTGGTGTGCCTGCAGGACCCACTCCCCCTGTGGCACAATAATGTGAATAGAAGACTGTCCAACCTGTACAGTAGAGGTGACATAATAATGCCATGAACTGGGGACTGTCCAACCTGCACAGTTCAGGCAACACAGTAATGTTGTGCCCTGTCAGCCCTGTAATGCTGCCACTTGTTTCCTCTTGGAAACAATCTCCCCTTAGATTTCCCTCTACATTCAAGCCATATAATAACACCAGGTACCATTTGCTTGTATAAGGATCCCACAGTATTTCAATTAAAATTGCTCATCTTTAGCCCATTTTTTTCCTGGACACCCCTCCAGTTCCACTCACAGCCGAGGCGCAAAACCCAATTAGTTATTAATTGAGGCACGTTAAAATTCATTAACTCTGCTTCTGAAGCTGAAGCTATAATTAACTGGCTGCCCAGGCTTTTGTTCTTTCATCTCCAGGTAGAAGGTCCCACAGTTTATATGATAAGGCACAATCCCACCTCCTCTGCATGGAACAGCCCGGCTCTGGTGCAGGGGGGACGTCCCACGGTAACACTGCCCTGTCAGCTGCTGGCTTACCCGTGCCACATTTGAACTGGGGCATATTTGGAAAGAGTGGGAGCACTGAAAAACCTGATGGAAATATTTTGCCAAAGGCCATTTCTCACAAGCTCAGTGTCCCGCTGCAGGACAGACAGAACAGCCCCACCACCACAGCAAGGTCTCGCCTCGTGAGAACTTCCGTGTTCGAGCCCTGCTGAAAACACAGCTCAAGGCAAATCCCATTTCACACATGGAGCAGTACGAAGCCAGCCTTCACTGTAAAGCAAAAGGACCACAGGAATTCACTCCCATGTCAAGCCCCTGTGGCAGCCTTGGCTCTGGCAGTTACACGTTGCTGCTACACCTCCACTGGCTTTTGAGGAATGCAGCTAAATCTAACTTGTGTAAAACTGGCTCTTCCCAACTGGACCTGCTTTGGGGCAGAATGCCATGAGCAGCTCAGTGGAAGCAACTTCCCACTTCCAATATGAACTGCCCTCAGTGGGATGGGAACAATTTGGCTTTAACCTGGGAGATCACGGTGGATTCTGTGTCTGTAAGCAACATGAGTAAAGAGAGGAACGGAAGGAAATGGTGTAACCCAATGGGAAAAGGGGATGTCTTGTGCTGGATGTCTAGTTGAGGAGAAACTCCCCATGGAGCCAGGACCAGTGGAGGCCAGAGCAGGTCAGGGCAGAGGCGACGGAGCCACGACTGCTTCCACTGCTTCCACCCACTCCACCCCCCATTCCTGCAATGTGCCAGCCTACACATCAGAGCTGGCATCGAGGGAGCCGGTCGATGCCAGGAAGCAAGTCTGGTGCAGATTATTTCCCGGCTGGAGCAGTGATGGAGCCACAGAGACTCTGGGAGTTGCAATATGGTTGCTCACCCCATTCCTGCTGCCCCCCACTCCTGCAGTGCTGCTGCTGGGGGCTGCACTGGCACAGCCCCTCACCCAGCAGCCACACAGCCTGGCTCCTCGGGGTCCAGCCAAGCTTCGAGGGCAGTACGAGCTCCAGCGGCAAGTGCATTCCAGGTGCCGATCAGGAGACATTTGGGGAAGGTTCACTTTCTGCTCCCACAGCCAGAGGCAGCAGCAGCAAAGGAAAATGCGACCGGAGATCAGAGACCAGGCAGGACAGCTCCATTTCTGCAGCGCCCTGTGTGGGCACTGCCGTTTGTCAGACCACTTCACAGAGCACGTGGACAGGGAGTGGCTGTCCACAGAGATGGGCCTTCAGAGGGGATGCCGGCACCCCTGCCCTGATACCCCAGCTGTCTGGGAGTTCTGTCTGGACTCACCCCAACCTGTCAGGAAGGCAGAGCCAGCCCCAGGGGTTCCTTACTCATCCTGCCAACTGAGGTGCAGCAGCAGTGAAGAATTCATGTCCCTGTGTGAGGAGTTAGGGAAGCAAACATGGCCTTTGTGAAAGCCAGGAAAAAAATGGCAGTGACCTTGCCCAATTTCTCACATGGCTCTGCATCCATCACACCCATCCTGTCCTCATAAGCTGCACAAGGAGCTCTAATGCTGGTATTGATGACGCTGTCAAGCCTTCACAAAAGGTGCCCGACAGCCCCATGTACAGCAGAGATATGGGGAGCTCAGGCCATCAACAGCTCCTCAAGTCTCACATGGAAACCTCCACTCAGTGCAAGCACAGAGGAGGCTGTGAACAGCTTCTTCCTACCTCCCGTAATCTTGTGAGGATTAACGCCCAAAGGAGTCACCCACCTCAGACTCTGCTACAAACATGCTTATTTTCACAAGAGAAACCAAAACCATTAAGGCCTATTTCTGCCCAGGAGCACACGGGGTTGGGAACTCGCTGCTCTCCCCTGAGCAGCACCTGACCAGGACACACAGGATGATGACAAGCCTGCACTCCCACCTTCCAGGCTGGGAATGCCACTGCGGACTCACCTGCCATTGCTGGGTTTCCTCACCCAGGTCTGTGAGCTAACAGGCCCCTATACAGCAGCCTGGCTCTGACCAAAATCCAGGTGGCTTCATTACTTTATCAAAATATTAATGGCCATGCTGTAAGATCAACATTTGTTTTGCCAGGAGCAACAAACAATGCAAACAGTACCGCCTCGAATCATGAGTATTTATTTAGATCAGAGGCTGAGAGCCACCCTGTGATCCCATGCCAAAACTGAGGGAAAATAAAATGCCTTTGGAGCTGGTGAGAGGGAATGGGTACAAAAGGTATCAGGAATGAACAGCTCTGTTTATCAACAGAGTCAGCATAGCCCTGTGTCCCCAAACTGCACCTGCCAACACCCTGTTCTGCCTCCTGTCCCCTGAGTCTATGTGCCTCAGGAGCTCAGGATGCCTGTTTCTGAGAGAAACAAGTTTCATTGTTTGCTCCTTTCCGAAAGCAGTGACCCAAAACCTCTATCATTAGTAACAATAATTAAAAGGTGCCATAAGAGGGAGTGTATGGATGGTTGCCACTGCAAGGAACAGTCTCATTAATTTAGTACAGATTTTTAACTTTGCTTCATTAGGACATGGATGTTGAAGGCCATTTAGGACTCAGGGGATGCTCCCGCTCTTTGGGCTCCCTCAGGACTGCCAGGAAGAAGGAAGGCAAGGAAGAGCTGGTGGCTGCCGTGCAGTTTTGCCCGTGCAGCCAGAGAAGGCATCATTTTTTCAGTTCTTTAGCCAAGAAAAAGCCCCCTTTCACTGAATCTTTTTCATAAACACACCCAAAAGTTCACTCTTAAATGTAGCTTTTTAACTGGGACACAGGAAAGATCCCCCAGACCTAAAATAAGTGATAACTCAGATGGGCACCGAGGAGAAGTTTCCATGTCAGACAGTGCCCATAACGAAGAGTTAACCAACAATTACAGATCCAGCAGATAAGACTATGCAGACTCTCCAATGGAGCACAGACAGGGAGATAGGAACACAGTGCTAGCAGCTGGCTTGGGAATGGTCCCAGGGCCAACTCCATACATCACATAGAAATGGGAAGGCACAATAGTAATTAAAGTCTACTTTAAGATAAACAGAAAAGCCCTGTCATGAATCACAGTTTTAACTACACGTGTTATGCAACTATTGGATCTACCCCATCTCCCTGACTGCCCCTGCCCTGGCAATTCCAGAGCTCCCAATGGTGTCTTTGAAGAAGGACACACGGAGTCAGAAAAGCCCTTGGGAAGCACCAGTGTGCAGGAAGCTTCCCAACAGACAGGGGCTGTAGGCTACTACCCTCCTCACAAGGACCATCAGGTGAGACCAGCAACCACTTCACTTTTCCCAAATACTGAGTAGCCAGAGTGCACGGCGGGTGCTTGGAATGACAAGCAAGGCCAAGTCTTGCAAGCACAAGATGTGGGCTGCCAGCCGGACGCTTTCTGGGCCACCTCCAGCCTCCTGCAGTCCCTGGAGAAAGCTGCTTTAGGAAATAATGTCCTAGTACTTTTGCCTTAGAAAAATACTTCCATCCAAGCACAGTTTTACACTAAGTTGTTCCTACTTATCATGACATTTCTGGAATGCTTTGAGGCATGTACCCCAAATGAGGTGACTGTGCTTTTATTTCACAGAACACATCACCTGGGAATTGCCTCTGCTCTCCTTTATCAGCAGCAGCTTTGTGCTATGTTCACTTTTCTCCTAATTGCAGTTGGAAGAACAGGCTCAGTCTCTCAACAGAAACCATCCGGAGTGAGGTAGGGGGGTTAAATCCACCCTGCATAGTAAAAGCAAATTAATCTAGGCTGATACAGCATGTGCCTTTAGTTGCCAGGAATCCACTAAAGCCCCAATCTGCAGAGATTTATTCACACACTGCATTTCAAGAACATGGCCAGCCTGGCTCCCTCCAGCCCACCCAGCCTCACAGCACGCAGGTATGGATTGAGGGTCTCAGCTGAAATGTAAATACAGAATTTCCCACCTGCTGCTAACACTGTGCATGCAAATAGGCAGCTTACACAGTAAGGACTCTTTAATTCAAGCAACCACTAATGCATGGATTCCTATGTCACCCAAGACCAAAGGGGTCACCAGTCTTGCAAGCCAGTGCAGATCCCCAATGTTCAAACCGCCAAGTAACAGGGAGAAGAATCCCACATGCTACATTACTGCCTGTCTGAAATGTTCTACTTCAGCTACGAGCCATTTTTGTCATATGATTCTTTGTATATCCAGTGACTTTTCTCATTACCATACCAGAATTGCTCCAGCCATGGGCTAACCATGTGTCCTGTGCCCTCACTCACCACCAGCCCGGTTTCAAGTCCCCGCTGCAGCACTAAGTGCCCTTGGACTGTGCTGGGATGAGCCAAGGCACAGCTCAGGGTGCAGCACCCACCTCATCACCCATGTGACCCAGCAGGTACTGGGAGCCTGGCACTGCCACGGGAGCCGGAAGCAACCAGGGCTCACAACTGGACACCTGTAGCTCCAGGACCAGGGAAAGAAATTCATGTTTTATGACTAGGATCTAAAGCAAATTTTATTGGGAGCTTTTATGTTGGTAGGTTTGAGTAGTTTTTATAGAGAGGAGTTCTGAAAACTGCCATAAAATTTTGCCTTGGGGGTTATGATTACATTTGTATCTCTCCCAAACTTAGATAAATAAAGACGACAGTTTTTACTGTAGAAGCTTAAAAGGTTAGAGCGGTATTTGGTCTGTGATGAACCTTTTATAGAGATGATGTTGTAAGAATTTATTCTTAAATATCAATAAAAAAATACAACTTAACACTTCTTGATAAAGCTATGGTGATTAGAAGAGCTGTCAAAGAGGTGGCAGCACTGCTGGTGGCTTCATTCCTGCTCAAATCATATTTTAGTACATTTTTGTTCGCTAGAAACTATTAACTAATTTGCATTCCACCAGAGGAGAAACGTGCTTTCTAATGATGACACTTTGTGGTATCTTAGTATTTGAGGCAAGATTCCCCTCACACCTCACTTTGTGGATGAGCTGATACACCCCTCTTTACAAGGTACCCTGTACAGTTTTACCCGTCTCTTTGTGCTTTTGAAAAGGGTCGAGACGTGACACCTGGGTTTTAGGCAGCACATGCCACAGCCCAGCTGTGAGCTCAGCACACCAGCCCTGGTTTGTCCCCCGTGCCGCCCAATGGCCCTGCTCAGGCTGTGCCCCCGCCCCACACCTGCCCTCTGCCCAGCACTGAGGCAACTGAAGCTCTGACCTGTACAATTCCCATGTCACTCAGGACACCACTTCAGAATCAGTACCTCAGTAACAGCAGCAGCTCTTTCTCACATTTCCCAAAGTTTCATTTCCCAGACACCATACCCACACGGATTGTCAGAAATGCTAACAGAGACCAGGACGTGGACTCCAAGCTTCCCCTGTGTCATACAGGAGGTCCCAGCTCCAGGAGCACTAAGCACTGGTTAAAACAGGCACTGCAACTGGTCTCAGGGAAGACAGGCACACACAGCACTAACATGGAACAGCTTGTGTGAAAGCAAACACTTGAACACTGGAAACAAGGACTATTGAACCCGCTCTCCCTCCATCAAGCACAGCCATATTAAGGTTTTAAATTTCAATCAAAAACAGTGATAATCTTATTTGTTGCAGACAGGATGACTAATTAGTGAGGAGAACTCCCTCAAAGCCCTCAGTGTGAGCAGCTCTCGGCCGAGCACAGCGTGTGGCACAGCAGGGCTGCGAGCGCCGTGTGGGCACAGGCACCCCCACTCAGCCCAGCATCCCCAGCGTGCTCCACAAGGCAGATTAAACCCCACACAAAGTCTTTATCAAATCAGGTGGTCTTGACCACACATCTGAATGCAGCCCACAAATATGTTAACTGAAACTAATTGGACACCATCAGTTAGAAATTACACACACTGCGACAAGTGCTCACAATGAACCAGTGCTCTGCAGAATTGGCAACAGACACAAAGTGAAATGGAAATCACGCAGTTTCATCCCAGGCCAAAATAACGTAAACAAGAAACTCAGTAATTCAAGAGAGGTTTCTGTTGTTTTAAAGCAGAGCTGGCTGGTAGGACTCGAGCTTGTCCCCAGCCGAGGACTCCTCGGCTCTGCAGGCTGTGTGGTGTGGAAGAACTGCCTGGCCCTTGACATCACCACCCCTGACTGCCAGCTTCCTGGAGGCTGATGATCAGCTATTCCAGTAACTCCTGCAGGCACCCCAGCAGCACATTTCACATCCCCTGCCCGGCTCCGAGGACTGCAGCAGGTGGATATTGCCCACGGGTGATCAGGGTTTCAGAGGCAGCAGAACGTCGCCGGCAGCTGGAGGCTGAAGGCAACAAGCGGGATCAAAGGAGCTGCTGTTACCTGAGGCCATCCCAGCGCTGCTGCCTCTGGAGAGCCGCTGTTTGTTTGCTGTCCTTAGAGTGCTCTGCAGGATGCTGAACAC
>NW_020897790.1:169369-279412 GCF_003984885.1 Neopelma chrysocephalum
ATGACAAAACAGACCTGAAAAGTCACCCCAGCACAGCAACACCCCCAAAGCCTGAACTCAGAGTATGGCTTTCATGTTTGCTTCTTCCAAGGGTTTTTCTTTAGCCTCTAAATGAAAGGAGGAAAAATCCGTATGATAAGCCAGGTTATTCTGATTGCATCTGACAGCGTTAAAGTGCACCCCTTGCTCCTCAAGAGACTCGGATCCTCTGGCTAACAGGACCTGGAGCTGCAGACAATTACCTTGTCATGTGTAGCCCCATGCTTGGGGCTGGTATTGACAGGGCAGTGTCAGTCACTGACGCAGAGCACTGAGGTTCCATAACCAAAATCAGCCCCTCCTCTCCCAAAATGGTCCCTGGGATCCCAGGAAGCCTCCTCCTCTCGCCCTGCCTCAGCAATCCCCACACTTACTAAAAACACAGACCCAAGGCCATGGATAAAGAGCAGAGACCCCCAAAAGCCCACACAGAAACTCTGAAGCAATCTGCCAGCTCCTGCACTCACTGGCGGGCACAGAAACGTCTGCACTTCCACTGTGAACTGAGGCTAAATCAGAGAATCCCCCAGTAAAAGGTCAGTGACTAATCCACCGAGCTGCAGCAGTGTATCACTCACTCCGCCTGGGAATAACACATGGAGGCACAGGGGAAAAACAGATAGAAAATCTATCCTGGTAGAAATAACACCTCTGGCTACTGGGTACAGAAAGTGCATTTCTGAAAGCCATTTCATGACCGAGATGAGCAGGAGAGGCAGTGAAAGCTGAGATGTTGGGAGGGGCAAGACAGGTGAGGGAAAAGCATCTCATGTCTATATTTGGTTGCTGACAGTTTTCACAGCAATGTCCAATTCCTTTAATGCCCAACGGAGCATTCCTGTCAGTGGCTCAGGCTCTGGAGGAAATGCCCAGCAGGATAGAAAACAGCTCTGGACAAAAGTACAAAGACACAAATTTTAGCAGCTACTTCCCGAGCTTTCCCCACCTCTGCAGAAGCTCTCAGGACTTCCAGGTTGGTTGGCCTCTGGCTCTGCTGACCACAACTGGAGTGAGCACTCTGCTTTACCTATTTCATGGAATCAACCTGGCGTTTTCTGCCTGGGAAGTGGCACTGGAAACCTGGGCTGAGCCCACCACCTCTGGATTCCATATTCCCCCCGCAGAGCACACAGCCCAATTTGCTGCCCTGGGGCAGTGCTGACCAACCCCCGTCTATTCTATTCAATTCTAGTCTAGACTATTCCTAATTCTATTCTATTCTAATTCTATTTCATTCCATTCTATTCTACTCTACCCTACCCTGCAAACAAGCCCTGCATGCTCTGAACGAGTTCCAGACCAAACACAAATATCCAAGCTGGAGCAATTTGCATCTCTCAGCTGCAATCAGGCTCCCTGGCAGGGCTGCCACGGCATCCCAGGCTTCACCTGCCCCGCGAGTCCAAAGGCTGCAGCAACAACCAGCAGCTCATTCCACACACAGGGCAAGCAAATGAGGGATTATTTAAGCGGTGCTGAAATATCACAGTGCTCCTCCTCTGCCTTACAATTGGATGTGTCAGTTGTTAAATTACGTGTGTTTTCCAGCACTGCAGCTCCTGTCTGAAAGGCCATCACACAGTCCCCATTTCCACAGCAAATTGCTTCATAAATGGGAACTTAAAGGATAACATTACATTTCCCATTGCAATTAGGCAGGGCTGCTGACAGACAGGGATAATGTGTTCCACATACAGGTCGTTACTTCCTAGGGAGGAGGTTGGGAAGATCTGTGCTTTCGCAGGCCATTGGATACCAATAAACCCAGGGCTGAGTGCAGAAGGCCTGAAACCAGCAAAGCAGGTGCATCCATGTTTCTCCCACAGACCCAGGGAAGGACTCCTCTGAAGGGACTGACCCTACACAACTCCAGACAGCAGCAAATCCCCCACCAAGCCCTGACAGAGCCTCACACCCTCACTCACAATTCACCACGAGGAGGGAAAGTATCCAAGCCCTGTGCATGCTGACAGGTACATTTTTAGGTGAGCTAACCCTGATTAGATCTGACTGAGGTCCAACTTCATTTCTCAACCAGGCTGTGATCTTTATTTACCTGGATGCTGTGCTGCTGCTGTCAGGTGGAATAACTGCACTGGGCTTCTCTGAGTCACAGCAGGAGTAACTGCAGGGGAAGCCTGCTGGGACCTGATGGAGCTGCCATTCCCTGGCCTAGCTCTGAGCATGGCATTGTACCTCTCTACATCCTAGAATTGCCTTTAGTCAGTCTCTATACACAGATTACAGAGGTGAAGGAGATTTCAGATTTCCCAGCACCCCACTGGCAAACTCCTTTTGGGGGTCAACAGGAAGAACTGAGTGAACTGTGGTTTACCCGGGAGCCGGATGGCCACTGCAGCTTGGGCTCCTGTCACGAGTGAGGTGATCACAGACTCACCCAACACGGGAGGCTCCCCCCAAAGGCTGGGTAACAGGCCTCTCTTCTTTTGGGATAGCAAATCCCCACCACCACAGAATGTGTTCCAGCAGTTTATAGCCAGCACAGCTCCGGCATTCAGGACGTTGCCTGGTCTGTCAAGCACTGCTACAGCAATTAAGAGCACAAGCCAGCAAGTCAGAGGAGCACAGGAAAGGCATTTTCCATGCCAGCTCCCTGGTTCTGCTTGAGATAGGATTACAAATAACATAGACCCTCTGGACAACGAAAAGCAACCAAAATTACTTTTGTGGAGAAGACAGAGCAGACTATAATGTTAAGACTTGGAAGTTTAGGGACCACTTGTTTCCTTCTGGTCATTTTTATATATCAAATCACTTCCCAGCACTAAAAACATGTATTTAGTTTGTGAAATAAAAGAAACCCCCCCAAGTTACTGTGCTGATTTAGTTATTGCTCCTGTTTAGAATGAGCAAAATGCAGAAAGAAGTCTGTGCACAAGGTCTATGACAAGTCACACCTTACATTGTGCTGCCCTGTACATGAAGCGTTACAGCTCTCTGGAAAAGGAGGCCTTTCCCTGGTGATCCAGGCATGGTGAGCAGGAGCAGTGCCAGGCAGGCACGTTTGTGTGGCAGAAACAATCAGTTGGGCACTCAGTGTGTGACTCCTGGTAAAATCCAGTGCTGGAACAGCTCCCGACTCACACTGCTCCCACCTCCACCCATCTCTTCTGCATCTCATTGGTATTTGAGAACCTTAATTGACTCATTATTTAAATTCCTGTTCAGGGGAGGAAGCTGATTAAGGCAGGCAGATGCAGGATCTCCAGACACATTTGTGGCGGGTTGTTGTCCCGGCAGTTTACCCGAGTTATTAGGATACTTAGGAGGTAATAGACAGAAGAACAGGGAATGAGGCCTGGGAAGGGGGGCCCTGGCAGGATTGGGCTGTAACCCATGGCAACACAGCCCTGGCCCTGCCAAAGCTCCAGCAGAACAGCACCAGAGCTGAGGCTGTGCCCACAGCCCAAACCATCCCAAATTTAGGCAAACAGCAGGGTCTGGTTAAAGACAACCCTGTGGATGCACAACAGCTTTCCACAGCCACGGAGAGGAGGGTGAGCACTTCCCTCCCCAGCTCCAGTGCAGTGTTACTGCTCCTACTGAGAGCCTCACTTACCACTGTCAGTCCCTTCACCTTCAGGTGCACAGACACTAACCTGAAGCAGGAAAATATCCCTCATGGAAGTCTATTAGGAGGGACACAGGAGACAGTAACAGTTCCTTCAGAGCCGTTATGATCTGTCATGTAAATACACAACTAAGGACTTGTTAAAATGTAGATTATGTTAATATATTTTAAGGGCCTTCTAAAAATGACAACTATTGAGCCACTGAAAACAAATTACTCCTCTGGAGCTGTAAAGAAACACACACAAACACTCTGAAGTGTCCACTACCAGCCCTAAAGTCCAGCAGCTTCTCCTCCAGGGACTTTTACAATGCCTGTAAATGCACCTGTATGGAGAGCAGACACTTGGCAAAATTTTTCTGGACAATTACCACCTATGCCAAAGAGAGACTCCTCTGCAGAGAGGGCCTTGGAAATCACAAACTGAGTTCCCTAAACTGCTGTGAGGAACACAAGCCTGTCAAAGTAATAGAGCTACATCCCATTACAGCAGCCAAAGTTTTGGCTTATCAAATACACCAGCAGAATCATTACCAGGTGTGCCCCACCCAACACTAAAGATGAACTGGATGACTCCACCAAGGAGTCTGTTTGCTTAGGAAACTGCTGTTCCATGACATACAAAGAGAACAGGCCAATTCTATCAAAAGGTGGCATAAAAAAAATGACAAGAGAACAATTGTTCTAAAACCCAGGCTGCACGTGGAGCCATTTCAGAACCTGATGGGCGCACTCAATTTCCATGGAAACCCAATCACCCAAAATGTAGTGCACACTTGTTAAGCCAGAAGAATTCAGATTCTGCCAAGGTAGATTTTGCCCATCAGAAGGGAGCTAAGCACTGAAGAAAATGACTTATTTTTCCTCCACTATGCAATCAGATACTGCACTAACCCAGTTACCTCTATCCACAACAGCAGCTGAGTTTCTCTCCCCAGTAGCAATCCTGCCTCTAAATTTCCTCCAACGGCATGAAGGAGACAAACTGGATGTGTACTGGTACCACTGCGGAAAATGGAGTGCTAACATTCCTCCAGAGAACCACAGCCCAGTGCTCTGTTCTCAAAGAGTCCCTCTTCCACTGTACGCAGCAAAAGACTTAGATACCTCAGGAGAGCTGGGAGAGAGATGGGGCAGGTTTTTACAGGTAACAAACACCAAAATTTGAGTGGAAGAGCTAGATCAGATCTCACTGCTGCCCCGAGAGAGCAGCTCTTCTGACAACAAATAAGTAGGACAGCTTAAAAAGTGTGATATATGTGCCCTGGATAAAGGGACAGGCAGCTGGCAGAAAGTGGTAAGAAACAAGAAATCTACCTGATTCTGCTCAATATTTTGGAGGTTTCTCAGCTTCTAATACCTGTTTGTAGCTTGAAATCTAGGTCGTAGCCCACCCTGTTCCATTGATGATTACAATGTACAGCTGACTTCATCTTCACACCCATTATTCCAATCTTCTCTCCTCTGGGGAACAAGTCCAGCCCAAAATGGCAGGGACTGACCCAGGGCCTCAAGAGCCCCAAAATGGTGGGGGCTGATGCCATGTGTGGGTGTGTATGTGTAAGAGAAAGAGGCAGGGGGAAGAGTAAAGTCAAGCTGATGTTTGCAAGGTTTCAATTAATCTTCTCTGGTAGATAAACATTTTTTGCCAAAGAGCTGAATATCAAACAAACACAGGAACAAGCAACCAGTGTGGCTAAGACACACAGCACGTTCTGCTGACCACTTGGAAAACCTGGCCTGAGCTCTTAGAATGCTGGTTTGCAGGACTCCTCCAGCCCTTCTCAGGTTTGCCCAGTGCCATCTCAGGACATTAGCTGAGCTGGTCAGGAATATTCTGATGGAATAGCTCCCTGTCATACAGCGACAACTCATCAGAATGGAGTTGTTGAGCACGTTTTGACAACAGATCACTTTTCAAAATGACAAAGGGACTTCTGATCAAGTGAATTCACTCCCTTGCAACTTCCAGTTTGATTCTCCCAGTTCAAATGAGTTCTTCATTTGAATGTTTTTCATTTCTATATGAAAACACAGGACAGAGAACAAAGCATTCAGATTGACCACAGCTTTTCTGCAGAAAAGGAACAATAGAGGTTGTGCAAATTGTTTTGCTATGCTTTGCTTTAGAACTGAAAGGCCACCGTTTTTTCTATGCTGTTTTAAATACAACCCAGACTTAACTGCAGGCATTAATTACAGGACGAGTGACTCTGAAAGCCTCACAATGCTGGTCAGGGCTGTCCCTGCCAGGGCTGCTCTGTGCCCTGACCCTGGCACTGTCCGGAGTGTTCTTGTGCGCCCCAGGACTCAGCCCCAACAGCTCCAGAGCTCCAGTCCTGCTGGGACCAGAGTGCCCCTCATCATGGAGCTCTTAGCCTGCTGTTCCAAGGGCCCCTGGGGCCTGATCCAGGCATCAGGGCTCAGCGTTCCCTGTGTCTTTGGCTTGTGCCAGGCTGCCACTGGCTCAGGGAGTACATGGGCACAATCCCGGGAGAGCAGGAGTTAAACACCAGTAGCTGCCCCCCCCAGTGCTTTAGGGAGAATCAAAGCTGCTGTAAGAGGAAAGCTGGCTGCCTGACAAACACGTTCCAGCAAATATCACCGTCTTTAGGGTCTGCTGCTTTACCAGTCAGCAGTAACTGATAACAACACACACCCTGCATGCCACAGCACGTGGCTGAGGATGGAGTATTCCCTGATGGGCAGTCCCAGTCCAGTGACGGTGGGTCCCAGCCCAGCTGCCCCTCTGAGGGGCTCAAGGGGACCACAGTGGCTCCCCACCTGTGTTTTTACACCCTGTGTGCAGCTGAATGCAGAGAACCAGAAGCTGCCAGCTCCCTGCTCTACCCAGGGCTGGTGCTGATGAGCTGGGCAAAGGCTTCCCAGGCTCCAGTCCCAGGCAAACCGGTCCCTCCTGGCAGTGTCAGCCCGGATCCCCCGAGGCAGGAGCGGAGGGCACTGCATGGTGGCACTTGCCAGCTCACAGGCAGAACTAAGGAAAAAACAACAGTTTGCTTCAATCCCTGACAAAAAATAGATTGTGCCATTCACAACGTGACAGAACTAAGAAAATACAGAGGAAAATGACCTATAATTTTCTCCCATTTATTGTCCAGTCAAAACACGGTAGATTCTTCCAAAAAAGGGACTTTATAGAAAGAAAGAAAACACAACAACCCACAACCTTCTCCAGCTACTTTTGTCAGGATTATTTGGACACAACAGAAGAGCAAGTGCTTCATTAAGGACACAAAGCAAGGTAAATCCAGGTAAATCAGTGCTGAGGTAAAATCTGCACAGTCATGGGGGAATATCTTCCTTTTAGTTTACTAAGACTGTGTCATGGGACCTCGAGGAGCAGCCAAGACCCCCAAACCTGGTGAGGCCAGGGAAGCACACTTCCCTTGTGTATTGCTGCCCATATTGCAGAGTGTAACCTGAACTACAGTGGGTTTGTTCTGGACCCTCTGCTTCTGCTAGGGAAAGACATTTCTTTCAAGTGCTCCTTTACTGATAAAGGCAGACAGTGGCCTTAATTACTGGATTGCCAGTGTCCAGAGTCTAAAATTCCTTCTCTTCTCCACAGAGCTGGTGATATTAGTGTAGGTTTTCCTTCTGTTATCAATTCTTTGTCCATGACAGATTTCACAGCAGGAAACAGTTCTGTGGCATATGGCCACTAAATTACTGAAACTTCAGAAACTTCTGTCCATGAGTTAATTTTAAAAATGAAGAAACAGAAATTGTTTTTAAAAAACAGTACACTAGACCACATAAAACCTTTCCCTCTTTGCCTATCCTTAAACACACTCCGTCCTGGGTTGTGGAACCAACCCAGCCATGGCTGTCTCTGTACAAGACCATGAAGTGTTTACAGACGGCATAAAGTTCTGTACGTGCCTCAAGACTAGGGAGGAACTGGAAAAAAAAAATATCAGAGGAGGAAACTCTAAGAATTTCCAATGCAAACACACCAGAATCGATGGAAAACCAGACAAACTAGACCCACGCGTGTGTTTTGGGCATCTGCAGTTCTCCCTTTGCCCTGTGCCAGGATAGATTCTCCTTCTGGAGTACACAAGACAGCTCTGTGGAAGCATGTGGTACAACTAAATTGCGTCTCCAGGCTCTAGCCAAAATACTGTGCAAAGATAAGCTGCCTTGGGTTTCATTTTTTTAATTTGACAAGGGAGGAATTGGGAATTCCTAATGATTCCAGTGAAGGGGTTTGTGTAGGATTTCCCATGACATTAGCAATGCAGAGGCTCCACCACACAGGGTTGGTGAAAGCAGGCAAACACATCAGCCAGCACTGCCCAGGTTGGGAACATAAAGCATATAATAAACAGAGGCAGCACCTCTCCCTTCCCAGCCCAGTTCAGGAAACCATAATGGCAGCACAAGTGCCACAGGCCCAGACCAAGCTGCCCTCGTGTACTGGACACACCTGCCCTGGCAGAACCGGCCTCCCTGCACTCCCAGAGAGCTCTTCTCCTGCGAACCAGGGACATTAACGCTGCTCCCAACACCCTGATTGGATCTGGCACGGCCAAGGTTTCTTAGTGAGAAAATGTACAGTTCCCTAATGCTGCTGACAGAAAGCCACACTCAGACCTTTTCAGAGGCTCTCAGGAGTTATTATCACAGATTAACTATGGCAGGAGCAAAAAGGTTTAAAGTCTTGTTTATAGTTAGCCCATGGCTCTAAATTAGCAACTTCTCTCTGAAATGATCAATTGAGTCACAGGCGTTAATGAGTCAGGCTTAGCCAGAAGGGGTGAAGAAGGAGGGAGAAAGAGCTCAAGCCACAGCTCTGCAAAAAGGCAGTAAGAAAATCTCAGTAATTTCTGAAGTCAAACTGTATTTTAATCAATGCCTCCCAAATACGATGAAGAAGCCACACTGTGACTTTCCCAGCTGTAAAAAATGGAAGTCTGGTTTCACATTTGCATGATTTTGAAGGTCAAATGCCTGCTATCCAAGTCTTACTGATCCATATGGACTAGAAATGCCACAATATGCAATCATCATGAAGGCAGATTGTCTCCTGTAAATCTGTCCTTTTTGTAACACATTCCGAATGTACCGTATTGGATGGATTATAAATCCATTCAGGAAATGCAGGCACTGCTGTAGGGAGCGGCTCCGGTTTGGGAGGGGGGATATGTGGGACGTGGTGTGTCTGCGCGGCTCCAGGAGTGGCAGGGACAGATGGCCCAGGCCTGCCCTCCCCGGAGTCAACGGGAGTGCTGCCATCCCCGGCACACGATGGAAGGCTGGATTTGGGCAGAATGGGACTTTTATTGGCACAATGCTGAGTCGGTCTGCGTTGAGAAATGAAAAACACAGGGAAAAAGGGGGGCAGGGCTATAGGAGCCGGTGCCTGAAGGGAGCAGGCTGCTGTTTGTCTCTGCGTTCCTCGCTCAAACGGTCTGAGAAGTACGTGGGGCTGGGAACCAGACACCTACAATGCTCTACTCCTCCATTCCTTGGGCAGGGGAAAACATGGGAATGCTGCTTCACATGAAATCGTTATCCATTACTCTCATGTCAGGGACTTTGGAATGACACAGGTTTTCCTTGGAGGGAAGGGCTGAGAGTCCCTGCTCTCTCCCACAGCCTCAGAGCACACGGCGCTTTCCTGTCTCCATTTTAACAAATCCCTTTACACATTGCCATTTTTTCTTCCAGCACATGCAATTGAAAAGAGACATATGGAGACCAGCATGCAAACCCTGCAAACATTTCAGCATTGCTTTAAAACCAATGCTAATCTGTTTTCTGGAACTTCCTTCCCCCCTCCCCCCCCCCCCGCTAACTCTGGAGTGAGTTCCCAAGAACCCAGGGTGGTTTTTAAGCCTGTCCTCGGCGAGTGACAGGGTGCCTCACCAACAAATACTCTTTCTCCTGTCTTATTTTTCAATCACATGCAGACACAGGGTCACCCACAGCGTTCACACGAGAGCCTGTGAGGTACTGGCATGGAGAGCTGGGATCAGCACATCTGGGAAACCACATCCCGACAGCAATCCAGCCAGCACTGCATCACACACCAATTCCCCTATTTTTTTCCCCATGTCAAGCAAAAACCCTGTAGTAGGAGCTCTCAAAATCCTGCTGCCCGCCTGTGCTGAGCATTACCTGGGAACAAGGCAGGCACGAGCTGAACAGACCTTTACAACAGAATGTGCATCTGCCAAGACAGAAATACCCGGCGAGCTTCTGGTGCTGGCAGCGTGTCAGGCACACAAGCTGTCGGCGCAGCGGCTCCAAACGAGCCTCACAGGGTCTGAGTGTGGATCTGCAAAGGCCACGGGGCCCCAGGGGTGACACGTTCCTTATCCCAGCACCTAAACATGCACCGGATCAACAGGGCTTGGGTGAACAGGAATGCTTCCAGGGCTTTCCGTGTAAATACGCTGCAGCAGATTCGGAGCTGCTTTTCCCCCTCTCCCTCTCTCTCTTTTTGTTCAGTTGCCTGGCATTCACTAACCCACAAGCTGCTGTTTCCCCTTCCAAAGAAGCTCTGATGGGTGGAGGGCCAGGAAAAATTAGCCCAACTGATGAATGCAATCTCAACAGAAAATATGTTTTTTATCAGAGACCACATGTTGCCAACAGCAATTAAAGTAAAACTGGGAGATTTCATCGGATATAAGCCTGCACGAAAACCCCCCAGACCCATTGATCAGGTGTCTGTCGGCTCAAGCAGATTACTCAGATGCTCCAGAGCCTGCCAGCCTCTGGGAAGGGCAGCCAGGGCCCGGGGAGGGTGCCAGGAATGCCTGGAGCAGCACGGGTACTCACTGGGATCCTGTTGCCTGCCTAGCAGTGCTGGTGGAAGGGCGCTCCTAGGCCTCAGAGGGAAGCTCTTGGAATGCCAGCCATGGCAGGGCAGAGCCTGTTTTATTTACAGGGCCTCACCAGCATCCCAAGGAACAAGAACAAGTGACCAGAGAGCATGAGAGCTCCAGCTGATTAGGGCTTCCCTCATTAGTGCCATTTGTGTTATCCGTGTCCCAGCCACGGACTGGCAGAAGTTCAGCACCTCAGTCACGAGAGGAGCTGAATAAATCACCACAACTGGCATTTCAGTACTGAGCAATGACAGCAATGTCCATAAGGGTTGTGAATCATTTTCCTGGCTACTCATGTTTGGCAAAGAAATTACCAGGACTATTTTTCAGTAACTGAAAATAGCCGGTGAGTGTGATTGAGCCTTTTACCCCTCATTTCCTGTCCCTACAGGACAGTGACATATGGAACAACTCGCAGGGACAGAGAACAGCACTTGCATCCTTACTCTATGACCCATGAGGCCATGGCACACTCAACAGAATAACAGGAGTAAACAGCTCCAGAATCCATCTGTGAGTGACTGTGCAGCAGGCAAGTCTCGAGAAACCCTGGCTATCCAGAATGGATCCAGAAGGGAGAGGGCAGCATGGACAATAAAGGATAAGGGGATGATGCAGTGGGGAAACGATGAGGAAGAGGGGCCAGGCAGGAACAGGTGAGGATCCCTGAGCACCCTCCCCAGAAGCTGAAACCAAGAGGATTTATTTTTTTGACTGGATGACCCAGAGAAGAACAGCTCCTGGGACCCATCTCCAAATCATTTTTAAAGTCTCTGGACAAATAACTATTATCGTTCCCTAACAAACCACTAACACCACACAGGTCTGCTTTTGGTACATGATCACAGTGAAGCCCCTGTCAAGGTCAGAGCCCACTACAAGTCATGTGTTTGTTTCAGTTCTGGAACTGCAGATTTTGAGATGACAGACAGACAAAGCAGGATTTTGGGACTCTTCTGGGTTCACAGGGAACCAAGTTCCTCATTACCAGGATTTCAGCCTAGACTGCCTGCAGTAAGATTTTATGATGACCATTAGCACCCACCAGAGAAGCCAAAAAAGTTTATTCCTTCAGATTGGAATATGAGATCATGTAATACATTTCTGTCACTCCTTACATATATGCAGAGAGAACTATACTCATATACACAGAGATATACCTAAATTCAGGCAGCCAGGGGTACAGCCAGCTCAGGTGTCTCAGACACAGACATCATCTGGGAAGGTTTCTACAGCAGCACATCCCCTGGCGCTGCAGCACAGGGCTGCAGGGACATGTCCTCGTTCAAACGCCAACCCCAAAATCCTGAAAATCAGCACCTCTCCCTGTGTCAGCACTGCCTTCATCTCACTGTGTCCTCCCGTTCTCACCCGTGGCTTAGTGCAGTATTTATTGAAAGAGTAAACACCGTTTAAAAGCTGTTCTACATGAGACTGCAGCACAGCCACGTGATAGCCAGGCCGGGGCTGCCACCAGCCTGGCACACAGGCAGAGCCACTGGAGCTGGGAGTCCCTGCACCTTCCCCAGCACAGCTGGATTTTTACATACGACAAAACAATGCCCGTATTGCTGCCTGTGAGCCCTGATGATCCATGACCACCGGTGTCACAAGCGATGATTTCAGCACTGCTGGCACGATCTGCTTTCCCGGGTGAGGGGACAGAACCTGTGCCACAACCCAGTGACGCTCTCACAGCCGCACTCATCCCCGCTAACAGTCACACCAAGTGACATCTGCATTTGGCCCATAAGCAGGGCAGTTCACCTGACACAGGGTGGCCCAATTACTGCTAAAGACCTTGTCTCTCTGATCCCGAGACAGCCCTGGATCCCAATACAGCTCCCATTTAGGAGTATTATGGAGGAATCAATCACTTGTCCAAAGGGAGCAGCACGCGGAGCTTGGCTGTCGGGAGAGGCTCCCCTGCGCGGCACGTCAGGCTCTGCTCAGAGACTCAAAGTGACAAAGAGCCGGCTCAGTGGCCAGTAGTGACCTCCTGCAAGAGCAGCAGGGGCAGCAGAGCTGGGGAGGCAGGGAGCCTGCCATGGACAGAGCCAGGAGAACCCCTGGAGCAAACAAAGCCTGCCCCTCCTGCCTGTGAAGCAGCAAGTGCCAAACCACCAAGTCTAGGCTACAGGGAAAAGGGGCACAGAGAGCCATCCTATTTCAGAGGTTCACTTCTGCATCTGCTCAGGGAAAAATGGAAACAAGAGGGAACCATTCCCTTTTGACCCGTGGTACCATCAGTTTCTGGACAGGAAGTGGCTGTGTTTGCCACTCAACAGGAGCAGAATTTTGTCAGGCGTATGCATTATTTGTTCTGTAACACACAAAGGCAGGGAGAAGAGCTTCTGGTTTATGTAACATACCTGCCTTGTTTCCTGTAAAACAGACAACCCCAGCTGAATGCAGGGCACAAACGACACTGGCTTGTTGTTGTGGAAATAACAGAGAGCAAAAGGGTTAAAGAGACTTTATCCCTGTATGGTCAGATCTAATTTAGCATCGTGATGCTGATCTAGAAGGGCAACTGCAAAGTAAATTAATAGTATATCTAAAATATCCAAACAACCACCATTTAGGGGCTGTCCATAAGAACAGGAACGGGGTACTGATACTCTGACGGAGATATCAAAATGATTACCCACAAAATGCTCATTTCTGACATATCTGTACATGATATTCACTCAGAAGAGCCCAGGGAAGAGACAGATATGAGCACTAAGGAGTAGCAGTGGATTAAACCACTTCCTTCAGTCCTGATGCGTGTTACACAACCCTCAGGGACCTCAACATCTGGAAAAAAAATTCAGGAGGGAGAGAAGCCCAACTCCCTCTGCTTCTGATGGGACCAGAATCTCCCAGGTCCGTGACCCTCAAATGCATTCCCTGTGCACACACACATCCACAAATGCCAGCGGCACAGCACTACAGAAAAGGGGACACAGAAGGCCATGCAGTGAGGAGGCACTGCAGGAATAAGTTCATCCTCCACAGCAGGAGTAATTCCTTGCACTAGATGGCTCTTCCGGATGTAACGGGAGCCATTCTTCACCTAACCAGCCCAGCCACTAGCAAGGGCACACAGGTTTGCAGGGACTTAGGCTCTTATTTTCCAGAAAGTTTCCCTTTGCCTCCAGCTAAGTCCCTTATTCTCACTAGTCTGTTTCACTCACTGGAATCTCAGTCGCCTGCAGTACCACATGCCATTTGATGCTTCCCATGAAGTTTGCCGGTTTCCTTCTTGGCACAGCTTTGAGCCCAGTCCCATTTTAGACATATGAGATAAAACTCTGCATCTTTCCAAGGAACGGGTGGCTGCTCCGTTACCATGGCAGTGGGTTTGTGCCGGAGCTGCTGATGGTTTGTGCTTGGCTGGTAATTACTGTCACAATGCAAAGGGTTAGCGACCAGGGCCCACGGGAAAGGGCAGGATGACAGTCCAGGCAAGACATCCTGCTAATAGGTCTGAGAGCAATTACTGCATGGTTTGTGATCACAACACTTAACCCTCTGCCTCTCACATCCCCAAGTGCCTTGGCTGCCCGTGCCCACTGCAACCAGGCTCCCCACAGACCTGTAGGGGACCCCCAGCTCTGCAGGCCACAGCACCACAGGGCCCTTTTCCAAGCTAATCCCTGCTCAGTGCCAAGCCGTGCATCAAGTCTGTGGACATCCCAGAACAAACACTGGGAAAAATTTCCAGAATTCGTTTAGCTACATCTCAAAATTATAATTACCATCTAATTTATTTTTTAACTCTGCAAATGGTGGCCAAACACTACAAGCACCACCATCTAATGGTCTGATTCCATTACATCCAGCCACAAGAAATCAAGAAAAAATCCAGAGCCAGCTTATCACACAACACCACCAGCCTTTCCTTGTCACCTCCCACCTGGCCGACCCAGCAGGGAGCAGGTCAGACCTCTGGTCAGGATGAGGGAAGGGACAGGAATCAAGGACATTCTCTGAGGAACCAACACCTTCACTAAGCAGGAACCGGTTGCCAGTGCTAGGTCTCTGCTGTGGCAAGGACAAACGTCTCTTTGTACTCTCCAGCATTTCAGATCACTTCCTATGGAAGGACATTCCTGGGAATTGATACCTGTGTCCCTGAACAGCCACAGAACAGATCTGCCTGCATGGACACTTGCAAGCATTTTCCTTCCCAAGGCAGCAATGGAATTGCAGGTGCTGTGAGTACCTGCAGTGCTCCCTTCCTGGAGTTATGGACACCTCCTGCCTCACCCCCACCCAGCTCCAGCCAGACACAGGTGGGGAAATGCAGGGAGCTCCCCATGCTGCTGCCTGTGCTCAGGAACTTTCTGGGAGCTAATTCTGGTTGAGCTGTAGGCATTTTAGGGGACTTCCAGTCTCTGCAGGACACCTGATGTGCCTTTGTCAATTCAACACCTTTCCCTACAGGAATAAAATCTGAAACCCAACCCAGCATGTCGACAACCCACAAATTCTGCCTATCACAGAGACCTATTTCTAAGCACTGTCCTCGGCCTCCTGCCTCACAAGACACATCTACTTCCCAAAAGTTCACAGAAAGCCTGGAATACTGATTCCATGCTGCTCTGGCTCCACGGGACTCGGTGGCAGATCCAGGTGTTCTCAGGTGTTATGGGAGCACTCCATAGGTAGAGACTGGAGCCAGAACTGCCGGTGGTCCCTGGGATGCCACGGGGGCTCTGGCAGCCTCTGCCCCGCAAGCCCTTCCCTGAACAACCCAACTCCAATTACAACCTCATTTTGCTTAACGGGGCCTTGATGGCAATTTCATTACTCAAAAAGTAACATTTATTAGTCCATTGTAATGTGTTGTGATTGTAACTCTAATGCTAATAGGAAGAAGTTTAACCTCGTTCCATTTTCTATACAGTTAAAAACCTGGTTACAATGGTCATAAATCAGGGTTTCAAATGTCATAAAAGCAGAGCTGCAGCTCTACACTACGCGTGTCTTTTTTTAATCTTTGCATTTCATATTAATCTCAGATGCAGTCTTTCACAACTCCACTTACAACCCACATTTTATTTAGATTATCATTATGATAGCAGGAAAAATCCTCACCCTGCATATAATTTGCATGATTTAGGTAGATTGTGTTTTCAATTACATTAATAATCTAAAATGAGGCAGACTGATTAGAGCCCTTTCTCTCACTTAAAATGAACATTTTCATTAGTGATGTCTGTGGAGATGCCCCTCCTTCCTCAGCACTACAGAAATCTATCATGATGGATGCTGAAAGGGAAATGGTCCCTAACTTTAGTCCCAAATGGATCCTGCTCTCAGAGAAACCCACAGACAAAATGGAAAGGCCCTACAGAAACCAGTGCAGCTAGGCAGGAACTCCTCTTCATTTTAAGGGCAAACCATTTCAATTTTTCCCTTAACTATTTTCAGAGACAGTGTTTAGAAAGTAACTGGTTTTGTCCTAAAGGCATTTTAATGCAAACACAGTGGATCAAGATGCAGAGCTCCTTCACTGTGCCTTGAGTTCACTTCTTTCCAGGTAACCCACAGATTTTAACAATGATAAAGAACGTGTGTTAATCATGCCAAGCAGTTTAGGTGGGAGCTGAGACAAGAGAAACCTCAACTTCAGTCTACATAGGAATAATGGCTCTGGAGCTTGCACCTCATTGAACCTGCAGCATTGATGTTAAGCTTATCTACCACTGCATGAATGACAGGCACAACATGTTGTCAAGAAAGTAAAAAGGGATTGTCTCTGAAACCTTTTCAGTTTGGTCTTCACGATCTCAAGGTGAGCTGGAAGGTGGAAAAGCTGGCACACGGTAAATACCTGTTAGTCACAATATTCATTTTCCATCTGTTCAAAGCCTCTGCGATGCTCCAAGGCAAACACCAAGAGAGGGAGCATCCTGGTCCTTGGCTCCCAAAGCAACACTGCCTTCCGGAGCTGCCGGAGCTCCACATAGTGCCTACTCACAAACCCTATTGCCAGAGGTGAGAGCAGGAGGAAGGCAATGCTGCTCTTGGAAGCCACTGGAGGGGACAGAAGATGGGCCCATTTTCCTGTTGCGGCCACCCCATGGGCCATGGAATTCAAGTGAGAGGCAGAAATGGGTGTGCTTTTTGAAGCACTTTTTATCTCGTGCAAGGCTTTCATTTAGTAGAGCTCCCACTCCACAGCTGGAGACGGAGCGACAGACCTGTCACAGCCAGGCTCCCCTTCCACACCCGGAGAAGGACTGACAGACCTGTCAGAGCCAGAGGTGGAATGCTGTGCTCTGCTCCAGGCCACTCCAGCTGCTGCGAGGCTGCGGCCAGACCCGGAGCCCCAAACAAACGGATTGTCTGGAATGCAAGGGCACAGGCCTGCAGAGCCACGTCTGGTTCCTGGCACCACCGCTGCCAACAAACCCATCGCTGCCTTTTCATCCTGCCCAGGGAGGGGAATGCAGTTCCTTAAATATTTTAAGTCCAGGGGCAGTGGGGAGGGACAGCCAGGAAGGGAAAGCACCTAAGCCCACAGCCTTGTCAAATGTGGATGCTGGCACACTCCCACAAAATGCCTGACGGGTCCAAGCCTGAGGCAAAAAGCTCTGCCCAGCCCCCATGGCAGCTGTTTATCTGCTCCACAGATGTGGGAGGATTGCTATTCCTGCCTACACAACCCTCCGCTCTATCGCCAAGGGGAGCCTTGGCTGGGAATTGGACTCCAAAACGCACGCAGCACAAACCCAGTGGCATCTGTTTGTGCTCTGGAAAGAGACTTCCGAGAGCAGGGACCTCCCAGCCCTCCTGTCCCACTCAGACACTTGTCTCCTTTCTGTGTCCCTCCCTCCGGCACCCCTGGGACTCCATCCTGCCTCCATGTTGCACAGACATGGATGTTGCAACAGGGATGGAGGAACAGAGACCTTCTATGAACCAGTTCTGCTTCTTTCTCCCAGTCCCAGTCCTTCATGAGTTTTCAACTGAGGCAGCCATATCTGATTCCAGAACAGCCCGTCTTTGTTCAGTCTCAGAGTTTACCCAACTTCTTGGATCATCTCTTCTACATCACTTACACAGCCATAACCTTACCCTGGACAAATCAAACAAAAAACCTCCTTCCCTTAGCCAAATTTCTCCCTGCAACTTCAGCTCAAGGGGCATTCACTCCCTGCCCTTGGCTGTGTTCTCCTCTAAAATCCCACCCACCCCCACACTGCGCAGACCCATCCCCTCCCCCCGCCCCTTCCCCCTGCCGCGTTTCCTCCCAGGCTTCAGGTCCCCCTCCTAGTCACAAACCAAGTTTGGTTACCTAGCCAGGGGTATTCTGAGTCTTTCTCAAAGGTTCCCCCCCCCACCATTCCAGCACAGACCTGCAGAGCCAGTGCAGAGCACAGAGCACAGCTCCAGCAGTACAGAAACAGACAGTTCTGAAATGCTCTCTGACAGCGGGCACCTCCGACAGATTTGTTGCGTTTGTGACAACACTGCAAACAAATACTGTGGTGCATGAAGGAAAAAAACCAAGAACTGTGTTCTGTTTCTGCTGACTAAACGTGTTCTCCCACATCAGATAGAGTGGACCTGAGAAATGCGCTGAACCATCAGCCTATGGACACTTCTGAGATGTCAAACTAGAGGTGCTGATCCCCTCCCACAGTGAACATGACTCCAGAGACACTGCACAGCCATGAAACCACCTTACAGAGCTGCTCTTGCCAAGATGCTAGTGGGACCAACCCTCACTGGAACTAGATGGGGAGGGAAATGTCAAAACTCTCCTTTCCCTTTAGAAACAGAAGGAATTTTTCCATCTTCTTCAGGAAGAGCCCTTTAGAAAGCAAACACAGACAAAGCCATTCTTTCCCTCCCAGCAACAACAGAGTGACATGATTTATCCCATTCTGAAAGCACCTACACCCCAATGGGAACAGGACAGGACAGGGTGACCATCATGGATCAGTGGTGGAGCTTAAACTCAGCCTAGTGCATCCACCTATGTCGTAGATCAGCATTCCTAAAAATCCTTCTCTCATATAATGTTTCAGGGTAGGGAAGAGCAGATACTCTCTGGGACCAGTGGGACTCTTTGGGGATCGCTGGCACCCAGTGCCATCAGGACAGAGCTCCCTGGTCCCTGCCAGCCCACCAGGTTCTTCCCTTCCCTCCTCACACACACACGGATCCATATGCGTGACGCTGTCATTCCTCATTGTTCTCAAACCAACTCTAATATCAGATGATACCAAAACACAAGGGCTTGGAGGATTTCAACCCACTCAGTAGAATAACTAGTGTCCAAAGGCCGTGTGCTTATGGATATTTCACACCTCAGACTATCACAGCTGCCTTCAACATTCTTTGTCTTTGTACAATGATTTTGCAAGTCCTGGAATTTGTTTATTTTTATCACCTAACTCCACTCCCATTCACATACATATACACAGTGGCTACTCCTTACTAACACCAGTTACAAGGAATGCACCCCAAAGCAGCTATTCCAGCCCTCTGGCACAGTTAAGTGCAGTGCTGTCCCTACACAGCTCCTACGAGGCCCCTTTGAGAGACCCACCGACACCCTGCTGTTAACCACCATGGGCAGATGGTGCACAGACACCACTGCTTTCCTCCCTCCTTTCCTTCCCAACACAAATGATATCTGTGACACACAGGATTACACGAGGGAACTCAGAGTAGGAGAGCAATGAATGGTCAAATGATGGAAAGTTCTCTCCAACCACTGTCGAGTTTAGCGGTTCCCTACAAACCCATCCCTAACTACTGAGACTCACCTCCACTGATGTTCACTGAGCTACCAGTGTCCAGGTTAGCTGCTGTGCACATCTCAGAATAAATGTTTGATAAAATCATAAAATCACAGCCAGACCTTTTCCCCATCAACCAGAGACCCCCCTTTCTGTTGCAGTGCCTTGCACCCTCTCACTGAGATGTAATACTTAAGAAACCTGCAAGTAGGAATAAAACAATAGAAAATAAAGGAAGGAAGAACCTTTTCAAGCATCATACAGGAAACTGCTCTAGCAAACCCCACCCCTGTGTGGGCTGGAAATACCAGCTCTGGGACACTTGCTGGAGTATCCAGGCACAATTCATTCAGCTACTCAGCTGCTTATTGACACTGAGTCCTTTACACAAGAAGGAAGAGCTGCTACCACCCACATTCCACTGCCCCACCCTAAAATTTGGAGAGTCCATAAGATTTCCATCTCATTATCTTCATTACAGTCCATTTTTGATGCACACTGAGAAACTGCTGCACAACAGGTCTATTTTTGACCCAACACTGTAAACTGAAGGTAAAAACACCTGTCAGCTGGCTGTTAGCAAAGAAAAAGAAAATACTGACTAGAAAGCAAACTTGCCCGTACAACTGAAGAAGGGAAACGGACCTACTGCAAGTCCAGCACCCTTATGAGCCTGACTGGTGCCCACCCTGGATGTGCAGCAGAGGAGAAGCACAAAAAATGGCTCCAATGCCAACTGGCTGGCAGAAGTTGGAAATTTTCTTTTCTCCTTCCTCACAACAGTGTGCAGTAAACTCTTTGTCCTTGAAGGCCAGCATCAGAAGGGAAGACATCTTCAAAGAGAAGTTATCCCCCAAGTTCACAGTTAATATTCCTTTCCTATTTAGGGGAGTCTCTGGGGACAGGACTGTACCAATGGAACCGGGGTAGGACAAGGCAAAGGTGGGGCTTTCTGCTCCCCATTACGCAGTTTTGGTCGGGAGCCACAGGAACAAATGCACTTTGTCCTCATCAAGTAAGTAAATGCATCGACTCCAACACAGCCAAGAAAACGTGAACTAGCAAGATATAAAGGCCCTCACCATCTTGTCACCCTCCAAATGGGAGAAACGTAGTTAACAGCACTAGAGAAATGTTTCCTATTTGATTTTATTAACTGATTGACATGAATTAATGCATTGGGATATTTGATTGTGTCATAAAATGTGTATATGAACATCATGATTCAATTTAATGTACCCATTACTGCTTGATGTGCCATTATATTAGACTAAATTAAAAGAATTTTATGGAAAAAAAATTACAATTAAAGACTCAAAATTGATTACATTCATAACTTAGAGGATATTCACTTCTATTCATGTTTTGAATAATGACAATAAAAAAACCAGAAAACAACACAGACCACGGAAAGATGGACAAAATAAAGTGTGGCAGAGATAAACAGTACAAACGGAATGAGGGGTCCATAAAACCCCACCTTCCCACCAGCTGGGAACAGCTTAGCACAAATCATTAGCACAGCAACAGTCTCCCAGGACAGCAGGAATTTTGTTGAGAGGCCTGGTGTAGCCCAGTTACAGGAACACAGAGACTGATGTGCTTCCCAAGCTCCCCTGGGGGATCTTTGTTGGGGTTTGCTCTGTGTGAGTGGGGGGGGGGGGGGGGGTAGGCTGGTTTTTCAAGTGGTGTCCATGGGAGGTATTTCCACCCTGGACCACAACAAAACTGTTTAACCATGTCTCACACCTCAGGTTGTAGGTATCTATTCAGCTCCTGCTTCTGTAAGGCTGCATAGTGCTCTGTACCCACCAAAAAGTGTTTGGTAGGTGCCACAACCTAAGTTTTTCGGGTATGTCCCTGAGCTGGTGGGCAAGGGACCCACATTGCTCCATGTCACTCCATTTCACCCACAGCAGAGAGCCAGGGTACAACACTTCAGCTCAGTAACTCAGCACTGACCAACAGAGCTCAGCAGGAAAAAGGGACAGGAATTCCCAGAGCGAAAAGACTAAGACTAGCCATGGGTAACACTGCCTGGCTGGGGCTATCTAAACTTGACCTGTTTTCTGGGAAATGGGAATGTTACCAAGAAACTCTAAAATATTTTCTCAGTGTACACAGATGCAACTCTGGAGTAGGAGTTTGGACATCAGCCAAACAAGAATTATGATTTAAGTGGCACACCTGAAGCGCAGCCTGAGACACGCCCCACCTCATGCATGCAGGAGACACTGAGTAAAGAGCCAGGCACGTTCCTCTGTAGTGAGAAGGTAAAAAAGCATCTAATTTTCCAGTAAATCAATACCCCAAAGTATTCCACAACAGGACCAGCATTTTAAGACCCACAGATCTTTTTCTTCTGGGTCAGGAGGGACTGACCAGCAGGATCTACCAACCAGCCAGTTCAGTCTGGTCATCAGACACCATGTCATTTCAGAAAGACAGGAGTTGGACTTGTGGAGATGTGCAGGAGGTAAGTGGTGAGGGCCTTCTGGAATATCCGCTTGAAGAGATGCCAACAAGTAAATTGTTGAAGAAAAAAAGTACAACGCATGTCAGGTTTTTAATTACATGTCTATTTTCCCAACAAAGAAGTGCAATTAAAGTTAATCATGTCTATTATATTACACAATGCCTCCCTTCCTAATGGAACCAGGCCTGCATGAAGGAAAAGCACATTAATGCACAAGCACTGTTGGTACAGAGGGATGTTCTGTACCCCGAACACACTCCGGTACACTGTGCTCAGCTCTGCCAATGCCTTGGGGAGGGGGACAGCGGGAGAAGGGTCACTTCCAAAGCCCAGCATCCCCAAAGATGCTCGTGTGCCCACGAGCTGCCTGTGACAGCTGCCTGTGACAGCCATCACCCAGCCCGCCTGGCACAGCCCCGTGAGGCTCCCACAGCCCTGGCCACGAGTAGGGACCCCACAGAGCTACAGGAGGTTTAGGAGCTGGGGCAGGTAATGGACAGACTGAGGAATAGCAGCAAAGATCAGAGCCCTCTCTCCTTTATCCAGCAACTGCAGTCTGATGGAGTCTCAGGGACACCCGGTTAGCAGGATAAATTTTGCTCTCTGGTGTCAATCCAGAGTAGTGCAGTTCAATATGGGATTTAATCCCTGTTACAGCAGAATTTGACTTTTTTTCCCCCCAGCAACTACAGAAAGGACATTTTCTGCTTTACTCTCATTTTATAGCCTTTGAGGGCTCCCACCATCACTGCCCGGTTCTGCCTTTACACACATCTGGTGCATAAGAGAAGCACTTGTCATCTGGGAGGAAGGAGGCAGCTCTCAGAACCAGCATTGCTGAGGCTGCTGCCCCACCCAGCTCTGTATCCATAGCAGTGGCTGTTCTTGGAGCACCCCAGGGCAGCTCCCACACCCACAGAGTATGAGCTCAGGCTGCCAAGGCCCGAGTGCTGGTGTGCTCAGACACCACAAGGAGATGCCATGCACGCCCTGCTCCCTGGGCTGCACCACTCAGGGCTCAGCCTCCTGTCAAGGAGCTCAAACGCTGAGACGGACACAAGCATGAGGAGCTTCTGTGCACACTTCCATGCAGTTTCCAGGTATTTTCACCAAAGCCCCATCTCATGAGCTCCTCAGGTGCTGCAGAGCACAGCCTCTGCATTTCCAGCACCAATCCAGCCACTAAGAGAAAGGCTGACATTAATAAACACCATCATCAACCAGCGCAATGCCTGCAAAACCCTTCTGAATCCCACGGCTCAGCGCCCAGACAGCTCCTTCTAGCAAATTACTAACTCGAGTAACTTTTCCAGAGTTTTTCTTTTACTTTGACTTGGATGTCCTGGCTGCATTTCTTTCAGGCTGGTAAACCTGAGTACGTGCAGTGGAGCCCTGACAGCTCAAACTGCTTTTGCTGTGGTGATGAACCAGCTTGGACAAAACCCTGAAGAAGCAAATAATTTGCAAAGAAAATATAGTTTTAATTTTAGTCAAGTTGAAGCCAATAACCAGTGCAGGACATCATTATCAAAGTTGTCTGAACTTAATTTAGTCTTTGAAACAGCAATTCTGAAAAAACTGCTTTAATCCAAGGCAAAGAGAAGAGAAGGAAGGGAGGAATCCAAATTCAGTCATTTTTTTTGATGAGCACCTCCAATAGCAACCACTCTCCGTCTTGCTGTACCTCAAACAGACTTTCAGATTTTTGTGTATTTAATTTTCTTTCCTTTAAAAAGAGGCTCTGCAGGCGACTGGGAAGGGATGTCAGTGGTGGAAGTGTCCACCTGAACATGGATTTGTCTGTAAGGCAAAGGAAATCTGGCAGATGGTGCTGGAAGTGGAGCTACCAACTCTTTAGAAGCTGCTTCATCCCATCAAAATGTACATGCTGATCTAAACCAGCACTTGAAATTCCAGCTGCAGAATGCTCACTATTATTAAAGAAGAAATTAAGTGTTTTATGAGATTACTTTCAGAAAATCAAAGACCGTGAAAGAGAAAACATAAGACTCTGCAGTTAGTAACTGTTGTCAAAAAGCAATATTCAATGGAAAAAAAGAAATTTAAAAATCACTTAATGGCTATAGTTGGGTCTGATAGATACAGTTGGGCTTACTGAAATTAATTACTTTTAGCTACACAATCTGAGCTACATAAAAAATCCCTCCACACAGCGCACATTATCAGGCTAAATTGGTAGAGTTAAGCAGAAGACAAGTGTTCTGCATAAATCCACAAGAACATCATTTAGCCAGGGTTCTTGAACAGGTGAGGGGTAAGATAAACTAATGCCCAAGTATGTCCCAACTGGTTAAATTAAGTCAGAAAAATAAACACACAAATCTACAACCCTCTAGAAAGGAAGAACTTCCCAGCTAGGCCAACAGGAGCTGCAGTGCACACCACATTCCTGGTGAGCCTGTTGGATACAGGAGAGCAAACAACTGCACCAGAGTCCAGGGATGCCTGCGGTGCTACACTGCACAGGTGAGATGGCAAATAAAATAACTTATAATTCACCACATGGGCTAAAGCTCAAAACTCCAAATGGCAGTCAGAAACAACTCATAAGGGATGGACAGCTGCTCTCCCAGGAGGAAAATGGCACCTTGCTGGGAGCAGAGGTGCTCTGTCTGTGGCCATTCTCATTTCCATGCCTCTGTCCTACCCCAGGACACTCCAGGCCATGCCTGATTCCCCACTCAGCAAAGGCCTCAATGACACCCCTTGGCAGCAGTAACTCCAAGTGACAGAAGGATGAGGTCAGGATGGAGCTTCATGGCTCAGACATCCACTCTTGGAAAACTGAGAGTTCCCCTGGCACCCTTCCCCACACTGCCTCCCCGTGTTATGGATTCACAGACAAGCAGTAAAAGCCTACTGCCAGTGATCAGACACCTAAGGAATTAATACAGCTTCACACTGAAAGGTCTTGTAGGACTCAACACAGTGGAGCAGCCAAACAGCTCAAGGGCTCTTTCCTCAAAACACCAAACCTCAACGTGTGTGCCAAAATCCAAACACACAATTCTTACCCAAAATAATTTGTGAGTTTTCCCCTGAAGTCGAGTACGCCATATGCCAGCAGGTGGGACTCCAAGGCCAAAGGAGGGCACTGACACACACCCGGTGCCCGCCCACCCGCAGCTCCGGCTCCCCCGAGCCCCCAGCACATGGCAGGTGACAACAGCACGGGCTCATCAGCTCAGCTATTGTGTCTCGTTAGCTTAACCAAACTCCAAACTCCGTGCGGAGTGCGTTTCCCCCTCAAGTTATTAAAGGGTAGATTTCTTTTAATTAAACTCATTTACATGACTAAATGAGATTTAATTACTCCCATTCATTTCGCTAATACCTCTCTTTGATTGGAGAAAGGCAACTTTTCTAATTGCTCCAAACAGGACTGGGTAGCTCTGCCCTCCTACGAGCTGGCACGAGGAAACCCTGGCTCTACAACAGACAGAGAAGAGCCCAGCGCAGATTTTGGGTGTAAACATGCTGGACAGCTTTTCCTACCAGACCTGTGCTGTGAGCAGTATTTACTTAAGATCCATAACACCTAACATTTATGGCACAATACAAACAAGTCAAAACTCAATAAAAATCCTTTTCAAGTCCCTCCTACCTGCTCAAGAGACACACAAGGAGACAGACAGAGATTCAACTTGCCTCCCCTCTTGTACTTTTAAAATTGGGGGGGAGAAAATCAGCAGTTTTGAAATTGAGGGCTCAATAATGAGTAAGAGTCCTTCAGCCAGACAACTCACTGCTTTAATTCTCAATTTGCCGAACTTTCAACATTTGCTCTTTTCAAAATTTGAGACTCAGAATGTATCAACTTGCTGCCTGAGTTATCCATGAAAACAAAGAATCAAACTTCCCACTAGGCCCAAAGGAGTAATTTTGTCAGACTCTGAGGGACTTTCTGGTACACCCCAATGCCCCCAGTTTCATCCCACCAGGCATCACCTTGTACTGCTCTGGCTCAGCAACGTGCAAGCAGAAGACATGGCATGCTGAATTCACAATGCACCGAATTTCCAGACACCTGCACACATGGCATCAGTGATTTCCCTCATGCCAACTGGAATATTGCCATCAGTGGTCCTGGGAGCCAGGCTGGACACAACTTTCAGAACACACAAAAACCCCACCAAAACCACACGGGTCACAGCAGGGACACCCACCTTTTGTCCCATATATTCCTGTTTGTTCCTAGATGTACCAGTCCTCAGCCCACCCCAGTGGCCTTCTGCCCCAACGGGCCTGACTTGAGCCCACAGCTGAGAACAGAAGAACTAAGTTTCATATAAAATATAGGAATTAACTCCTCTACTCAAGATACCGTTTGCAAAAGTCTTTGTGCTTCCCACAGTTGAGTCAGTGACCTATCTGCAAATGAAGCAATCCCTGAGCCCTTGTCAGGGGTGTGCAGGTACCGAACCCAGCATACAACATCCTCGCTCAGATGAGGTGAATGCAGCACACTGCTCCAAGACAAATACAAATCTCTACTACTCGGCACCAGTTCCTTTCACTAGATACAATTTTATGCCCCTTTGTCAACATAAAAGTATTATTTGTCCAACCACACATGATGCGTGGCCTAATTATCACTAATATTTTTAAAAAAAAGGAAAAACCCCCAGAATGTAATTAAGAAGGAACAAAGAAACCAGCCCCCCAGGCCTGCTGTTTTTGTTGTTTTTAAAATCGGGTTCAGTAGCACTCACAGCAATTGGAATCAAATGTGGTATTTGAATTCTTTGCCAGCACTTCACAGATTTTGACATTCCAGAAATCACTTCTCTGGTCACTTTTTCTCTTCACCTCCCAAGTCACCTTAGTATCTTCACACTTTCTTGACTTAAGATTTTGAGCAGTGTCATCAAAAATCCACCTGAAATTCCTGCTTTTCACAGGATAAATTACCTGACCTGAGCACAGGGCAAATCTAATCCAGGCCCATCAGAAACGGATCCAAACCCAAAAATTAGTGTCATGACTTCTACCGTTACCTTCTGCTCTGTACCAATAGCACTTTTATCATAGATGGAAGATATTTCAGCTGCAAGACATG
The DNA here is from genome assembly GCF_003984885.1 of Neopelma chrysocephalum. Taxonomy (NCBI): domain Eukaryota; kingdom Metazoa; phylum Chordata; class Aves; order Passeriformes; family Pipridae; genus Neopelma; species Neopelma chrysocephalum. The sequence continues at coordinate 196,161 of NW_020897790.1, forward strand.
TGTCCCCAGTGACACAGAAACCCTCTGCTTTTCCAACTGGGAATGACAAAGGCAGTTGGTGCCTGCACTGGCACCTGCATTCCTGGCTCGGAGCTAACACTAAGTACTATTAAGGGAAACTTATATGGAGGGAAGGAAAAGACTGGAGGGGAAAAGATGTGCCTCCTGCCATTAACAACCCCTCACTGTTACCTGCCATAGCAATCCACCACCCCCTTGGCTCAAGATTCACTAGGCAGCTCTGAAGCATCTCCTTCCTCTTCATCCAACAGACCCCACCAGTGAGAGCTGATTTCAGGGATTTGTGGACAACAAGCAGGCTGTAATTACATGCTTGTGCAAAGTTATACTGTCACATTTAGGAAACCACTTGAGAACATGGCTAATTCCAGGAATACCACGTCCTTATTTTCCAAATCCTGCGTGGGAGAAACAGCTTTTGGTTCTGTTTTCATACTAAAAACTCTACGTGCCCATCACACAACAGGTTCCCCTGCTCTAACAAAAATAAGGGTCAGATGCATCCATCAGTCTGAGGGGCTGTTACGACTGCAACTCAACTACCGTAATTCCCCCAAATTCAAGGACAATGTAAGTAAGCATCTGAGTGTTGAATACTCAGGAAAAAAAGCATGTGTGGGGGCTGTTTTGGTGTTTTTGTTGGGCTTTGTGTTGTTTTGTTGTTTTTATGGAGGCGGGGGAGTTGTTAACATCAAGTACATGTCTCGGCACTGCCTGTCAAGGAACACCTGAATGACTCAGTGTATGACACAAATGACACTGTGCAGGCCAGCTCTGCATGTGGGAACAGGGAGAAGGTCTGGAACATGTAAATGTCTCTGAGATTGGGGTATGGCTTGAAAACTTCACTCTAATCGTGCCCCCAACAAATGCTTTTGCTGTCGAGTAAGGAAAAAAGAAAAAAGTGCTGTTTTAAAATGTTTGATAATCTGACAAGGCCATAAGGCTTAATGGAATCAATGATTACACACAGATGGATGATTAACTCTCGAGGTTTAATGTTAAAAAAAGAGTGCTGGATTGCTACTTAATGGAATTACACTGCCCATATGGAAAAGAACTATAGCCTGCCTATACCCAGAATTAGGGAACAGGTGGTCGATCTGGGCAGGACTGCTTGGAATGCACAAAAGCGTGCTGAACTTGTAAGTGCCAGAAAAAAAGAAAAAAAAACTCCTCCAAAGTGTGTTAACTTTTCCTGTCTGCAAATTGTAAATGGCAAAACTGAAGGCAATGATCCTCCCAGTCCCTTTTTCCAGACCCAACCCCATCAGCCCTGTTTGCTGCAGCTGCTGAGCGCAGTCCCGCGTGACCGAGGGACGCTGCCAAACCTGCACAAGACAGTGGGGTTTGGGAGCTGCTGTCCAAGGTGCTGGAATCTGCCGTGTCCAGCCGACAGCTACCAGAGCTCCACCGCCTCCCCAAGGGCTCCAAACACATCCACAGCCCCACGGCCAAGGACACCCACAGGACAGGCTGTTTGAGTCCATTGTACTCTCTCCAGCCACTCCTGGACACGCCAAAACTGATCATGGGATGCAATCATGAGCAATGTTAAAGCAATCCTCTACACATGCCATGCTGGAGAGACCACCATCCTGGAAAGGATGACCTGTATCCCAACCTCCACAGCAGGAATTGTACAGAGACCCACTGCAAACTCTCCTCTTGGATGAAAAGCATTCTGCACAAGCAAAGGAGCATCACCAAAAGCTTCTGCCCGCAAGCCTCTGAAGGCAATCCAGCTGGAAATCAGACCAGGGCTTGTAGGAGAACAGCTCCTTTAGAATGGAGACAGGGCTGGGGATTAGGAGAAGTCGAGGTTAACATATTCCAAGATCCATTTCCAAAGCAAATTGGGTATCCAGAGATCCACAGTCCTGCTGGATTGCACATGTCCATAATAAACCATTAAAGTGGCACAGCTATGCAGAAGGATCCCCTATTCTACACTAAGAACAGTTTGCTTGCGTGGTTCAAACAATTTCCAAAATGACATCGACTAGATTGAAAATATTTTTCATTGAAAATACTGTAGTTCACAAAATAATGTTCCTAGAGAGAAGGAACTTTAAATTCACACCTCATCCTGGTAAAACAGCTCCATATGGAAATACCCAAGTCACACTTAGACTCTGCAAGCCCAGTTAGCAGAAAATTAGGCGATTCCTAACTTAGGCTGCAGACCTAAACTCATTGTAATTTTGAGTCTGTCATATTCAGGGGTTCACTTAACATAGAGCTGAGGTGTGACACGAGGACCTAAGGCCTCTTCCCCTCCCTGTGCCCCTGTGCCAGCAGTGGGGTCTCTTACCTGTCCCAGCCCCAGCCAGCCTGGCAGCCCACTGAGGTGAGCTGTCCAGCCTCTCCCACAGGAGACAGGGGCCATTCCAGGGAGGATGAGCTCCCGCTTATTCCTCCCAGTGCAAACACTCATAGGACCAGTTGTCACAAATGACCACTCAGAACATACTGAGGGTTTTTTCCCCATATAATTTATTCATGTTCTTCTGTAACCAAGGAAACAGAAGGGATTTTTCTCTCTCATCCAGCATTTGCTCTAAAGGGTTGGGGTTTTTAAATCTGTGGGGTCTAATAGCTGTTAAAAACTGAGTGCCAAATTCCATCCAGAGAAGGACAGCATCCTAGATACAGCATCAGGACACCAGTCTCCTTTCTTTCTTTCTTTCCCTCTGTCTAGCACCTGTGACTGCCCTTTCCTATGTTTCCTACCTTGAGCATTTCAAGGAGAAGCTTTCCCAGACAGCTGCTGTCTCTATCTGCTGGTCCCAAGATAGGACCTATCTCCAATGACACGGCACGCTGTTGGAGTTCCTCAGGACAACCTGAGCATGGAATGTTCCTGCACTTCCGTTAACCGCACACCTGCAGGCATGGGGTTGGCCATTGTCCTCCTGACCACAATGTCTGCACTGCCTCTTCAGAAGGGCTCTCTCCCTTTAAGTGCATTTTTCCAAGGCAATAACAAAGGGCTTATGGTAAATCCCTTTCCTCTTCTCTGGGACCTTTCGTTAACTTTGCCTCACTCTTCACACACCACCTCCACTTCTGGGGTGAAAAAGCACCTGTCTGCAGTTCCTATCATGGCCCAAACTCCCAAGGTGTGCCTCGGACAGCAGCCAGCTCCCATCCTGTTTGCCTGGTGAACACACCACATTATCATGCCATCACACCCATCTCATTTCCCTGAATCCCTCTCCCTTTATTCTAGACCATGCAGAGAGCTGATGGACTCAAGAGGCCCCATGGGCTGATGCCCCCAGAGACACCCAGACAAAAAGAGGCCAAAAGCCATAAGCAAGACCTGAACTTCCAATCCCTGGGAGCTTGAACTGAAACACATAGAATCCAGTCCATTTGAGGCACTAACTCACTCGGTTCTCACTACTCAGCACTTGTGATGGCAGTAACTGGCAGTGGAATTACTGCACAGTGTCATCCTCACAGAACATAGGGTACTCTCCAATTAAACTGGTACCACTTCTGTGCTGCCATTAATATGACTTATTTGTTTCTGATTAATTAGGTTTCAGCTTCTTCCTTTTTGGCATTGCTTTTTCCTCCTGTTCAGTCTATCTGGCCAGTCTAGGTCTGTGTTGGCACAGATCAGTCACTGCAATTCTGGATCAGAAATCTGTGCCTTTGATGAACCTGGCTTCTGGTTCCTGTCAATCTCTGTTGCGGGGTATCAGGAGCCACACAGACACACAGGCTCACATACACATACAGTGCGAGATCTCTGCAACGGGAAAAAACGGGGAAAAGGCAGCCCTGACAAGGTTGGCTCCTTTGGAACCACAGAGAGGTGCCAACTAAAGGTCCCAGCAGCTTGTCTGCCAGAGTGTAAAGAGCTACAGCAAACATTTGTCTCCTTGCTCATTTGAAGGCCTTGTCAAGGCTGGAGTCCTGGATCATGGTGGGAAGGGCTGGGAGGGAGGACAGAGCTTCACCTGCCTGAAATAGAGCTGTACCTCTGCAGGCAGTGGGGTCACAGCAGCCACAGACCTGGCCGGGGGTGACTCTGGCAGGTAAACTGGGCTGAGCTTGCACAGCTGCTGCATTGTCAGGGTCTGACACTGCTCTTATGTGGCAAGAAACGACCATGAATAAGGATCAAAACTCATGGAGTTGTATCAATTTAAGGGCGAGAAGAAACTGAGGTATTCCACATCGTTCCATGTGAAATTATCGAACGCTTGGAAATGGTGCTTTTTTTTGGCAAACAATATATGGGGTCTCCAACGCGCAGATGGGAGAGCAGCTTATATTTAATAAAATAAAATTTGACATTGGTGGCACATTCTCATATACAGTCATACATTATGGATGATATAGACTTGGTATAGTTTGCACACAGCCTAAACATTTATCCTACAGATGGACAGGGAATTAGAGAGATAATAGTCTACATTACACAAACGTTCCAAATGTGTGCTTTTCCAAACACGAGTTAGTGGAAAATTGGTCAGAAGTAGAGGACAAACTGGAACTTTTATCAACTTCCCATTTCTGTGTGCTCCTACCAGCCTTGGGAAATGATCGCAGCAAATTAAGGTACTTCTAAACAAACGGGAAGTCAGGAAATTTTAATAAAAACCTCAAATATTTTTAAAGAGAAGTTCTCCTGTTCAAAGTTCCTTCATTTGGTAGCAGCAGAAACAAGTACCAATGCACAGATCAGAACACACCAGATCCTCCAGCTCTTGAAGCCACACATACATCTACATACAGCACTGCTGAGAATCCAGAATGTGTACCCATGAATTATTTTAATCCAGCTGCCTGTCTTCAACTTTCCCTTACAGATACTTATTTCACAGCACAGATACTGTCTCCAGATGTGTCTTTGTTAGCCATGTCCATTTCTGTTCCAAGACACCACTCACTGTGCAGAACTTGATAAATACATCACATGGAAGCAAAGCTTTCCATCCCAGTTCTACCTGAAAATATTTCTGTGTTTTCAAGCAGAGAACAAGTCTCACATTTTTAAATGCTTAACAACTTGAAACTCAATTTTGCCATCTTTCTCCCTCTTTCCCAAGTCCTTCAAAAGGACTCCCCATTTCTGACTCTGCCTCAAGTCATCCCCACCACAGAATCACCTGCTTTCAAAAACATCTCTTAATCTCATGCAGTTTCATTGAGAAATTACACATTTCTAGGTATGTCCAGCAAATGTTTGAAACTGGCATTGCCTTGGGCTTCTTGTATTGGTTACAAAAAAAAGGAGTCATTGTCCTTAGGAGGCACAAACCTTCAGTCATTTCAGAGAAAGTTATTTTTCCCAACCCAGCTCTTGGAGAAGAAAAAGCCAGAGATACACCTTGGTTTCAGTGGAAGAAATGGCCATTTCCTGCATTGGCTGTGTTGTTCCCAGGGCGTTGCTCAGCACTTCAGGAACAAGGCATAAGAAAATACTGTCATACAGAGCACCTCATCTGCTGTTCCGAATTAAGTCTGAATTACTGGGCCAAGAAGTTACACAGCAGGATTTCCTAAGTCCTTCCTGCTGTGCCAGAGGAACACGGTGGAACTTTCCACTACTTTTTGGGATGGAAAACTATTGGCACTACAGCAACATCCCTGAATTTCTGACAGAAAACCCTTTTGCTCCAACAATTTGTGCTCAGTAACCATGAGTAGCAATGTCACAGCACCCTGTTTCCTCTGTCACTGCTGTCCCTAAATCCCAGTCTCAAGACCACTAAAATTAAGTCAGCAATAAAAGAGACAAAGTCCCAGTATATTACAAGTCCTAAGCAGCAATATTCGATGTAATAGCTCTCACCATAACCATTTCTCATGCAATTTTAGTCTCAAAGCTCAAAATTAATTACAAACACAGAACAAATCATGCTGTTAAAACATATATTATAAACAAATTATGCTCTCAAAATAGGTAACTTACAGCTTGGGAAAGTAATTGATAAGCCTAAAGTGCTCACAAATAACTGAAAAATGACAGGTCGAATGATCGCTGAGTGACCAACATATAAAACTACCCAGCACGAGACATAAAACATACAAACAGACTGCCACTCACTCATCCCACACTGTAAATAAACCATATGGGCTTTCTTTGCACATGTCCCAGTGCTGATGTTCCTGGACACTGTTCCTAAACTACACACTTTGAGCTGTTACAACATTCTCAACCCTCAGCTCAACCCACTATGACACAGAATTAACATTTTTGTTCATCAATCACTTAGAAAAATGAAAACATTCAAGGCTATAACAAGTTCCTGCTTCACTGCCATCCCAAATTCTGCGTGCTCCGCATTTTGCCATTGTGTGCCCAGCTCCAAAAGGATGGAGCCTCCTGCACCTTCCAGACCCAGCTACACACAACTGCATCACATCAGCCACGACTAACAGGTATTGCCAAATACCCCCTGCATCAGACAAACGCTTCCTTCCTGCAGCCGGCCCAGCCCAGCCTCCTGCTTTAACACCCCAAACAAGCGCTTGCACACTGTCAGCCCTGCCAGGATACCAACTGCCTGGCATTCCCTGTCAGCTGATTCACAGAGACTCGCGTAGCACAGCGTGTTGGACATGATGTCAGCTCCACAGCACTTAATAAACCCACAGAGAACTAATGCAATTGGAACTCGACAGAGTAAGGCATTAATACTGTGCATTTTAATCAAAGGGAGAGATATAATTATTATCTCTATGTAACTAGAAAAGCTGAAAGGTTCTAATGGGAAAAAATAAAACCATCTGTTTGCTCTAACTCATTAAATGAGTGCTTTAGGACAATGTCATCCCCCCAAAGCCTGTAACAATTTGGGCCTTAAGCAGAGATGCAAATTGATTAAATCCCAGCATATTTTGCTGCAAATGGCGGAATCCAAATACCACTGAACAAACAGTAATTTCTGCCACGCATCATGAAGACAAGCCAAAGATGTTTTCCCATTCCTGATTTTGCAGACAGGAAATCATGATTAGTGGCTGTTTTCTAATTCAGGTTTTTTAAAAGCCCCAGTATTCTTTAGGAACTACACAATACCCTGCTGCTGGGGGGACAGAGAAAACCTCAATGCCTAGTTCAGAGGCAGCTGTTGGGCTGCCCATCTCCCACATAAGAACAGTTGTCCCCACCTGTGTTTTCTGTGGGTTTTGAGACAGCGAATGCAACTCTGGAACAGGCAGGAGCTGGAGCCTGGCATGTAGAGGTTTTGGATTATGTGCTTGCAGGGATGGGTACATGTGCTGACAAACACCCAAATGTCACTGTCTCACTGATGGTAGTACCAGGTACCTGGAACCTCTCATTTAAACCCAGGCTTGGTTCACTCTAAATTACAAGTATTTTTACATCCTGGATGAGTAATTCTGTTGAATCTCACTTTGTCCAGCCAAGACCTGCTGGAGCACAGTGTGCCTATGGGCAGCTTCCCGGAGCAACCTCAGTTTCATTGCCAACAGGAGCCATGCAGATTGCCGGCTGAAGTGATCCACCACAAAGACAGTAATCAAGACACAGCCTTTTAGTTATGGTACAGGACTATCCCATGGGATCAGATTTAGGTGTCTCCTACACCTGAAGGCTTGGCCATGCCCCAAATGACCTCAAGCACATGAAATGTCCCATGCAGACAGCAGTGGGAGCCCTTCTCCAGGCAGGAGGGGACCAGGTCCCCGATGGAACAGCCCTGAAGCACAGAGGTTTGAGGTGCTTTTCCGTGGCTGCCACAAACCTGGCTGTGCAGCCTAGGTTGTGCAGACGGACTCTCCCTTCCCCGTGCCCTTCCCAACAGGAAGGCTCCTGACTTACACCAGATCAGACCTTGCTCCTTAGTCTTTTCCCACCTCATTCACCTGACAGGCTCCTCCACAACAGACATCTTATCAGATGTGACTGATTGCTGTAATCTGTACTCTGGGCAGCCATTAAGCAAATTACCTGAATCATTGCAAGGATTAGTCTCATTAACACATGATTAGCATCAAATTAAAATAATGAGTGTTTAACTTCTGATGTCTTCCAGTTGTTTGAACAGCTTGATCAGCCACACCAGGCTGGCAGGGAGGTGGTGGGTGTCAAAGAGTCAGGGAGAAAAACTCCGAATAAATAAAGGGGTGTGCTGTGGCACAGCAGAGCTGCAGCTGACAGAGACCCGGGTACAGGGCTCCCAGAGCAGCTCCAGCCCAGAGCAGAGGCACCCAGCCAGCCCCACACCTGGTTACCTGCTGTCTCAGCTCCTCGAAGCAAGGCTTCACCTGATTCCCCCCCCTCCAAGCTAGGGCAGAAAGCAGTTTGCTTCAGAACCTCCCCTTTTTGAGCTGGGAATCGTTAACCCATCACCTCTTTTGCCAGGTTTTTTTTCATCATCTACTTTGCTCTCTCCCTGCCGCTTATGTGCTGTTGGGACTGTGGCAAAGTCTCAATTCCTTCTAACCTGCTGCAGCTTATTTGGGTTTATCTGTGCATGAATTCACCAAGTGTCCCACTGCCTCTGGTTCTGCAATCCAAGCCTTGCTTTGTGCCTTGCCTTACAGAACTCCAGGTGAATTCCTCAGAGCCTCCCTGGGCTGCTTCCAGTTCAGTACATCCCACCATGTCATTGACAGGCACCTTGCCTGTCACTGAAAGTGGGGGGAGATCTGAACATGGAAGATCTGCAAGATGGGATCATAAATCCACACTCAGAACACTTCTCTCTCCATGAAGGAATGACAGAACATGTGCAGCAGCCAATGTTTAAGCCTCAACATCTTGGTTATTTATTCTCTGAAATGCCACAAACCATAAGTACGTATTATAGACAAATCACTTGTCAAAGCTCTTCCCTAATTTAATTAAAGCCATTTTTTATTCATACAAGTGCAAAGAAGCAACTTAAACAGATAACATTTTTCACACTTGCATAAAATGAAAATAGCCAAACTAAATTTTGGCAAAGTATATAACAACAAAAGATCCAAGCAAAGACTCTATATGTGCCAACTTCCATCTCTGCTGAGATGTTAGCAAGGAGTTACACACACAAAGTCTCCTACTTCAGTTTCTGATGGACTCCTGACGCTCCACGTCCTACAAGCACACCAGTAGTTCCTATGCTGCTGCCCAACAGTCCTCTTCAACCACCTCGCTGTCCCCCTGTTATCCACACTACTGGGAATCACTAACAGACCATGCAGCAAAATGTTGCTCAAGTTAGTACCTCAGAAGCACCCTCCACTTATCCACTGTGGATCTGAATATTCTCCTGGCAAAAGCAGAGGTATCCAGAAAAAGCATGGGAAACACGTTTGCATCATGGCCTTAGTCCAAGCCTTACCACACATGTTTGCCTTCCATCCAACTGAGGTGACACCACAGGCCAACCCTGACAAGAAACACCCTCAAGCTGAATGCAGTGAATTTGGGATCAGCAATACCAAGGCACAGGGCTTTGCTCGAACTCCAGTTCACAATAACTGACCAGGAGATAAAGAGACAGAAGAACTACCTTCCATCCAAATGTATCTGCAAACACCATGTTTGTCAATCAAACCCCCCATAACCACTTGAGTCCAGAGGCAGTACGAGGGAATTCTACAGACTGGGTGCAGCACCCAGCTACACTGATCTTATAGCAGCATGTCCTAACAAAACCTGTTTCACATATCAGGGGCCATCACTGCTGCCTACAGTAAGCACCTCCTAATTTCACTGGGTTTGTTCCCCCCCGCTCTAGTAAAAAGAAAACCATTTATCAATTTACCCTCCAAGTTACAGTTTGCTGCTGTGCCACCCCTTACGGCGCTCAGCATCTCCCGATTCAAGCGATACATTCAGCCTCCATCTGTGCATATTATTGACCAGATTATGTAAACTATGCTTTAGCAATTCACACTTGCTTGGTTCTGCAGTACCTGTGGGTGCCAAGCATATGTTTCCCATTCTCCTTGCTCTCCTGGGCCATATGCAAACCAGCAGCTTTCCTATAGACCCAACCTACTGCCTGCTATAAATCCGTGTAAATCCCACTGGCTGTGCCAAACCCTGGATGCAAGCATGTTTGTGCAGACTTGGTGGTACTCCACGTATGATCCAAAGGGCTACAGGAGCTCAGCAGCAAGGTGGGTCACTGCTGACAAAGCCTCCCCTTGCAGCAGGCCTGGAGTGGCTGGAGGGTGACATTTCCTGAGCACCAAAGGAGACCTGGCAGGTGCCAACCCCAACCTGTGCACGCAGCCCCCCAGCTCCCCTTCACCCCCCTCAACAAGGCAGCCAAACTGAGAAGCCAGCACGCCAGATACCCAAGAGGAGTCAAGGAATCTGGTTTCCAGAACTGAGATATTGCTCTGTTGCTAGGCAAAATGTGAATAGTTTTCTCATGTTTTTGGAGAAGCCTCTGCTCTCTTCCTGAGGGCCAGAGCTGAAATTTATATTGTCACTAATGCAGAATTAGACTGACAGCATGGAGACCTGCTTCTTATTCCAAGGCATGTCTCCCATCCAGCCTGCTCTCTTTCTGGGAATGATACCATATACTCAAAGGATTTCACAAGAAGAAAACCAAACCAGCAGCCTGCTGCTGCAGAAGGATGATGCTGGGGCTCTGCTTTGGTTTGTTACAGTTTGCACTGGAGCAAGAGACAGAACAACAGAAACTTCAGCAGATTCCTAGGGCACAACAACCAGCTTCAGGCAAACAAAGAAACGGGTCCAGCCCATTCATGGGGGAATGGAACAGCTGCCTGGACGCACAGCAGTTGGCTGGTATTCCCCTTGTGTAGCTGTTCCTTTCGAGTGCTGAGTACGCACTGGGATATGCTGCTCTTTTGTTCCAAACTCTGGTATGTTTATAGCAGAGGGAGAGTTCAAATGCTTCAACACACCAACAGGAATTTCCCAGTAGTGCCAAAGCATGAGATGACACTTTCCTGTCCCTAAACTGCAAGAGGGGGCACAGAATAAAGATATCCCATGTCCTGCAGAGAGTGATTTCAATTCAGCATCACCCTCCAAAATAAGCCTCCTACATCTGTGGTAGGAGGAAGTTACAGAGCAGAACCTGACACTGGAAACCAAGGCCAAGGGGGTCACACACTGAGGGATGCGGTTCATGAGCCACGAGCACTGCAGGAACATCTGCCCAGGCTGACAGTCTGGTAAACCCAGGGAGCTCTTGAGCAGGTGCCCCATGAGCCTACTTGATGAACTCATCCCTTTCAGAGGAGTAAGGCACCTGCCCAAAGGCTGCCCCACACAAACACGAGCTGCACCCCACGACAGGTTACAACGCAGAGCGCTCTGCTCTTCCCCATGACCCTTCATCCACCGCCTCCCACTCCCTGCAGAACTGCAGGCATTTATTGCTGGCTGATATAAAGCAAATTAAAACATCCCAGAAGTCAGCGCATCTGTGCCAGCTAACACACAAACCCAGAGAGGAATGCTGACTTCCCGGGAAAAGTAAGTAATTTCCTTCTTACTGCTGCTCACCTGGCCTGAGGTGCAGGAATCCAAGAAGAACTAGTTATATCTCAGTAATTAAACAGATAACTCAGCCTAAATGTTTGCAATTTCCTCAGTCGGTGTTTGTTAGGAATGCATCTGGATCTCCATAACCATTACCTTCTGCTACCTACAGGTAGAGGTAATTATCCACAAGTAAACGATTACCTAGGCTATAAATTACCTACAAAAATTTGGGCTGGGGTTTTGCCAATCACCATTCCAATTAATTAACCAAAATTGACTAGCTGGCTTTAGACCAAATATTTCCTCATCAGTATTCCATGCCAGTGCATACGAGATGAAGGAAACAAACCAGAGAGAAGAGACAGGAAGAAATCCAACAAAGGTTAGAGAGAGCTAAGAGGAACGGAGACAAGCAGGAATGGATTCCTGGTGTGTGTGGTGAACACCCTCTGGTGTGGCACGTGACAGTGCCATGGGCAGGGATGCGCATGGTGCCAGCAGCACACATGCACAGCCATTCCCATCAAGGAAGGGCATCATGGCCATCCGTGGGAATGGGAGAGCTCAGCAGCCTCGAGCTCCCCTCCAGATTGGGGCTCTGGGCACATTTCCAAGGGCTGTCATGGCGAGCAGGGCCCACGGTCGCATATGGGTTGCCATGGCTGGGGGAGGGACAGCCCCCAGGCCTAAGCCCCAAATTGCTGCAGGAACTCTCGAGTCCTCAGTGGCAGGAGCTACTCAGATCCTCACCAAACCCTGCACTTTCATTAGAGAAGGGGACAGAGAAATGTCACACCAGTATAACCAAGGCTTTAAACCCCCAGCACCGCACACCTGGCAATTGAGATACCACATGCTCAGTCTGTGCGACAGTACACACCGAGCATTGAACAAATCCCTGTCACTGCTGCCTGAACCATCCCTGCATGCCATCACATGCAGCCTTTTTACATCTCCATGTGCTCCAGAAAATTATCCATGGCAGAAGCTGCCATTCCCAACAGAGCAAGGAACCTTTTGACAGGCCCCCCTCTGGCTCAGCACCCTGGGGTACCTCAGAGCCCCTCACCCCAAGCACAGCAGAGCTGAGAGTGAGTTCCCACTGCACAGGCATTGAGCACCAGCCCTGGACACCCTGGAGGTGCCACTATAAACACAGGGGCTGTGCTGCACACACCAGTGTGACACAGGGCAGTACATTTCAGCTGAGCTACGCTGGATCAGGTGCGTGTGACCACACAACAGCCATTCACGCTGTACCTTCTCTGAGGGATGCAACTCGAGAGGGAAGTTTGAGAACAAACCACAGAGCAATGCTGCTTCCTTTCATCATTTGGGGTCTGCCCTCTCAGCCTGACAGCTACAGACGTTTTCAGACAGCCTCTAATTTTTGGGCCTAGTATCACCTGGTTACCAGTACCAGACTCACACTTGTATTTTGTACCACAGCCCTTGCAAACGACCACAGGCTGTGCACACAGGAATGCCAGCACTCAGAGAAAAAATTCCTGTAAGAGTGCAAAACTGAAGTCAGAAATCAGAGCTGTTCCTTCCCCACTCAGAACAACTCTTCCCCTCTGTCATAAACTGAAGCATGCAGTTATCTGAAATGGGACCAGAATACTTACTTGGTAGTGATTTTTAGTACTAGTTCTTGAACACGTAAGGCAGCTCACGCACTTTAACAAAGATCTAAAGCTGTAAATACTGACAAACCCAGTGATTAGCAGTCATTCTAGACTGTTCTGGAGAACTCAGCAGGGAACTTGTTTCAAACCAAACAATCTGCAAAGAAAATCAGTAATACAGATAATCTAGTGCCTTCCACATCACCTCAAAAATTGTTTTAAAGATGCTTTTCTCATGTCACCTCCAGTTACTGATTTATTAAAAAGCAACAAGATATTTCACTGCATAAAGGAAGATCTTTATTTATTTATGCAGGCCTGTCAGTGACAATAAAATACTGTGGATGCTAGAGATTACTGCACTCCGTATAATTAAGGGAAAGGGCAGACCTCTGTGCAAGTGCTAACAGAACCCTGATCTCACCCAGGCAGGAGGGGTACAGGGAGTGCAGAGGTGCTCCTGAGGGCAGCAAAGCCCTGTCCCCTGCCACTGACCTGTAACAGCCCCATGGCTCCCCACAAGTATTCCAGGTCACAGGGTCTGTCTCTGGGAATGACAGACAGAAGATTCAAGTGGAAAACCTATCACCGGCCAAGAGCTCACCAAGGTCAAAGGAAAACAACCAACAGGAAGAGCACCAGAGACAAAGTCAGGTTGCCACTCAACTCACCAAGCCACTCACCAGGCTCCAAAGGAACAGCTACACATGAGGCACATCCCAACTGTATCCACCCTGCCCAGCTTCGCAGCAAAGCCAAGGCACCAGGGGCTGGAGAAACATCTCCATTTTGAACTCTGTTTATGTGCCTGTAACAATGAAGCCATCATTCCTGCTTCTCCAGCCTTGTTCTCACTTTAAGTTTACTCAAATATCTGCTAATGAAAACTAAATCTTCAGACTACCTAGAAATGCTCTGGTTAATAAACTGGGGGCATTTCATCAACGTTATTCAAAATTCAAACCCATTTATGAAAAAATCCACATCAGTCTGAAAGAAAGATGTTCTCAACTCCCAGAAAGGCCTTGCAGAACAACACAGGTTCAGGCTGACTGAGGCATTCTGGACCATAAGCAGAATCTAATTTTCAATAGCTTCATTTCAGAGCCATAAACTGAAACACATGATTTCTGAAAGCACAAGAGTCTTCTAAAGGCTTGAGGTGCCTAAAGTGCAATAGAGAGATGCCTCAGCTTTCTCTGCTCAAGCTCCATCTGTCGCTCCTGCTTGTGTCAGGGTGTGGAATTCCACATCTGGGCTGTGTTTCACGCTCACCTGGCTCCACAAGTGTTCCTGGCAAGCAGCTGTGCCAAGCCAAAAGCAAGAAGAGATTACCGGCCAGGTGAAACTAAAAACAAGTAAATATAAATCATCAGCGAACAACTACATCTACCTGGCAGGTTTTGGAATAACTGAGAAAAGCACAGACCACCCCTTGACAACTCACAAGGTCCCCCAGAACTGTGGGTACCAGCCTCTGGTGTCTCTGTGTCCGGCCACATTGCTAACTCCACACTGGTCTCTGGCCAATTATACAAACAACTCCTTGATGAGCAAAGTACAGACTAATCCAAGTTAAAAGCCCAGTAGGTTTAAGAAAACAAAGTGGAAAAAGCCCTTCTCCTAAAGGTCAAAATGCTCTGGAGCAGTCTGCTTCAAACTGGTACTCTGGATTTTACACTTCAAAGGGATCTAACAATAAATCCAAAATACAGGTGAAGTGTTTCCTTCAGTTGGACCCCCCAAAACCGCAATCACAGGAACTGCAGCTTTCGTCTACCTTATAATGTAAGAAAGCTCCTCAAATCTCTGTTTTGATCTGTCACATTCCCAGTGCAGCAGAACAAATTGTCCCATTCCCATCCCCCAGTGTCATAGTGACTCAAAAAAACTCAAATCACCAACCAGGAAGGACCAGCTGCAGCTGAGGGTCCAGCCTTGAGAAACTCTCCCATATTCCTGACACCACCAGCCAGGCTGAGCAGACTCAACCCAGTCACACAGGGATGTGTCCAGCTGCCTTGCTGGGACCCTCCTCGGCACTTTGCTCACTTGCTTCTTTCTTTACTTTCAAGGTCATCTCTTGTTTATCTGTTCATCCATCCTGCATCTCTCACCCCCAGGCTGGTTCCTTAACTTTCTGTGAGTTCCTTAGCTTTCAGTTTCAGGGCCTGCACCTCCCAGGGCCCAGCACTGTTTGTGACACCCAGGGAAGCAATACCGCAGTCCTTGGGGGAGCTCCGGGGACCTCAAAGGCAATAGTTCTCTGCCCAGGAGCAAAGAAGCCATTACAGCTTGTACTAGAAGATTTAATAGGTGTCATAATTTATCATGTAAACCGAAAAGTGTTTCTTAATTAAGTGCGTACGTTAATGAATTTTTTAATTTGATCCCTGTAAGTACCTTGCTATACTAATTGCAATATTCTACACATTAGTCATCCGCTGTTGCCCTTGGCTATTTTCTACCCTGAGAGGGAGAGATAGAGCTTTTCAGTTAAAGTTCATTTAACTCTTTCCACCCAACAAATTAAATTTCCTGTTGTTCAACCGGAGAGTGACAGTTGCATTCCAGGCCCAGAGCATGGGAAGGACAGCACACACCCTGGGAGGGATGGACACGTCCCAGTCCCGTCTCAAACGCAGTGATTTGGGTTCATTTCATTACCTTAATTACAAACAGCACCAAGAGGCAAAATTTCCAACCCATACATTGTTCCAGCTTTCCATGTGTGCTTGAGTGAGGCATCAGCTTTTCTGATATTGCTCTCTCGTACCCAAAATTCAAAGCAAGAGGATGGGAATCTTGCTACTGAGCATCTAGAGAGAGGTAGGGAAGTAGCTGGAGGCATGGCACATGGCTCAACCACCTCAGGAATTTCCTCCCCAGTTGGTGTAGACAAACTGGCACAACATGCAGTAATACTGAGGAAGTTCACAAACCTGACAAGCATCTCCGGCTATTTTACGCTGTAGCTACTTTCTGATACCTGAACAGCTTAATAAAATGAAGCTTTAAACATCCCTGACACATTCCATGCTATAAACCCAACCCCCTCTCTGCAGGAATAACACTCTGGTGGGCTGTGGATGTGCACTAGAAGAGTCACTACAAACTGGGAACTCCTCACCTCTAGCAGAGAAGCTTCACAAGCAGAACAAATAAAGTCCCTGGACCCTTCCAAACTCAACACTAAGACAAGTCAAAGCACAAGGGGTTTACCCATGATGAGACAAGAAGATGCTGTGACTGCAAGCACACAATTTCCTTCTTAGTCACTTGCCTTGTAACTTGTGACTGCTTTTGGAGTTTGCATAAAGGAATTCAGAATTTTAGCTCCACAGTGATGGGAGTCTAACGTGAACAAGGGAGCTGAGCTTCGTCTGGCCTCTCCAAGTCCTTAAACACCCATTTCTGAAGCCTGTTGAGTAGCAGTCACTATACTTGGCCTATACAGGAGAGGCAGACACACCACAAAGCACCTCCCCATCCCACACAATTTTTGGGAACAGATGTGCCATCAACCCCCTAAGACCCAGGCAGCCAGGAGCAATGTATGTGCACATGCCTGACCTATGCATGGCCCTGTGCAGGATCAGCACTTGAGCAATCGTGCTAATTCCACCTGTACTTCACACCCCTTCAGAGTGACCGGCAAAGAGGAAAACAAACAGCAGAAACCAGTGTCCTGCCTGATGAGCTATAATTCTGGATTCTGAAGTGCCTCCCTGTAAACACCTATGGCTCCTGCACTTTCTCCAACAACACCCCGCGTTCTCTGCTGGGAAGCAGAGTAAGCAGTGTGTCCACACTGACTCCTGTCCATGTGTCTCCCCCCATCCACCAAGAACATAATGATAAATTCAGGCAGAAACAAGCAGGACCCATCCCACGCATGGGAGTTCAATGTGAGATCCCTCATGGAACCTTGTCCGGGTCTGAGGGGCGAGGCTGCCAGCCTTGCACAATCTCAGGTGTTCCACTGCCCTACGGCTCAGCGTTCCAGCTGAATGTTTCCTGCCACACCTGACTCCATCTATATGAAGATCCAGCAGCAACTGCTCTAATCACTGATCTGAATTAAAGCTGCCTCTGAACTCGGGAGCACAGTAACACACCATGCTAATCCACCATGCAGGCTGTTCCCCACGCACACTTCTGAGCACGTTATGGCTCTGCTTCTGCAGTAAGTTCTCCTGACAAGCTCACACACGCCATTAAGTGGATTACATGGAACATGTTTAACTAGCCCAGGAACCTCCGAGGCCGAGGCGGCTCTGGATAGCAGTACTGCATCACTCATTCACTCCCCACTCACAGGCAGAGCCTGTGAAATTAATAGCAACAGCCCAGCATAACACACTTCAGGGAAGTGAGACTCTTCACATGGGTGGCTGTCACCTGCTTTTCAACAAATTTCAAAGTGTTGCCTACAGCATCCTGTTGTATTAGATGAAATGCATCCTGACACCCTTCTTACTGTATTACGCTCGACCGCTCAACTATTGAGATGCAAACCTTCCTCTTTATTTTTTAAACAAGAAAACACTGCCCAGTAACTGCCAGAGGTCAGATCTTGCTGCTTGGTAGCAGATCCTGCCTGCCCAGTCCTAGGGATGCCAGAGGTTGCCAATTGCACACAGTTCTAAAAGCTCTTCTTGGGTGCCCTGACCACTAGCACAGCTATTCTTGGTGAGTTCAGGAGCTGCTCCCTGCTGTCAGTTGTTTCCCAGTCACCTCTCTACCTGCCATCCACTACCACAGCTCCATGTGAGACATGCTGCCGCCAGCTCACCTGGCCTTTAGTGCCAAAGGACATCTTCCCAACTTCCAGCCCACCGCACTGCAGGTGTAACGATCAAATTAAGCCCAAGTACTCTCCCCCATTACAATGCACCCCACTCTCTGCTGTCCAGTGCTTGGCCAGTTCCAATGACCTCAGCAGAACCATGACAAGGAATTTCACTGGGGAGGATTGGGCCAGCCGCAGGTACAGGGAGACAACTGGTTAACAACAAAATAGTCTCACTCCTCCAGTTCCAAAATCTGAGTGAGAAGAGTTAGAGAAGTGGTATTTATCTCTTGGAGAGTCTGCAGAGAGCATAAGCAAGTAGATTTCCAGGACTTCCAACCACGCGTTTCTGAAGCACACTGCAGGTAGACCTGTCAGAAATCACCTTCCCCACTACATGTACCATATGTTATGAAGACATAAGTCGCACGTATTTTATCCTAGCGTGGGATCTGACACGACACTGTCAAACAAAGCTCACTGAGTTTGTCACTCAAGCAATCGCATTCTCTTCGTATTTATGCTTAGCCATTCCTGCAGATGCTGCTTCCAGTACAGATTATCTTCTCCTTTGCTGTTGCTGTGATTACCCAAAGACAAAGAACACACAAAGCTATGAACTCATGCTTCAGTCTGGACAGACCAGGAGTCAGCATGCAGCTATCGCTGGGAAAAATGGATAGGTTTCTCTCTCAAGTGCTCTGCACTTACTGGGTGTATCTCCATCCCCATGAACCCCTACTTTGACCCTGTACCAATTTTCACAGGTGTGAAACCATGACATACAGTGCAATACAATGGAAAGCACTGGACTCATGATACTTCTCTCTCATATCAAGACCATCCAGACAATACTTTGAGCTGGTGTAAACCAGTGTAACACCCCTGGAATCCCTGGAAAGATGCTCAATTTATGCCAGCGAAAAACCCGGCCCTCTGTTCCTTTGCGTGATCCCCTGCACTTGCTGTCACACTCCAGTACCAACTGAACACAGAAGCCTTGATGAGAAAGAGGTTATTTGACACACACCTCACCCTTCAGAGAGGGAAACCCTGTATTCCTTTCCTAACTTCTTTGAGACACCTTTGGGAAAGCTTAAGGCCACTCAAGTACAGGACAAGAAGAGCTGCCTAGATTTTGACCGATTTCTACAAGGGACTCTCCTGCCTGAACTGAGATGTCATCATTCCAGGGTTCCTCCATCTGCAGCATCTTGGAAGCACTTGTATCAACATGGCAGCAGTGGCTAAAGGTTAGGCAAGCCCTACGTCCGTCTGCAGCTGTTCTCCTCAGCATCCTTCTGATAATTTCATCTCTATGCTATTCTTTCCTATGTGTTCCTCTGTCACAATACACCACCTGCCTACTCCTGGTGCAACAATCAGCAGATCCCTATGGCTCACATGCTCTTTTCAGACACACGCCAACCTACTTGCCATCCCTAAGAAGTACCTAAATGAAAATAAAACATCTAAGAGAGGAGTCCAAATAACACCTTTCTCACTTGATGGTTTATTTTTGCCTGTTCTTTTTACCTTTTACACCGGTAACAGTGAAAAAATCCTGGAGGGAGAAATGAATCCTCAGAATCAGAAAGGTGAGGAAAAGGCAAAAAGTGAACCATGTGGTTTTCTGTCATGTCACTACAAGTCAAATATCAACACACTTGAATCCCACAAACACCCTGACTGCTCTGTAAGTCACTGGTAATTATATTCATGCATTGTTCAAAGCTCATACTCCTTGTTTATCAGTCCCTTTAACATTCACTATAGTGCAGGAACCGCAGTTTCAGGGATTCAATTCCCATCCTGCATCATGCAGCCTCCTTGGTCCCACTGATGTAGCTGCTTCTTGGCTCCTAGGTGTGTGTAAGGAAGTGTCCACAGTCCACTGGCACAGGTAACTCTGCACCCTCGGGCCCTTCCATGGCTTTGTCCCTCAGACAAAAGCTGTTCCTTGGGAATTCCCAGTAAGCAGGCACAAGACAAAACCCTGAAGCTCCCTGACATCTGGTCGACTCCGCAGAAATGCCCTTTGACAGAACAAACCCAACTCCGGTGTCTGGAATAAATCCGGGGAAGTTTCCATGCCGTCATCAATCGTGTTCCCAGCATCCCCACAGAGCAGATGACAGGTGCCCGAGACACTTCTGGGTCCTGCTGAATGGCATTTAATGCAGAAGACATCTGATCTGCCACTGAGAGCAGCACTAAGTGGCTTGATCAGAAATGACATCTGAGCCAAATGAGCTAATTAGTTTACAGGATTTCCCCTTTCTCCCCCTACAACAGGAGTGGATTGGTGTTTTCCCCTCAGCTCTGGCCTCTCAGCAGGGTGCCATCCTATTGTTGGAACCGTAGCTGGCATTTACAAAAAGTATTAACTGCATGTGTTGGCAATTCTGTCAAAGCCAGCACACGTGCTGCCGACGCACTGTCAGTTCTTTGTCAGGAACAGCACGGCATCCCAGATATGAAAAACAGTTGGAACAACAACAGCTTCTACCTAGGTACAAAACCAGCACTGGCAAACCGGGACAGGCAAGCCTGAGGCTGTACCAGGTTCATTAACGAAGTCCGAGGGCTTCCTTGGATTCATTTCTCTGTTCTCTTTGTGGCAGTGACTGGGAGCTCCAGTAACACCAGGGATGTTATAGTCATCATTGTAAGTACACCCACCACATCCACCCTTCACAGCCATCGTGGAAGCTTTAAGTGAAAAGCAAGCATCCACTCTGCTCTCAGATCTTCAGGCTGTGGACAAAAGGGCACCTGTGCTCCCATCACCTGCCCAGACTCATGCTCGGGGCACGTGGCAGCCACATGCTGTTGGTCCATCGCTTTGGCCAGCCCTTGGAATGCTGAGCACCACTGACTGCTCATTCCCCAAATCTACAGGAAAACACCAATCTTGTGGAGCAGCAGTGACACCATTGGCTAAATACAAGAAGTGCAGTGCCTACTAGTTCCAAATTCCAGTATTTTTACCAGCAAAACCAAACCAAGACAGTCCCAGTGAAAGGCCAGTGATCTGTGAAGGAGCAGCAAAGCACCTGGATGACTGCATGGAGCACCTATCTCCACATCCCACGATAACAGACAGTGCCAGCCACAGAGGCAACTCCTGCCAGCGTTTGCCAGAACCGACGTCACAGATGGAGCATTAACTTTAACCCAAGGTTGGAGGCTGGGCCGTAAATAATTCCCTGGAACAAAGCTGCAGCGGGCTTAAAACTCACTTATGAGAGGTTTACACTGCAGCTGGACAGAAATACTCCTTGACCTACTCTAACATGTCCTGAGTCACTCCAGCAGCTGCTCTTCCACACTTCCAAAGCCGAAGATCTATCCCTGTGGCACTTGTGCCTCACTAACTCCACGCCTCCAGACGGGACACCAAAGCCATGACGACCAGAAGAACAATCCTGAGCTCCATCACTGACTCTGTTTAACACCATCAGAGCTGCACGTTGTCACACACACTGTCCAGCTGTCAGGACCATTTCTGGAGCACTTCTGATCAGCTGAGCTGTCTGGAAGCATTCGGACAGGCTCCACAGGGATTGTCAAGGACTGATGCACAAGACTAGATCTGAGTGGCAGATTTTCACTAAAGCAACAGTTTTAACTAATCAGAACTGATTTGTGCCATTTTAATACCAAATATTAAGCCATGTAATATGTGATTTATATAAGTACAGGTTTTACTGGGTCTTAAAAGAATTGTTAACCTGAATAGGACAGAAGAAACTTATGCACCCATTCCTGCAAAATAGTAGATTTGGGGCTGCCACACTGGAATTTGTAAAAATTAAGAGCAAAACAGCACATGGAACCAGTTGGGTCATGGAAGTGAAGATACTGGAGGATGTGTTCAAATATAAAACCAAGTCACCTTGCACTGCAAACAGCAACCTATTCAGTTTTGTGGGGTCTTCCGAAAACAGGTACCTGGCAGAATTTCTCCCAGCCTCTCTCTCTCTATTTTACCCGTAGCAGGGAAGGTAAGCAACAGGACAGTCCCCTGCACGTGGGATCTGAGCACATGGGGCTCAGCTCTGGCTGCACTACCTGGTGTCACTGACATACGAGGTGTCTCTGAGTGATTTTCTCCATAGCCAGTGCCTCAGACTGATGCATAAAATGGCTGTCATGGCATTTGTATCCCCTATGAAATACTATGGGAGCACTGATAAAAAGAGCGAGCAGCATTTCAGAAAAATACGTGTCTTGCAGAGAAACTAATTTACTGCAGCACACCAAAACCAGGACAAACCAAAGCAAAATCCTACACCTGCAGCCTGGCCAGAGCAACAGAACACACACAGTTCCTCAGCTTCAGTACCACAGTCACTGTCCACATGGGAAGGGCTCCTACAGCCACCTCGCTCATACATCCATTGAAAACAAACTGCTCGTGACAGCAGAGAGGGTTTGGTGACACAAGGCGTCTCCTCCAGCTTCCTGCTCCTACGTGGGGCACTGTTACTCCTTTGCTGTCACCATGTTGGGTGTCTCCAACTGAACAGGAGGATGCAGCCGAGGTCATCTTCACGCCCACCCTGTTCCATCTCCCTTGCAGGTTCTTTGGACTGAGCAGAGCCCTCTGCACAAGACAGCATTTGTCACCTGCTCCTCGGTGACTGTGAGCAATGCAAGAAACACCCTCCTCTAGGAAAGGGAGTGGGAATTCACACATGCAAAGTCATCACTGAAGGAGGAGCCTTCCAGTGAACAGGTCACCATTTTGTCTCCAGAAAGACAAACCTCTACCCAAATAAGAGATGTGAGGGAACCTTGGAGCTCCTCTCCACAGGCTCTACCTGTTCTGCCCTCACGCCTGCGATGATGGAGCAGAGATTGGGACACTGTCACAGAGGGTGTTCTGCAGGAAGCTGGTCTCTGCCTGCCACTTTTTATTTCACTTCCACCCTCGCTCTCCATAAGTATCCAGGCTGCAATGCCCTGAGATTTTTCAGTTGTGCTATTTTCTGAGGAAGACTGAGCCAGCCCAGCAAGATGAGTGATGACAAGGCTCCATATCCACCCAGTCCAACAGTGCAAGCACAGGGGCTGGAAGGAGGCGCAGAGTGGATGCTTCCCAGTTAAACCACAGGTAAGGCCGAGGAGACTTTGTGTCTCGCTATCCCCAGGAGGAAGTGGGGAACCAGGCACACAAGAAGACAGAAGGGATCCCAATGTACCCTTAATCTATAAATATTTAAG
Organism: Neopelma chrysocephalum; assembly: GCF_003984885.1. Taxonomy (NCBI): domain Eukaryota; kingdom Metazoa; phylum Chordata; class Aves; order Passeriformes; family Pipridae; genus Neopelma; species Neopelma chrysocephalum. The sequence goes on from NW_020897790.1 coordinate 219,280, forward strand.
CAGTCCCTCCTCCCCCTCTCCTCAACAACATATGCCAGCGTCTTCTTCAGCTCATAAAAGCCAATTCCCTCCTGCTGTTCCCAAGCACCAGGAGTCTCCGAGTGGTGATTAGTGGATTACGTGCATCCCAGGGCCTGCCTCCAATCACTTTCCCCTGCAAATTGCTCAGCTCCAATGCAGCAGCACAGAGCAGAGTGGGCTCTGTCACTGGGGCCTGGTCCTCATTATGGCCAGGAGACCCGCAAGAGTTTGTTTACACAGCTGGAACATCATCCTCCCGGGCAGCTCATCAGCCTTTCCCCAGGGTTTCTGCTCTTTGAATGCTTCAGAGTAATCACCACCAGCTATCTACAACCGGAGTGGCATCTCAGCAATTCACCACGTCAACTGACAACAGCTTGAGGTAATATTAGCCCCCTTACAGGAAGGCAAGTGCTCTCCACACAAGGATGCTGGAGCTTAGCACTACTCAATAAATCAGAGCAGCATCCTGGAAAGCTTGCCATTAGTTCTGAGCCATTAATTTTTGCTGGGTCTTTGACACGACTGTTGGAGAGCACTATAACCTGCTCTCTCAAAGTTAAATTATAAAGCGCAACTTCCCTGAAGGTGCTAGTCTACTAACCCATTTAAGTTCTTGGCTAAACACCTCCGATAAATCACTGGGGAGTTGCAGGGCAGAAGGTTTCCTACTGTGCAATATGTGAGAGTGAGCCATTCCCTCTCAAAACAAACCCCAGCTGGGGCACCTTTGGCACTAAGCAATACCTTTACAAGACATTCCACATTGTGCTGTACCAGCCAGGTGAAACCAGACATTTCACCACACAGAGTTCCATGTAACAACATCTTCCTTTCATGTCCTTTCAACTATGTTTTCTTTCCAATGATTAAATGCTGAAGAGATTTATACATAACAGAAAGCAAGCAAGCCCAAAAACATCCAGTCCTGTTCCCACTGCACATCTGGAGACACCACTGTGTTCTTTGAGGGGCCTAGTAAGCCCGCACTTCTTAACAGTTCCCAACACTAAACAAAGAAGTAAATAAATTAAAGAGGAGTTATCTTGCAACCAACAGAAGTCCTGTCCCACTTCACAGCACAATCAAACACTGGACTCCAATGTCAAAGCCTTCAGCTGAAGGTCCAAGGTGAGAAGCCCCAGTTGGGATGTGCCCAGTCTCCTGACACTCCAGAAGGTGGGCTTGGGAACACTTGCACCCCACCTGCTTTCTGTGTGCAGGCCCAGACCTACCTGCCCACAGCACAGCGTGGAGCTCTCAGTCCTCTGTGCTTCTGGATAACTGTAATGGGAAATCCTAATTAAAGGCATAGAAGGAAAAAGGCCTTCCAGACAATTAATAATCAACCTAGCGTTAGGTTAAAACCACATTTTAATTGGGCTGTAATGAGGCAACAATGTAGCTCTGATTCCATTCTCACTGAAAAGCCTGCTCCAGGTACATGAAACCTGGGTGTTCATGTAGACAGGGAGGGATCAACCTCCTTCCATATGGCACAATAAATTATAGAGAGCAGGTAATGAAGCAGTGCCAAAAAGTAAGTATTTGACAGAACCCAGTCCCTTATATCTCTCTGTGAGGCACAGCCCCACTGCCATGACACGAGCACGGGAGTAGCCTTTCCCTCGCTCACCTACACTCACAGCCATCCCCAAGGAGAAAAGACTGACTGCATTCTTAGATCTACTTATTTGTTTTGCAATGGTCTCTCTTTTCTGCAAACCAGTGTGATTTCAAAACATTAACCTGAGCCAAGAGAAAGCATTAGCTTAATTAATAAACCACCAAATTACATTCATGCCCTAATACAGACTGAATGAAAACCATTTCTTGAACAATGAAAATTGCAACCATCACCTTACTGGATGCCAAACATTATTACACTCATTCCTCTGACTTTTCCAACAGAAAATGCATCTTATTCATACCATTCTCTCATCTTGCATCTCCTTTAGCGTCAATGTCTATCAGCATGTTTACATCCACAGTCAGCTTTCCATCTGTAAATAAGACCTCTAATTTCATTAGTCAATTAATAAAGGAAGGAAGGACAGCCTCTTTGTACTCATCAGACTCTCATTACCACTCAGTGCTGTCCATGCTAAGCAGTCACAGTGTTGATGTGATGAAATGAAGGACTGCCTGTGAAACAGGTGGGACCCAACACACAGAAACAGAGGTGCTGCTCCTGATCCGAGAGGTTTTATCAGAGGCCAGCTATAAAGAGCACCACTTCCAGAGGATCATACATGCTACTGACTGACATCTTGGGTACAGGGAGCGACTAACCCAGCCTAAGTCACTGTCTGAGACACCAGAGGTTCTCTCTGGGGATAGGATACAAGAGATAGGAGAATATTAGAACATGATGACAACTCCTGGCTGACAACTCCAGCTGGTTTTGCTCTCTCACCTTCATATAGCCCTGACGCAATGATGGTTCATTTTAGACACGAGAGTAAAGAAAAAGCACTCAGCACAAACCCTGCATAGGAAACTTGCTCAGCACAGCAGGGAGAGCAGGAGACAGCGGGCACAGGTTGAGCTTAGAACAGAAAGGGCTCAGCTCAGGAAGCTCCTTTATTGTAAAACATGAATATATGTGAGACTTTTTATTACTATTATTATTTGCAGGCTTAACTAAATCGTCACTTAAATAACATATTGAAAGGTAAAGCACCACCTGCTTCTGCCAGATGTTGCAAAATCTTTAGCAGCACTTCCAGCACACTGCAGTACTGAAGGAAGCACAAGACTGGCCCTCAAAGGTATTTATCTCCCCAGTCTCCTACTGGGTTTAAGGAGATTTCTATTACTCAGACTCATCATCAAAATAATAAGGCCCGTGCTTCAATTAGTTATGTAAATGAGAGCACACAATAGCACACTGCTCTTACTCCACCGAGTGCATCTGAACACACTGGGATACATATGGCGATGTCTCCTTGTAATTCCATTTCTAATCAATAGTAGGAGGCATCCTGAAAACACTTTGCTTGGGCTCTGGCAACGTTTTGGAAACAGTAGAGAAACATTCTTGTCCTTTAGAACACTGCACCCCTCCAAGGAGCATATCCCAGGGAGCTGGCTGGAAACCTCTGGCAGTGGCACACTGCAAGCAGTGCACAGACATTATATACAAAAGCTTGCCAAACTGTAAAGGCCTTCAAACCCTTTTCTGTAAATAGCACTGACTTCTGTAAGCACTTCCAAGCACCAAATAACCTCCTCCCTGCAGTCAGCAGCCAACGAACTCACAGTCATTAAAAGTCCCTAAGTCCCCTTTTTTCAGTAAGATGCCACCAGCTTGGAGGAGCTGCAAACAGCTGGAACCCTCGTGCAGGCAGACACATGTCTGTACACCAGAAAGGGAAAGACAAGTAGAAAGGCAACAAGCAAGCCAGGGAAGCGAAGACTGGAATCCACCATGTAGCACATGTGCTCATGACCACACAGCCACAACCTTCTCACAGCCCCCCCCCGCCTGCACAGCCTTACAGGGCACTGTCCCCTCTGTCCCTGTGAACCCGACAGCTCCTCCCAGAGCCCCCGCAGTGCTGTCAGCCTCTGTGGGTCCCCTCACTGCTGTGATGAAAGGCAGAAAGCTCTAGGCACTCCGGAGTTCTGGTCCCTCCCTCCTGTGCCCTCAGGCTGCTTTGTGGAGCCCATCTGCCTCAGCTTCCGCAGTTGGAGAGGTCCATCAGATACAAAATGAAGGAGCCACTAAACTAGAAAGGCCTGTCAAAACATACAAAGGCTGTCAATAGATATGGCTTTTTCCCCTCAAGTGACATTTTACTTGCAAAATGAACTGTCAGTGGCCAAACATTCTGCCAGGTCCACAATTTCACTCCACCCCAAGCAACTCATCTCTGCTACAAGCAAAGGTTTCTGCTTGGGAGCTTTTGAGAGGCAGAACGGCCTTACAAGAAAGGTCAAAACATGGATTTTTTGATTAAAACAAGGATATTCAAGTGTACTTTCTAGGTATTTCTTCCTTACTGAAAACATCTCTTGGTTGCTTTTTCTACTAAGATCTCAAGCCATGAAAAACTGAGTCATTACTTTCCTCATTTTTTACTGAGGAAAGTTGCACCTGCAAGCAGAAAATTGTTCCAACTTCCAGACACGGCCTCTCATCACACAGTCTTTTTATTGCAGGTTTATGTCTCTTTACTGAAGAGCTTTTTATTACCCAAGTCCCAAAGCCCCCGGCTGCTATTCCAACCTCTTCTCAGCTTTCTCCCCACTTCATTTCAACACAGTGACTGTGCCATTTTCCCAGGAGAGAGCTAATTCAATTTCTCAGTCTTTTTCACAGTTTTCTTCAAGTTCTCTGAAGTTCCACTTGACTACCAGAACAGGCCACCCAAGAACCACAGACAACCTCGAACAAGACAGTCACGTGCCCTTTGGGGCACAGAAACACTTAAATCCTCTCTCACTGTTAGCCCCTTAGTGCTGTTCTAGAGATCCAACAGCACCCTTAGCTGGAGCAATGCCTCTCCTGCTACAGAATATCCCATCTGCGCCCTTGCTGAGAGCTGCAGTTTATTTTCCTCTGTGCCAGTAACAGAAAATAGTGAGGTGTAACAGTGCAGGATTAAAGCTACTCCTGCAGGGCATCAATATAATCACACTAGCTCAACACTGATAACCTGGATACAGTTGCATTTTAAGACTTCACAGTTAGCAAGTTTTTAATCTGGTTGATAACGAGTTGCATGGTACCTTTGCATCATTTCAGTTTCTTTAACAAAATCTCATTCAGCACCAAGAGAAGTCTATCAGCCAGACTCATAATGTCATCAAAAAAGATATCAAGTTCATTTGACAAGATCTCTTTTCCATACGGCCATGTTGATTGACATTAATTATATTCAATGCTTGTTTCTGCCCCAGACTGCCTGTGTGTGGGTGTTGCTTGCCTTTGCAGGCTTCAGTCTTCATCTTTGTAAATGAGCACGTTGCTCTATCTCACCTCCCGGGAGGTCGTGTGGATGGATCCATCAGTGCTCACAGCCTGTGGGACCCTTCGGGAAGCCTGGCAGCAGCAGCGAGCCTCTGACCACGCTGCAGGGAACATAGCAAGGGAACAGGCTGCACCCAGCACTAGCAGCTAACTCACAGCCCCATTCCCAAAGGCCCAAACCCAGCTTCCCAAGGACTGAAGCAGACGTGGAAGCAGACTTCGGGACTCACTGCAAATACACCTGACCCACAACTCCTCCTGTTACATTAGGTTTATCATTCCCTTCCTTCTGTCAGATTTCTAGTTCCTCCTTTTCAACCATCTAGTGTGCTTGCCTGGCAGTCAGGAGACAAATTTCTAGTTCCTCCTTTTCAACAATCTAATGTGCTTGCCTGGCAGTCAGGAGACAAGGACGGATCCAGGCGCAGCAGATGAGAGGACACAGGCAGGAGAGGGGCTCTAACACGCTATCCCTGCTCCCAGCAGAGACACGTGTCTGCTTGCACCAGCGGCGACAAACAGCGGGGTTCAGGCTGCCACACCAGCCAGGACAGAGCTCAGCAAGGGGGTGTGAGCAAGCACATCTTCCACACAATACCTGTTCTAAGGCAGCACCCAATGCAGCTTGCCATGATAACTAAATTTATTATTAACTGTGTATTTCATGATGTTAGTGACAATATGTTAATGTGATTTTTCACGTCCTCCTGCAGTGAACAGATGGCTCCTTTTACTTTACTTTCCACATCAAGTGTGATTATTTCTTGGTGCCAAAAGCCACCTGCCGCTCCCTGGTCTCCAGTCTAATTTTTTATGTTGGTAAAACACAGCAGGACTTGTTATCAGTTGGATGGCATCTTAATAAAAGGAGACACGCCAACATATTGACATCATGTTCAAGGGGAAATTTTAGCCCCATCCTGGCCCCTCCCCCAGTTTGCAAAAAATAATAAAATGAAACTAAGGAGAAAAAAAAGCCAACAAGCCCCCCCCATCCAGACTCCACCAGTTTCAAGATGCTCAGCCACCATTTTCGGCCCCGAGCCAAGGCGCAGTGTTGGCCTCCTTTTGTTCCCACACCGAGCACCTCAGTCAGGGCTCTGATCTCTCATCCTGTGTAATGATAATTAGCCATAACACATTCAGAAGTCAAATGTAAGCAGGAATACATTAACATTGAGATCAGTGCCGGGGTAATTTTCCTTGGGAAAATGACAAAGAAGGACACAAAAATTAAAATACGGGATGTGGAGAGTCTCAGTATCACTTTCAGAGGATGAAAGGTGAACTCATTGGTTTGTCAGTCACGAGCCCACACTCCACAGCCAGCTGTGGGCTACAGCAAACAAACAACCCAGGCTGATGAGCCCTCGCAGCCCCTCTCCAGTGCTCTGCACACACAGCAGCTTGCCATGGAGAGGGGGAGACCCCAACCCAAACAGGACACTCCGTAGCCTGCATTTAGACACCTGTCTCAATGGCTCAATTCTCCAATACCTATTGTGCTTTGACTGCTTTAGGTACAGCCAAGTCCTGGACACTGGCCAGCTGGGAACAATCATCCCAACAACTGCTGAGGTGTAAAACAGTTCTTTCTGAAAACACTATTCCAAGGCACCCAACTTCTCATGCAAGGAGAAACAACAGCACCTTGGGGCAGCCCTGGCACACAGCTGGAGGGACAGACTGCATAACAAACATCACTATTTCCTTTGATATTCACATGTGCCCATGTCACACAGGAGCAAAAATGGAGGGAAATTCTCTAAGTATATCATTATTTCCAGCTTAAACAAAAACTTCAAAACTGCACACAAAAACCATTTGTGTCTGAAACACTTTAAACAAGGAGTATTGACAAAAACCCATAAAAACCAATGTTAAGACACCAGTCACAGAGGGCTGCACTCGAGCCTGCCAACAGGTGACTGCTGTGAACAACTACACAGCGGTGACCACAGATCGCAAGCGTAGCTGTGCTATCCATATTCACTATTTCTCAAACCTAGAGAGCAACTTCTTGCTCTGAGCCACTGACCTCCAAAACCAGGTAAACTGTATTTTGTACTGGATTCACCGTATATTCCATCAACCTGCACCTCACTACTCACAAAGCCCATTACACCAGCACTAGGGCCGTCAGCATAACAGACTTGAAACTATTCCACTGGCAATACAGCCCCTGTATTGATCAAAGGCCAAGTTGGGTGAAAAGTAGGGGAAGAAATACTTCTGTGGAATAAGGCATTGAGACAAAAACAAGACACTGTGCCAAAAATGCAGCCAGGAAACTCAGGGTAAGATGGACTTTGATTACACAAAAGACAAGCATTTTTGCCAGGAAGTCTGTATTTTCATTTCCTGTTCATTCATCGAACCACCTCATGGCTGGAGTTGCTGTCCTGGCTTAGCTCCTGAGGGAAGGATCACTGGGAATGCTGTGAACCATCACTGGTGGGGCTTTTGTTCCTCAACTGCCTGATTTGTGTAAGCTCCGATCTTTTATACCTCCAACAAACTTCCACGGGAGACAGGTACCTTTGCTAATCACAGCTTGATCTCTGCATTTCCTTCTTCGCAGGATTCACAGCAGGAGTGCTCCATCAGAGAATCTTTGTGCCACGTTTGCATACTGGTTCAAACAACTGAGCCGGACTGCCCACCTCGTGCTTTACGCCCTGGTGCCCAGCAGCCGACACACAGCACTCTGTGCAGCTGGGGCTGATGGAAGGATTAAGCTTGTCATTAGGAATCATTCTGGTGGCTAAAAATGCAGCCTCTCTCCCGATAATGTGTAGTATCATTTAAAACAAATTAATTTCTCATTTCTTGCTGCTGGTCATAATTCTCAGCATGGGACACATCACAAATGACCTTAAGGTTGGACATACAATCATCATTAGCAAATCAGAAAAAAGGCAACTAAAAAACAACCCAAACCCATTACAGCCATATATTTTGACTCTCCTTTCCTGTAGTTTTTGAAGTTCATTTCCATAATATAATTCAAGTGATAGCAGCAAATTACAGCCCTCGGTTCCTCCTTCAGGCAGCTACATCACCTCTGTATATTCTATTACCAAACTGGTTAATTAATAATTTCTCTACATTGCCACTAAGCAGAACCACAATTCAATGACGATGACGGTGCCTCATTTCATGCCCACTCTGAGACACAGAGCCATTGTCTGATGTCTGCTGTGTTGCCTACACACACTGAAGGCAGGGCAGGACCACGTTGTCCTTGCGATGCTTTCCCAGGCTCCTCTTTCCATGTTTAGGATATCAGAGTTGGTGGTTGGAGCAAGTAGGGTCACGAGGGGCACGGTGAGAAGGAGAGGAGCGCTCGCTGGAACACAGGCTGGGGACATCAGCACAGTCAGAGCTGCAGCTCGTCGGTTCATCTCAAGGACAAGGTGTTCCGTGCACATCCCGTCAGGGACTGCTGCAGGAGCCTGGCTCACAGCTTCCCTCTCACCTGCAGGCACAGGGAACACCGCAGCTGTTCCAGCCTCTCTTGTCTCTCCAGAAGGAAAAGTCACAGTAAGATCAACTACATAAACCAGCTCCTGTGAGGACCAGGCTGCTTTGAATCCCCCAGCTCTCTGTTTGAGCATGGCTCTGATGCTTGTGTTATCATTTTGATATTAATGCCCATAATCCCCTGGGAGTAAGCAATTGTTTGTCTGAGTAAGCCCATGCATAAGACTAAACATTAAATTAAACTATCATCCATCTAAATGCAACATTATGCAGCCACTATATGTGTTAGATATTGAAAATTTGTTGCTGCTGCTTTTTGGTTTTTTTTAATCATGCGGCCTAATAAGATCTCCATGAGTAATCTCTGTGCTGAGGCCTGGAGTAAATACACTCACAACTCGGTCAGTCACCTACTTTAACCTCCTGCTGAAATTACAGTCACACAATCTTTTCTGATTGTTTCAATCAAAACAAAATGAATAAACCAAACCTGAGGAGTATTTAAATATCCACTTCAGTTTGCAGTAAAACCTTTACCAGCTGATTTATAGGAGCCCAGGAGGAATTGCCTGCAGTACTTGGCCCCTGTATTTAGCACACATTACAGTCCTTACTGTCCCAGCAGCTCCAGAGGCTGTTTTTTGTTAGTTATGCACACTTATCCAGGACACAAACAACACAAACCTCTGACAAATTCCAAGCCACTTGGGCTGCCAAATTTTCTTAAAGCAGCCCTACCTTAAGCATGACTTGACATAAGGATGAAGCAAAGTCTTGAGTACACAAATCATTCTCCAATGTCTACTGCAGAACTAAACTAACTTCACTGAGTTAAACAACTAAACGCCAGCTCGAGAGCCTCAGAGAAAGGCCCAGCAGCACCATCAGCCTCATGTGGCACCAAGACAAGCACAGTTCCACCCTTCCAGCCATACGGCATTGTAAGGAAGTTTCCAGTACCCAATCTCCCTCAAGTCCTTCCCCAGTTTCCTGTAGCCTTACACTTTGGTCTAGAAGCCAAGGCAGCCCTGACTCCCATACAGAGAGGTTCTCCTCCTTCCATGGTGCTGCAGGAGTTCCAAACCAAGCATTCCAGAGTGTACCAACCCATCTGTGCCTTCCTGGAGCCCAAGGATCACCTTTTCACAATGTGACAGCTGAGCTAATTATGTGATCCATTATCCCTCTGGAGGTGATTGTTGTCTTTCCATCAGACGTTGCCTTTAGCTGAAATTCATCTTCTCCACTATTACAAGCCCCAGCAATAGCATTCCTTTGGCACTAGGTGAGAACGCCCTCGGAGTTGTATGTGCCCACTGCAGGGCCCAAAGGACACAAATGCCAAGCACAGGGGGATATTTTATTCAAGGTGGCCATTAAAACATTCTCAGTCATTAGCAGATTGCACGAGGCAGAACACACACTTCTGTTACCAGCAATGTTGTACAGGTATGCTAATCCATCTGTACAAGTGTGTGTGCAGGCATACACCCCTCACACATAGAGGTAATATCTATAATTTATTTTTAATTTTCAATTAGAGTTCCTTGTTTCTTCTGATAACCCGATGGAACCACTCATGGTCATCTGAATCCTGAACTGAAGCACAGCCTCTGACTTATCAGCTCACTAAAACTGGTACATCTCCTGGGAGACCATGCACAAATCCTTACAGCCACGGTTCACACAGATCAATGCAGCATTTTTCTGGTCTAACATCTCAATTTTGTTCTTTAAATACCAGTTCAAGATACATCAATTACAGATAGTATCCTGAATCTCTGTCTCTGCCTGATTCCCAGGAATTGTTTGGGATGAAATTCTTTTTCTCCTTACGTATTTCAGACTGTAAGCTCTTTAGGGCAGAAAGCTTCAATTGTGCACTTAAACACTGTGAGGCCTTGCCCTCAAGTAGATTTTTATATCAGGCTATTACCATAATTTGAGTTAAAAAAGCCCCAAAACAGAAGTTCAGTGCAGGAAGTGTGAAGTCTCCAGAAGAATTTGTAGATACAAGAATAAGATACATCTTAGTGGTCACCATGTCCCATTAGGTGACCATGACACATCATTGTGATGCCAGGTGAGCTCAGTCCCAGCTCTTGGCTCAGGTTAAGTGTAGGCCAGAAACTCAACAGTACCTCAGTGCTCTCCTTAAAGAAATTCCAGTAAAACCAACATGAGCCCACCCTGGGGCAAGTCAGGGCTCTCTCCACAGTGAGAAGGAACAGGTACACCTGAGGCACACTTTCAAAAGAGCAAGGCTCAAAGCAAAAGGAGAGGGATTTCAGCTCCCTGTAGACTTGCCAACAGCTCAGGCCAGAACGTGTGGCAGGAACTCCTGAACCCCTCTCAGGTATCAGCAGTCACTGACAAGGAACGTTGATATGCATGCAACTGGGCTCTAAAACATTCGGTGCCCAGCATAATTCAAACAACCAAATATTGCCTATAATTACTATTTCATTTATCTTTAGAAACATAAAGTACAATTTTCCTTCCTACAGGCACATTGCTCAGTTGTAGGCAGGACACCACAACTGTAAATCCAATGCAAACCCCAATCAAAGAGAGGATACTCTGGCAGTTCCTTCATGCACAAAGCCTCAGTGCAAATATCCTGGGCAAAGCCTGAGGTAGCTCCATTCAAATACACCCCAGCAGTGCTTCATTTCAAAAGGAATCTGAGTGCTCCCTGCTCCCAACCACTTCCGTAGGGTCAGAACCCTGGCTGAAAACATCTGTAAGGAACACCACTTGTCCTATTAGACCAAGGCTGTTAGTGCAGCATCAAGAACACTGTCATGCTGGGATCCCAACTGGAAAATGCACACAGATATATAAACTTGCCCCAAACAAGAGATTTTATTTTCTGAGTAAACTGGAGGCAGGGGAGGTGGATAAAATATAAAACATGTCTATTTTACATAGACTGGAGAGGGGGAAAACCCCTCTGAATAGTCAGTAGAAAGGAAAGCTATTTTATGATAGTGTTTCAGTCAGTAAACATTTTTCCATAAAATGCCTAAAATAGAAATCCTCTATTAGACTCACTTCTAAATTATTCTTTGCCACAGTATGATTCCATGATCAAGCAAGCCCATGAGGCAGGAAATTCCACTGGAGCCAGGGATCTGCTATTTTTGAGCTTTCAGACAGTTTCAGTGACTGCTGCATATCAGTCACACATGAGCTGTTTGTCAAGAGTGAAATACGGCACTGGAGTAGATGGGTCTCCCCCATATCCCAGGTCTCACCCACACCCCAGCTCCCAGCAATAAAGCTTAAGCACCTACTCCATGTGCTTGCACTGAGCTGTTCCCCCTTTACCAGGTCTCTCTGCCCAGAGCTGCTGCACACCCTGCAGAACAAAGAAAACTGACTGCACAGTGTAATAGCAGCACATTTCCAATTTCACCTGTAGAACCATCTCTGTTTGATAAACCCACACCCTTTAATCTACTGATTGTGATGAGTGACCCGCTGACACCTGCAGTACCACACACTACTCACAGTACCCCAAAATGCACAGAAGCTGTACAGGTTGTTGGATTGCCAGGTATTAAACAACCCAGTTACAGTGGGAGGGAATGGGGAACACACCTGCCCACAGCTCCCACACTGCTCCTGCTGCAGCTCCCAGCCCAGGCACATGCGGCATGCAGTGCAGCCTGGACAACCCCAAGTGAATACAGAGGCTGTTTGTCCTCACCACAGGTACAGGCTGATCACTGACACAGGGTACCAGCAGAGACGCTACGGGCTCCTCCATATCACAGAGCATAAGACAGGTAAGCCAGAGGTAATGTCACCACAAGCTTTTTCATTTCAATTTCAACATCACTGGTTTGTTTCTTCTTTATCAAATTGTTTCCAATTCAGTTTTCCTACTGTCTGGACAATTTGGAGCCAGCCCTCAGCAATTTCTCCTCATATCTAAGTTGTGGTTTGAGGGGAGATTCCCCAGTAACAGCTCATCAAAGCTGACACAAATACATTAACTAGCTCTTGCTCCTTACAGACAGCAAACAACAGGCTGTGCATTGGTGGCTTTACAAAGGCAAAAAGGGCTTTGCAATTCTGGGATATTTTCACCTTCTGACATAGTAACTTGATCCAAACAGTTCCAGAAGCCCTAAAAGGTGTCGCAGGGGTCCTTCAGTCTGATGGCTGCTCTCATCACTTCCTCCCTCCTCACAAGATACCCATGGAGTTGGCCAAAACAGAGGTCAGGGGATAAACCTCAGCTGGCTGTGCCCCGGGTGCAGACTGGCTGCAGCCACCAACAGGGCTGATGACAAATGGGAAGCCAGGCTTCCAGCTGAATTTCAGTTTAGTTATTTTTGTTTTAATGTATGTGTGAATCAATTAATCCTGTCATAGAAGGGCATCGTAAACTGTGTGCCAGAGTTAATGAGTCAGACATTATCACATCATTACACCAGCTGGCATAATGTAGCATGTGTTGTTTGTCATAATATACACTGCCATGCTTAACAACCATTAATTGTTTACACGAGCAGTCATATTTTTCTTCAAAGAACCTTCAGTGACTGGGTAATATTTTGAAAGCTTCTTAAGCAAGTTACTCTTACTATGAAAAGATAATAAAAATCACCCCCTCTCTCATGGAGCAAGACATGCCGGATTTACACATAATGACAATAACATCTCCCTCACTAAAAAAATCAAAAACAAAGGCATTCAGATTCCAGCTAGGTCCCTGAATTTGATGCCCACTGGTCAACACTGCCATAAACATTAAGAGGTGATGCCCAAGTCCCCTCTGTTCTTCCTCTGCTTGGGTAGAGCCCAGAGCACCAAGTCTGAGCCCTTTCTCCTTTGCTCTGGAAGGTACCAGAAGGAAGAGGATGGCAGCTAAAGCCTTGACAGCATAACACTGATACAATACCAGAACTCAGGCTGCTCTTTGGAGCGATGAACCTGCACTGCCTGACAGAGATGCTAGTGGTTTCCTGTCACTTCTTGCATCCATCACCTGTGTTTGTCAGGTGAAAACACAACAATCAGTCTTACTTTATCATAATAGTTTGGCTGCGAGTATTTTCTTGGCTGACTAAAGACAACATTTGGACACCCTCAGCAACAAATCCAGGTTTACCAGCTTTCTGTGAATTGGATTCAGTCTGCTTGTGGCCACATTTGTTGGCCATATGGCTTCCCAAAGCCAAAGGCTAATAACATGTTTTAGGCTGAATTGACTACAGAAGCCAAGAACAGTGAATCTGACCTGCAGATTGCCCGTATGTCCACTCACACATACAAACTTTTGTTACACCAGAGCTCTGCTTTTAAACAAACACCTGTATGATACGGGTAAGGCAGTGAGAAAACAACTCTAAAAACTCACTGTTGTGGAAAAGAACACTAGCTATAGGGAAGCCTAAAAAACTAAAGATCAGGTCCTTTCTTAAAAAAATATGGAAATATGGAGTATTAATACCTCAAACAACCTTAATGTACTGTTAGTTTGATTTCAGACACCCGTGATTCTGAGAAGTGCTAAAAACAACAGATGCTGCTCTTTTGATGGGAAACATACAATCCTGCTCACTCACCTTATGGAAATCATTGTCACCATCCCCTGCTCTGGCACAAGAAGAGAAGATCAGGACCACAGATGTGGATAAGACATCCACAGCAGCAGCAAGGTCTCTCTGCTACTTAAGCCCTACGTGCCACGTGGCTCATGCCCATGGCTGCAGAGAAAGGACTCTGCGCACCTCACCATCTCGATTCCCCCCTAAGTGAGCCCTGATTCCACAAAGCACTGTGGCACATATGCTCATCTTCCAGCATCACAGCACTGCACTGAAGTCATATGCCTGCACAGGGCAGCACGTGTTACCTTCTGCTTGCACCTTTAGAGACAGTAGTCAACACACAGTAATAAGAGTTCACAATTTATTCCTCTCTGCCACCACTCTGGCTCTTCCATCTCAGCATTAGGTATATTTAGCTTTTAAGTGAGTGCATTTTGTTTTTGACAAGCAGGAAATCAATAGCCTGCTACACACACATAAACACTGACCGACCTGTGTGTAGGTAACACCAGCTATTTCTGGTGTGACATCAGTATTTAACCCCCTATTACATCAACCCTCACCTCCTAGTCTATACTCTGACAATGCACAGTCTCACGTACTCTGATGTATAGATGTCCTCCTCCAGCTTGGCTGTAGCATTTCCCTTGCCTGATAGAGCTTTTCACAAGGGACCCTCCTTCCCAGCAGTCCCCAAGTTGTTCAGAAATCAAACAAGCATAGGCATAAAGAATACTGATCTCTACGGCTTTAAAGGATGTGAAAGAGACCCCAAGCATATATCGCCACACCTGATCTGCCATATGTCTGAGGATATATCAAATCCAGATGAAATGAAGAAAGATTCTTATTTTCCTAATGAAACCAAAGCCTAGGGAAAGTCATATCAGATCAGTATCCCTCTCCTAGGCCATCTTGAAGAAATGATTTTACCTCTTAGTTGGACTTAGGGTAATTGTATAAAGGCTTCCAATCTCTGAAATCTGTAATGAAATCTGTAATCCTGACCTGCTGGATATGAGCTATACAATTACTCAGAGTATATTTAGAGCAAATAATCCATTCCCCCAAAGCTCCAAATTTTCATAGCTGCTGATGTAAAGTACTGTCCAAGGGTCTGCATTATAATTACTTGTACAACAAGGTGAAGGCCACATCTGACTCCTGCTAAGCCCTTTAGGAAAGCTCATCTTCTCCTTTGACAGTGTTTGAGACATATTAAATCTTTGCTGAATCAACATCTATTGTATGGGAGCAGAAAACAGTGAGATTAAGAACATCCAAACAAGTCCAGTCATTACAAATCAACACAGAATAACCCATAACTACGCTAAGCAGGAAGGAAGACCCACCAACTTGGTTCATTTCTGTAAAGTAAACCAGGACATACAAGGTTCATCAGACATGCTGGTAAAAACTTATAATCACAAAGGTTTAACAGAGTAAAGGCTACTGTTGGCTCCTCCTTGGCAACCCACAGCTGAATTCTGAAACTCACTCAGAGTCACTCGGAGTACACACAGAGAGCAGAGTGGGCCTCTATCTCTCTGCTTCACCTAAATCTGTGCTTCAGCTGCACCAAAACAGAAAAAAGGCTTCATCTTGCCCATAAAGCTATTCAGTCTCTGAAGCTGCTTACTCAACTAGGGGTTACAAAAGCCAGCCTTACTCCAGCAGATTTCACAGGACAGATAGTTTGAGACTCAGATGTCTATTGGCTTACCCTTGGCAAAATGACCCAAGGTATGGAAGTCAGACACTGTCTTAATCCTATGCACTATAAGCCCAAGCAAACACAAATGGTTGCAACATAGAGCAAGTTAGGAATCCACCCAGTGACTCAAATCAGCAAGTTCATTATCGCTTTCCAAGACTGCTTCCTAACCCACTTCCTCAGACAGGATCCAAGCGCTCAGAGTCCCAAAGGTTTTCAAGTCTCAGTACCACGCTCAATGATGAGGTTTTAAGTCCTTCTTCACTCGGGGCTAAACTAATCAGGGCCTTAACTGGATCAGGTCCAGTGTTCTCCTTCTGTTGCAAGGCCAAGGCCTCCTATGAAGACTCAAATGCTTTGTTTTACAAAGCCTTGCAGAGAGGGAAACTTCTCCAGATAGTAATTCTGCATTAGCAGTTCAGCACAGGAAGACAGGACTGAGGCTGCCCAAGTCTCCCAGGCCCCCCCAAAGTTCCTGTGCTGGGAAGCTGGTAACAGATTGTCAAAAAGGGTTAAAGCAGCTGTCCACATGGCTCTCCGCGGCTCTTGGGAGGGTGGCAAAGCGCATTGTTTGGCGTAATCATGACACAGATCTGCATGTGTATGTCTTCAATAATTCATGTTGCAGCTTGTCTCGCTGTGGGGACAGATGTCAGTGAAATCAGTGACAGCCGATCATGCTGATCCCTCACATAATCACGGGAGAGCTGATCCTGTGGTGACACTGAGCCTTGGAACCCGCCTGTGGTGCTCATGTGAGGGTGACAAGAGCAGACAGACACAGACATGTACCTGTGTTTGAAAACACCAGTGCCTGTTCAGCAGTACATCACACCTCAGGGATCTGAAACCATGACCAAGGGAAGTCAGAACAGCCGCCGGGGGGGGTCTACAGGTGCCACAGAGAGGCCATGTCACCCATCCCATGTGAAAGACAAGAAAAAGTCACACTGACAGCTTGGGTGAACCCTGCACAAGTTAACATTTGGTTTAAAACAAGCCAGTGGTTTCCTCTGGACTTTCTGCTTCTTGTAATGCTTTGATTCCAAACTGATCCATCATCTCTGTCAAGGTCTGTCCCATTTTGGGTTATACTGGTCTGCTCCAATGTCCTAATCACTGACAGGAGACAGCAAAGTGCAGTTGTACCAACTGCAGAGCTCAGATATTATCTCTCCAGGAGAGGGTGACTCAGTAATAATTAGAATGACGGGATCCTTTCATCTCATTGGAAAAATCTATTCCTGTTGGATGAAAAAAGCACATTCTTCTCAGCATTCAATGGTTCCTGTTTATTTTTACTCCAATGCCTTGTTCCAATTGTTCCACATGCTCTGTTTTGATATTTAAGAGAAGCACCTGATTATTTATGGTGGGGTTTTTCAAATACACAAGTATTTAGCTCATTTAGGTCAGCTTTCTAAATAACTGCATTCATCTTTGCTTGCTGGATTTCTGTACTTGTGCTCAAAGCAGCAGATAAGCAAATCTACAGCTAACTCGGTTGGGCATGTTACACCTTCCATCGTTGGCACAACTCAAGATGAGCTGAGTTATACCAGAAAAATGGAGTTTTTCACTTTTATGGCTGCAACTTAAAAGTCCAAGTGAGAGCTGTCTCACAATCACATGTGAGACCTATATATGTCCCTATACACACCTGTGTGCATGTGGGACTTCTGTTAGGTGACACAGACACAATGCCAGGATCAGAAACTGGACTCTAGGACCGGGTATTCCTAATTCACAGGGCACTGTGTTCTGCAGGATTGTCTCTCCATCGCCGCCTTCCCTCCTGGCATTGGAGTGTGCAGAGTATTTCCCCAGTGATGCCAGCACCAGCAGAAACCTCATCTAAGATCAGTGCATTTAAAAAAGGACATTAATTCCTCATTATACTCGGATCAGATTGTTTTCAAGGCAACATCCTGACTGAGTCAAAGTACCTCATTAGAGCTGCCATGCATACTGTTGTTTAACATCATGTGCCATTTTTCTTGGGAAGGTGCATTTACATAAACATTTCTAATCACAGCCCTGTAAAGAGACACAGTATAATAATTTGTGACTTTTAGGTAATATGTCATATGAATCTTAACATATGGCATTACACTGTATGATGGCAATCTTGGCTCTTCCAAGGGAACCTGGACAACATCCAGTGAGATGTGAATGAGCCAAAGGCAATAGAGAACCATATCCACGCTAATCCAGGTTTACACCTTTCATTCAGCACTCCAAGCTTCCACCAGATGGTTTTGCACAAAAGCATTAATGCCAGAAATCATTGTGCAGACTCACCCAGTTTTCAGACACACTATTTCAGAAGGCTCCGATGTCAAAATAATCCTGGTAAATGGCACCAGCGATTCAAAGGTGCCAGGAGTGGTCTGCAGCCTTTGCAAGAAGGTACCAAAAGGTGACTTGCGAGCTTTGCCATTCCAGATCACAGCTCCTTCCTTTGTTTTGCAAGGGAAGTTCAGGGCAGGTTCTACCTATTGTACAGCCATTACTCCCATACAAGGATAATCAAGTACCAATCCTGGAATGATGCTTGCCAGATGGAGTGTCCCAGGCTCCACAAGAACTAGCTGAAATCTCCATTTACAACTCTATTTCCTTACATGCCCACAAGGAATTTCCCTCCAAATCTGTGAGATACAGTAGTGAGCAAAATGCTAAGGTCAATGGATCAAAGTAATGTAGTGGATTTCAGGGACAGCAAACAGCTGATGCTGTTTAAATAAAATCATCTCACTACAAACCTGGGGCCCACATCACCTTCTTGCACCATCTTAAGCGAGTGTAGACACTGGGTCAGTCACCAGAGCTAGAGATAACAGACAGGGATGTATTACCACTTCCACCACACTTTTGTTTTTCCACATATATGAAATGGTCCTTGGAAGCTCCAATAAACACCCACAGTGAAGTGTTCCATCTCAGGTCACCTGCAAAGCCTACACCTGGACCAACAGACAGCATCTGGTACAGTCTCCATCTCCACAAACTGTTAGGAACTGCACAAGGAAAAAAGTCAAGGCAATTGTTGTTGAGAGGTGATTCCAGTCCCAAGAGTGACTCCGACAGTTTGCCTACACACCGGAGCAATGCCCCAGGATGGGGTTTTCTTGGGGCATGGGTGGTGATGGCTTTTGGTGTTCTGGTACCCTGGCATGGGTGAGGGGATCCTACAGGAACCTCTTCCACCCCAGGCAGGCATTTTGTAACCATTCCTGCTCTTCAATACATCCAGCCCCATCCCTGCCTTGGTATTCTTACTCACTCCATACAGTATCATGCTCTTAAGAGTAACAGAAGGGTCTCCTTGTGTAAGGTACCTCAAAATGGCATATCCCTGCTCCTCAGTGTTGCCAGCCATAGGGGACATGCCCCTCATGTGACACATACCAAGAGCACATATGTCAGCTTTTTACTTCCTGAAAAGCCCACTTTTTTCCTCCACAGCAGCATATGCATGATGAGCCAGCTGTCAGGGAAATACTGTTTTCAGCTTCCTGCCCTGCATGTAGGTTGAACAAAACAGCATATTGTCACATTGTTCCAGGAGTGTGAGAAAGAAGAAAGGAAAGGTTTAACTTTTGCTGTTAGTCCCCAGTTCCTTTGTGGCAGACATGGCTCCATCAGACACAATAGCTTTGTTACTGCACGTTCCAGGCAGGGCTCAAGCTTTGAATATTCAGCAGGGCTCCAGGCTAGTGATTCTTTTGCAGCAACGTTTCTTGTCTTCCAGGAAGCCCTTGACAAAGGTCACAAACAATTTGCTCGTTCCTCTTATTAAAATAAAGATGGAAAGCATTGATGATAGCTCTGCCCAGCAGCTAACTTCATCATCTGTAGCAGCTCCAACATATGCTTGTGAGATAATGAAAAATATAGCATTAAATACAGTGGCAGATTGAATCTTGTTTCAGGGTAAATATAGTAAGTCATTTTTTTTTCCTCCTCATTTCCTCAGAACCTGTTTAGCATTAGACTGTTAATATCATCACTGATACATGACAAAACCATTGCATAATATACTGCATTTGAAGCCAGCCCACCCATAAAAGTGAGCAATGACAAAGTATGAACATTACTCAGGCACTGATAGTAATGAAGTGCTCCGAGCCAGCCCTTTCTGGATGTTTCCATTTGCACACCTTCAAGGAACGTGGCTTTGGGCTGGGCTGTGCACCTCAGCCCCCTGCCTGCTAAGCCAGGGTCAAGTCAGAATCCCTTCAGTCTTCTGTCCAGGTCCTGCAGCTTCACCCGTGTCCTTGGCCCTGCAGTTGGCCACTGCTGCACTGCTGAGTGTTTCTTCAAATTGTGTTCTTGTCAACACATAAGGCAGCTGATTTACCTTCTCCAGGGAATTTTAATTAGAAGCCTAGTTAGACTTTGTAGACAAACTGCATCTTGAGGAGAACTGGTCAGGCAAACTCTCTGGATGCTTCTCTGCTGCCCTGTGACAGACCTTTCCAGGCATCTCTCCTGACCCGAGCCCAGACGGCCAAAGGCCTTTCGCCTCCAGAAGCTCCTTAAGCACATTCTCACGCCTCTCTTTACAGCCAACAATTCCAATACACATCTCCAGGGAGCGCACAGTGGTCCCTTCTCAGCTTCATGAGGAGTGGCAGTTCCCCTCCATTAGTCCAGTGAGGCAGGAGACCGGTGCACACGTCACCTCTGTTCCCAGTGCTGGATGTTTTGCATTTCCCATTCCTGCTGTGCTGCTGAGGGTGCAGCTCAGACAACATGCACATCCAAGAGATAAAACCCACCTAAACAGTTCCGGAAGGCCAACATTCCAGATAAGCAACACCTTTTCCTGAGGTGCAGGTGACACAGTACTGTTTGTGAACTGCCTTCTCAAATGAGACACCCCATCTACATTTATGTTTAGCTACTTCACATAAAGAGTTCCTGCATTATGGACATTTAGCTTCAAGTCAACATCTTTAATCCTGATACTTGACTTCTCTTGTCTATTTCCTCCCAATTAAACCAATGTCTGCTCTGGGCCTTGAGGAAGCCAAATCCACATTCTTTATAGGCAGATCTTCCACAACTCTACCCACAGCCACATTTAACAAAACGTTAGGGTTTGAACAAGCCATCAGTTCATTATTATCTACTAAAGACTGTTCTAAATACTTCAAATCCTATGCTCAGATTTCTCTAGTCATGTTAGAGCAAAAAAAATAAAAAATTTATTGGGAATCACTCAAAGCTCTTTGAGCCAAGAAGCCAAGGACTTACAGACACATACAGATCCCTGCCATTTCCATTCCCATTGCTGTTACCAACACCATGCAGCTATCATGCCATCCATTCACATACCATGAGAAACTAAGAAATTCATTAGCCCAAACTGCAGCGGGAAAAACTGAGACTCAGCAGATCAGGCTGCCTGCTAACCCACACTGGAATGGCTGTTAAGAGCACTTAGGCACAACCAGGCATCAGCTGGGACATGGACGTACAGGCATCAAAGCCAGTGGTTCTTGGCTCTGAAGGCAATCACCCAGATTTGCTTGGTGAGAGACAAATCCAAGGAAGAAGGAGGAAGATGCAAATCAAAGACCAAGTCCAGTTTGCAATGCCACGTGCAGACTGAGCTGTATGGACCATTCACTTAAGAGTTGGACTCCATGATCCTTGTGGGTCCCTTCCAACTCGGAATATTCTGTGATTCTGTGAAACTGTCACTCCTGTAGCACTGAATTCTGACTGGTATTTCCAGCTGAGGAACTGATCTTACTGATGAAAACAGCTTCCCTGGGTGAACGATGTCAGAATCCCCGAGTACTCCAGGCCAGCTGCACAGCACAGGGTCTCAAACCAACAAACTGCCCTTTGCCTGAGTCTGGCTATCTCTGAACAGCAGAGTCCATCCTCTGAGTTCCAGGGAATTTATCTATCCATGAGCATTTATACACATTCCCCGTGTGCCCGTTCCATCTCTCAGCTCAAACAGCGACTCCCTCACGTACTCTTGACAGATGCCATCACACACGTCTAACCAAGCTGCCCTTTCCAGCCTTGTCACTTGAGATGGGCATTGCTGCCCCTGATCCTGCTTGTGCCCTCGTTCCTCTCCTCTGCCTCTGTTTGCCATCTTTTCTGTGCCTTGCACAATGCTTCCCTGCTTTTATGAGAAGTAAAAACAAACGAAAAAACCATCCTGAGGGAACTTGAAAGGAAGCAGCATAGCTAAATTTCAGCAGTTTTCTGTACTTTTAAAACAGTATCTACACTAAAACAAGCAATAGGTTTTGAGTTATCTGATGCAAAAAGCCCCCGTGAAGAGAGCCACAGCACTCTGGACTGACCACATAGCAGTAAGAGGCAGTTCCAGGTGTCAGCATTCTCTCTGCTGCTGTTTCCTCAGCCCAGTCCAAGTACATGCTAGCACCAACAGAAGGCAATCACAGAAAATACCAGAAGCCCAACTAATACTTGGGCACCTATGGACAAGCACTACCTTACTAAACCCAAGTCAGGGCACCCTCACATACACCAAAGCACCTCTGCACTCCTTCCCGCCTGTCCAAGAGCTACAGGGAAGAAGGCAGATGCAAGGAGGGGTGAGGAACTGGTCAAGCCAGAGCGACAATGCAATCACACAATCACCAGTGAGGTGGTAATCTACCAGCAACTGCTGCTCAGACACCCCTCCTATCAACAGCCAGCCACTGACCTTACAGCACTTCACAAGTTATCTTTTCAAACATCTATTTCTGATGTTTCCATCCCTTTAAGCCACTCCTGCTAGTAGTCAAGCAGGTAATTTTCTCCTTCCACCTGCTATGTAAATTGACTAATCATAGGTAAGCAGAAGGCTGGTTCACATGCTGAGAAGGAATAAAATCTGTATCAACCACTCTTTCTAACATTTGGGTTTCACAAAGGTTCCACCAGTGGTAAACCTCCAGCCTATGCTCCAGTTCCAAACTTAGTTTTCCTCTGGCCAAAAGAGAACAAGCTTTCACACGCCTTTTAAACTCCCTGCAAATCACAGCACAAGGAACACAAAGATGATTTTCTTCATTTCAACCTAACACAGCAAACATTCCATCAGGCACGCAGAGCTACACAGATGGTTCAAGGGAATGGACCATCTTTCAAGGGCCAGTTGCAAAGTGACACCATCACTTTGTCACTCCAGCCTCCCACTTAAGGCTGAGTTGGAAGTTCTTCATAAAGCAGCATTCTGCAGATGGCAATGTTTACACATGATGTATATCACCTTTAGGGAACCTCTGAGGTTGTACAGTATTAAGGATGTCCCTGGCACTGTCATCCATCACAGAATCAAAGTGAGAAAGTTTAACCACTTTGGTGGAGACTCAGTCAAGCTCTCTGTATTTTGACAAGAGGTATGGAAAACTCTCCCACACTCAGCTAGCCCAGGGAACATCGGCACAACCCATGAAAGCAGCAGCAGTGTGCTCCCCACCTCAAAAAGAATGACTTCTCCATTACAGACTACTCATCCACTCCTCACAGAGCCCCTCTTGAACAGAAAAAGGCACATCTTAAATCTTATCTGATGGCCCCCGTGCTGATTCTCCCACCTGAGAAGCTAAGGAGGTGCTGTTTTCTGACCCAAGGAACTTCACACAACTCTCAGACACGCACAGGAAGTCCTGTCAGTGGGGGTTTGGCTCCTCAGCCCAGGAGCACCGTGGTGAGACAAGCAAGCTGCAAGTGGTAGCTGCCTAGCAGGCCCCTAAACGAAGTTGTATCCCTGCGGAGTCCCACGGGAGCTCCGGATCAGCACAGGTGCCTGGCCCACTTTGGTGATCTGCAGAGCCATGAAGCTTTGCCAGCAGGTCCCTCCTTGGGCCCCCACGACGTGCTGCAAGGTTCACTAGAGACAGGAGCCACAGCAATGATCTCACATCCTCACAGAAGGATGCAGACACTTCTCTTCCTCCCCAGGCACTACAGATCCAAGCTCACTGCCAATTCTTTTAAAGCATTTTGGTAAAAAACTTCCATTTTATTACCTATACCCCTCCTTCCCCCAACCTGTAAGGGACTGTAGTACACCTCTACAGGCCAATTATCACTGTATGGTCTCAGCTCAGTGGAAATGCTTCCAGCAGTTGAACACAGTGCATGGAAAACACACCGCTTGCTCAAAGCATGACTCTAGCAGCTTATGGCCACACGAGGGTCAGCATTCCAGCAAGGCTCAGGATAGCTGCTGCAGAGCAGCACAATGCCACGGTTCACTGAGCTTTTCCCAAGAAGGCTGGCAGTGCCTGTCACATACCACAGCAGGAACAGGCAAGGCAGAAGCCTCACATGAATGATACCAACACATGAGTGTAACACAATCAACACACACTACCTGTAGCACACAGTGGGCCTCCCTTCACTTACACTCTGAAGTCAGGCACTACCTGACTCCTAGGTCTGACTAGTTCAGAAGTAAAGCTTTACAATTAAGGACTAAAACTCAGCCTGCTGTGAGCAGCAGCACAGCCAGTCCATATAAGGACAGGTTAAAAAGCTGGCTAAGCTCACTTTCCTTACTCTCCCTAAAGCTGCTTATCCCAAGGCAGCAGCATTCACCCCCTCAGTCTGCATCAGGTAGTAACTCCTTCTTTAAGTTCTGCTATGGCCTCTTCCTCTCTCAGCTCCTTGTTCTCCTCTTCCTCCTCCCACTCAGCCCATGCAGTAAAAAAAACCAAACAACAAAACCCTCAATAATCTTTCCATCCCTCCTGCAAGCATGTGTTTATCTCTTTATTTTTAAATGTTACAGCTTCCCAACATCTGTCTCTGTGTGGTATAATCTTACTGATGAAATATTTCATGTTTTCCTTGAGCCCTCATCAATATGTCTCCATGTTATCAGCTTAGCAGATGGAGACACAGAAGGAATAACCTCAGCTTACCTGGCTGATTTCCTCTTAGGTACATAGTTACTGTACTCCAGGACAAGAATCACAATTATTTTAGCAACGCAACATGATCTCTCTCTGTAGCAAACTAAATGCTCCCCTCTGATATCATGTATGCCTAACTGCATTGCAATCTTTCCCTTGGATTCTCCAAGTTCTTGTCACTGAACGCAAGTATTTCTAAATTCGTTTCATACAGGCTGAATAACTCAGGGAGACACCAGGACCACCAGAAAAGCCACCTGCCTAGCCAGGAACTGCACCTCCTTTTCTCATACCAGACCCCACTCTTACTGGGATCTCCACTGCCCTTATCCAGGTGACTGGTCCTTACGTACCTAATGAAATGCTACCAAGATTCCTCCAGGATCTCTAATCTGCCACAACACTGTACAATGCATGTATCCAAAGAAACATCACCAAATTAACACTTTTCCCACTTGCACTTCATGTTTCGGAGGTTCCTCAATTCTCCATGTAAAGTAAACTCTCCAGTGATTATAGTGAGCAGAAAGATTTCCTTAAGACCATTTCACCACTATGGAACTCAGTCTCCAAGAGCCTGCTTTGCCTTTTGACACAGTTGGATTTTGTGTTAGCCCTCCAACATAACCAAAGACACTTGACCACGACATTGCCCATCACCAGTACCCCCATCTGTGACTAATAAGAGGAGGCAGGTATAGGTCTGTCTTGACTGCCTGGCTCTTCCTACAGACACTGCTTTGCAGTGTCACCCAAAGAAGCCCTGATCTGAGCACCACGGTGACCATCCCTTACTGCTCACTATGGCAGGTACCAGCCCAAGGCACAGCCTGCAGCCAGAAAGGTTCCGGAAAAAGAACAGCCATTCATTGCATCAGCTCAACAGGGGCTTTGGCCAAATCACCAAACCCACATCAGGCCTTGGCCTCACCCTCAGCGTAGCAGCAAAACCTAAGTACTATGAAGTACTGTAAAGTATTCTGAAGAGGAGGTGCACTTAGCAGGAGCAGTGTTCCAACACAGGCCAGCCTACCTGTCTGCACCTCCACGGACATTTACCGTGTCCCCTCCCTTCCATGCCAGCACAGGGGTCCCAGCACCAGCCCCTGCCCTAAGGAGGGCACAGCCCTTGGTCATGGGGCACGTGGAACCCCAAATGCAGAGTCAGCACGACTCGAGCCCAGCGTGCAACAGCTCAGCCCAACACATCAGGGAATGAGTGCTCAGCTGAAGGGTATTTGTTCTATGTTAGGCTGGGGGGAGGAGTTTTATTTATTTGGTTTATAATCCTATCTGAATAAAGGTAAACACATAGGGATTATAAATGAAATCAATCTGAATCAGAATAGAATGGGGGTGGGAGAAAAAACATCTCAAGAGGGTCAGGAGATAATGAAGATTATACCTCAATATTGGGATTATGATGTTAGTTCTTTATTTCAATAAAACTGGATAGAGATCTTTTATATCAGGGACAGAGCTTAGCTGTAAGGACAAAGTAATCTTCTGGGAATTATGCACACAAGCTCAACATCATTTTTATTGGATGGCTGATGAACTGGAAAACTCCAGGATAGCCTGGTTTTAATTTGTAATCTTAATTTTCATATAAATCAGTACAGTTGGAGGAAGGGGGGGGCAGACGTAGAGACATTCTGATGCTGTGCTAATATTGCAGCATTAAGACAGCACATGCATTAAGGCTACAACTATAACTCATCTAATATCTGATCCTGTCTTTCTGTCTATCCATCTGTCTTCCATCCTCACATCAATCTATCATTTCCCCACCAAAAATCTCAACAATGACCCAAAAGCAGAAGAGACTCAGTGAAACATTTCATCCACCAAGGACCATCCACAAACACCCACAAACACCTATCTGCTCACCAGAGCCAGGAGGTTCAGAGAAGCCCCATATTTTAGGATCAACTCCATCCTGACTGTCTGTTCCAAAATAAACCACCACCAAGCAATAAGGAACAACATTCTATTTGTGGCTTTAAGGCTGGAATCACCTAACCATGCTGCTGAACCCTGTGGGCAGTGAAGCCCTGACCACCAGCTGGGCTGAGGGGACACATGTTTGGCAGTAACAGTGCAGAGACTCATGTGCCTCAAACCTTTCATGTTTTACATCTTTCACTTCTTTTCCTCCTGAGGCATAGGAAAAGTTCCTCCTCAGTCCCAGGAATATTTTCTATGGCATTTTGCTGCTTCTAAACCCCACTGGACACAGCCAAAAACAATGGCAGGCTCAGCTTAAGCTACAGGTCCACATCCCAGGTATGGGATAGGGGCTACTCCTGCCTGAACCTGGATGGTCTCCATCAGCAGGACACCTACAAGAGAGTCCAACTGGCCCCAAAGGACAGGGGTCCTGTTTAAGGTCATACAGCACAGTGGATGTCACTTAAACTGCTGGGGCTGGCCTATTAACACTCAGGTCAAATTCCTGGCCTCTGAGACATGGGGACTCCAACCCACAGGCTCCTCCAAGTGCTCACTTAACTAAGGCACCAATGAAGTGGATCATCTGGCCCCCCCAGACAGCATTTAGTCTCTGACTTAATCCACTAGGAATCATTTGTCAACTCTGTTTTTTGTTCTGCAGTTTCTTTCAGTTGTTTCTCCTGCCTTCCTCACCTCTTTCTTCAGGAACAGGAGAGGGAAATGCGAGTGAGACATGACTGTGCCAGAGCAGTCATGGGCCTTATCCCAAGAAGAGAGCACTGGTCCCCTCAGTAGCTCTGTCACATGGAGTTCACAGATAGCAAGTATTTCCTAACCGACAGTCCCGAGCTGCACAGCCATCAGCAGTGACTGACTGCCCTGGAATTGATTTATTCCATCTTTAACACTCAGTTGAACAAGCACCGATTTGCAGTAGCCATTGCATGTATTCCTCTGCCTTCCTGATACGTAACAAACCCATAGCACTGATGGAACAGCTGCTTTCATAAAGGCAGCAATAACAGAAGGAGTTCCCAGAATTCCATAGCACCTGAGCATCAAAAAGATTTCCAGGGGGAAATTGAAATGCCAAAAAGATTTATATTTTCTTACAGAGCTATCCCACAATCCTAGCCTTTAAAACATGGCCTACTGTATTGGTGCTGAGGCAGAGAAGAAAGAGCCACCAAACTTCTTTCACTCCTCAAATATGCAGCAACTATTAAACAGAGAATGGGCAAAGCCAGCTTTTACAATCTGACTGATGGCAAAATGGTGAGTGAATGACAGAACAGAGTTTGATCGACTTATATATAATCCTGAAGAGTAAGTTTCTTTAGTTTACCTCTCTCAGGAATGCCTTAAATCAACTCCCACTTCTGCTTTTATTTCCAAGATGACATGGTGACACGCTGGCAGAAATACTGTGCAAGCAAGCAGGACAAAGGGCTCATTTCCCTTTCCCTGTTCCTCCTCCTTCTCTTCTGCCACATACATGTCTTTAAGTTCTTTCCTCACCTCAATCCTCCACTCAGAGCCAACAAGTCACTAAAAGGAGTGAGCAGCAGCAGCCACAGCCCTGTCAAAATCACCAGTGAGCCTGGGAAGAGTGCAGAAAATCATGCCCGATATAATGCCACTGCATCAAAGCAGATCAAGACATCTTATTCTGGGCTTCCAAAAAGCCTCCAAGTGCCTCATCAGACCATCCAGAAAAATTAGGTAGTTGTGTACAGACAAGACATTCTGGCTGCAAGTTAGTCAGAGGGACAAAGGGAGGGGCAGGGGAGAGATTAGGATCAAATGGTCAATTAATATAATGGCTGGAGATTAACAAGGAGGTGCCCCAAGACGCTAAAACCAGAGTTATTTACAGTGGTTAGTCATGATTTAGAGAAGAGGCTGAGAAATGAGGTGATGACCTATGCAGATAATACAAACTCATTTGGATTAGTCCAATCTAGAAAAGACTAGGAGAAACATGGAAGAGGCGAAAGACGAAACAATTAGAGCAGCGAGCAAGGAAAGTAATGAGCATTGGAACCAGTAAAGGGAAGACTCCTGTGCCAAATTCCAGAGACTAATGCAGATTCGAAAAGCCAGGCAGGTTTTTGGGATAGTTGGACAAGGAACTGGTCTCTCCTAACGGTACAGACACAGAGGAACAGAAAGCGTGCAGTCATAATGAAACCTGGCTCCAGACACAAAGGTGATAACAGGTTCCCTGTAAAGGGTTTGGATTTGGTTTTTTCCTTTAATGACACAATAATTTCAGAAAGTGATGGAGCAGGTGACACTTAGGAAGGCTGAAAGGCAGTCACACTAAAATTCAAAATCAAAATCCTCTTTAGTAATTTTGCTGTTTAGCCTTCAAACTCATTGTACCCAACTGTGTTATTTTTAGAACTAAAACTAGGATAATTACACATTTTTCCGTATCAGACAGTGGCCACAAGCAAGATTTTCTATTTGTGTTTAAAAATAGCCATCTATCAAAAATGCTCACACTTGGTTTTACTACTCTGTCACTTTGCCCCTTCTGAAATGAGGTTTTTTTTATTTTTAATGTTTCCCTGGAATATTCAGGCTGCTTATCATCAGCAAGACGACAGAGGATTGCCGCATCATTCAGTGTAATGTTCTTGTGTTTCTGCTGCATTACTTCCTGACAGAGCAAGTATACAGAACGTATGAGACTTCCAAGACATTAATTTTATCACCTTGCTATATCCAGGTATCCATGGATCACCAGTGATGTTAAATGAACAAGTTAGAAAAGCATGTCAAAACTAAAAAGCAAGCAGAGGAAATCTAGTGAGAAATAGAATTCCTTCCGAAATGACCACTGGTTTCTCACTTGGAGGACAGAAGTGAAAGCTTCTTAATGATGGGAAAAGATCCATCTTCTATCGGGTTTATGCAGTATTTTACAGCCTCCCTGTGTTCCTCTTGTTTCCAACCATTTTAACTTGTTACCAAGTTAAGAAAAGTGTCCTGGCTCCTCTGCCTGCACTTCTTCTTAGCCCATCACACCACTTGTCAGCTGTGACCAGGCCCTGAGCTCCATCCTTAGCGACATCCCAGAGCCCCAGGGATCCAAGCACATCCTTCAGAGCAAGGCAGCAAAGCAAGCACTGGCATCGATCTGGGAGCATGCCCTGGGGGACAGATGGTACATGGGGTGCTGGGAGCAGGACACCTCAGCTTCAGGTCACCTCAACTCTTGCAAACCAGCTGGAAAGTTGGTCTTGGCCTCAGGTAACTCTTCAGAAAAAGTTCAGGGAGAAATAAGAGACCCTCCATTTGCACAACTCTCAAACAGGCTGTAGATGAATGGACATCCCACCACATCTCATCCCTGACAGAGGATGGAACAGTTAATGGCCCCAAAAGATAAACTCAACATGCTAACTTGCCAAAAATGCTAAAAAACCAAACCAGCGTTCACTCATCACAAGCTATTTCTTCTTCTCTGTGCACTACCCAACTACATTGTTTGTGGCAATCCGAAACTAAAAAAACCTCTCATTTGAGCTGAAATGCTGCTTTTCACAAGTCTTACGAAGACTCACTGCCCAAAATATCCTTGCAAGCAAGCTGCCATTGTGAATAGAGAACAGAAACAGTATTTCTTCTGCTGTATCAGTGATCCAGGATGTATGATTAGGTATCCACTGTTTCCAGACTAGCCCAGGTTTGGTCCTTCCCTTCTTCTAACCCCAAGAGTCTCTGCCAGAGGCTTAGCCCACGCATAGTCTCAGTTACAGCTCCAGTCAGGGTTATTGTGCACTGTCTGTTCCTGGTATTAGTTGCTGCTAAGTTCCCATCCATGGAAAGGAGAAGGAACTAAAAGCTCCTTTGGGTTCCAGCTGTTATCTTCCCTCCTTATGCCATCTTTTCTTGCAATTTCAGGCTTGTTCCTTCCAAATGCGCTTAGTTAAAAGCTTTTCTTTTGGCTCTCAGGGCAAAGACTTCAGTACTAAGTAGCTTTCCCACTGTTTCCATCTAATCTTCCTATTTATCAACCTGGAGATTCCTCAGCTTTGCTAATCTTTCCTGAGAGCGCATAATCCTGAGTGATTTCCTATGGAAGAGAGAGTTAACCAAACTGCCTGATAATTACTATTTGGAACTTCTGCTCTGATTTTGCACACTATGCTCCAGCTCAGCCAGGACTATCATTTGAGAGCACACAACTGCAGCCTGCTCATTCGCTCCTCAAGTATTTAACGGGACCACATCCTAGCACGGAGAAATCAATTCCTTGTTATCCCCTTGACTCCTGTTTCCTTACCAGGACCGCATTATCTGTGGTTGGCAGCACTATGCAGACAACAGCTTTGAGGGGAAAAAAAAAAGTGTAAAGGTATTTTTAATGGGAAACTACCCACCACAGCCCTTTTCTCAAAAAGCTGCCCCACCAGGCAAAGCAACTTTCCTTACTTCTGCACCAGGCAGTGGCTTGATCTTGTAGGCAGGACTGCCCTCTGTTCTTTTTACAGACTTAAAAAAACCTTCTCCCTCAACAATGCTGGTTGTTCTCCTCTAAAAAAGCAAGAACCAAATCCAGCCCTCACACAGCTGGATATGATATCCATGATATCCACCACACTATCTTGTCACCAAAACTCCCACATTAGTCTCAACCAAAGTAGACCTGTACTATTTACTTTCCCCCTGCTCAAGGGGGGAATGGCAGTATAATCAATACAGACTTTCAAATGTATTTAAATTGAAATAGAGCAAATTATGTGGATTTACTCCTTACTTCTATATAAAATACATACAGCAGTCCCAGCACTTCAGTACTAGGCTGAAGACAATGCTATGAGCAATACAGACATTTAGGCTTTTTTGATATGCATGCACATAAAATATACATATGGAAGTGTTCCTTTTATCCACATGATTCAAAAGCACCTCTTCAGTCACCTGGCAGTGGTAGGTAGGCATTCCTGTACCCCACCTTCAGCAGCAGGTAATCCTGTCCCACACCACAACTCTCCTCCACCTGTGTACAAGAACTGCCACCTACGGAAAAACTGCTTTCCCTGCCACCACCGTGGAAAAAAACAGCTTACACAAACTGGGTTTTTTACTGTGACTTCCTGAATGTGAATAAGCTTTGGCCTTAACAAGGCACTTTCCATTGGATACTGAAGTCCTTAACTCAGAGGACGCCAATCCCACCCTCAGCAGAGCTACAAACGCCACGTATTCAGCATTGCCATCTTCCTGTATCAAAGAACAGAGTAAGCAAAGGCCTGGTTGTTAACCAACCATTCAGGCAGTTCACAGGGCAACCCACAAGTGTTTAAATTAGTAAAAAGAATTCTACCTTCACTAGTTCTGACTTTATCCACTTCATTTTTGCTTTCTTCCAAGCAAGAAGGGAGACACAACTAAGCAACAATTTCAATGCCCACCCCCACTCTCCCCAATCTCTGTACGATATCTTTTTAATCAAGAATCACAGGTTAATCCCAGCTTTCAAAATGCAATAATCATAGAACATTTTATAGACTACACTCATTCCAGAACAGGACACGAAAATACGTAATCCTGTAAAACTATACAAATTTCTGATCACAATATAGCAGGTAAATCAAACCTGAAATGAAAGGATTAGAAAAGGTTACTGTAATTCTTTTCTGTTAAATAACACAGAAGCAGATTTCACTGAATTCTTGCTCTGTAATTCCCATCTGGAAAAGCAGCACTGCAGGAACGAACAGGTTTGAAGAATGCCTTTTTATGACATCTGTAAAGTAAACCCCAGCAATTGGAACCCATCTTAATCCCTCATCCAACAGCTGTCCTTGGCATACAACTGCGGTAGCAGTGATCGAAGCTCAGTCCTTGGGACAGCCACACCAATCCTTACAACTTGTGCTCTTCCAACGCTGCCTGTCACCTTCCCAGCTTCTCCAACGCAGCTGAGATCCAGAGGCACAGTTCAAGTTTTGTCTGCCCTACCTGGCACCCACCTGTTCTCTCCATTAGCACACCCCACTGCACAGGGACACCATGGCCTGTGGCACTCCACAGACTAACCAAAGAACACTCCAGGTTGCTGCTCAGAGATCCTTATCCTAAGGACCAGCTCCACTTCCTCCACTTTGCTCTTTTCATTAATACACACAAAATGAAGATCTTGTGCTAGCTCCCACTGGAACCTGAAGGAACCCTCGGGAGCACGGCATGGATAGGAACTAAGCATCCACTTAGCTCTGAGGCACCAAAGAACAACAAAACCTGAAGGCCTCTCTCTTCATTAAAGATGATCCAACACTCCCCCCAAAGCCAAGAGATCACCTTTTACTTGCTTCACTAGGATCTGAAGCATCCCTGTGTGGGCAGCGCAGCACTGCAAAGCATCACAAGGGAATTTCACCCTGCATGCATGGAGATACAGCATGCACAAGTTATTTGTCCTGGTTTTCCTCAAACCCAGTAGGGCAGGAGGACAACAACCACATGTGTTTTAAGAGCAACTTAGACTGTGCCTACGTAAACCTATTCTGTAGTCATTTCTAAGCACAGCCCTTCCAATACTTCAGAGTCCTTAGGAAATACCCACCTCAGCAGCAGCCTCAGGTAAGCAGCTGCTCTATCAGTCAGGCCTAGAAGTATCAGGATAACGGCCTGTTCCAATAACATCCATACCTACCTACCTCCCTGCAGCCATCTCACCCCATACAGGAGGAGGATAAAAGCATAGACACTGCTTCTCCATGGTACCAGTATCACAGGTTTCAGCACCATTCTCCCCCTCATAAAGCCACCAAATACCCTGACCTTGCATAAGATAGCTATTTTGTCTTTGTGCAACATATTAATTATTGTTATGGCACCTCAGCTTTCTCATGAAACCAGCAAAGCATGAAATGCCTCTGCACAGTATACTATTTCACATTTTCTGTCTCACGTGTTAATTACTTCACTGCTTTTCTTCATTTGGGGTGGGGGGAATTAAACCACACAGCCTATGAGAATTAACCAGAAGGCCAAGAAAAGGAGCAACAATCTACTGTACTCCTCTACCGTCCATTTCAGGCTTTCACCCTCTAATACTCTTTCTCAAATTCTAAACTACAATTTAGGAACTAATCACACCCATTCCATTCCTGCAATTTATTAACCGGAGATGCTACAACCAGGAAATGCACCGTTTCTTTATTTGTTTTAAAACACTGTGAAAGCCATAAAATTATGCACACCTGCACAATGAAAGCAATGGCTGAAAACAAGTTAACACTGACTCTGCAAACAACCAAGAGGAACTGTCAGGAAGTAAAAGGTACCATTGAAGTTAAAAATTGCCAAGTGCTATCTGAGGTACCCTTTTTTATTTTTAAATAACAAACAAGTAGTGAACTAAAAGTAGAAAAAAACCATTCATCACAGACCAGACCGTGCCAAGCCATCCAGCTCCAACAGCCACTTTTTCTCACTAATACTTTAGGAGCACTGTTAACAATCCTTCGTACACAAAGATGATCCTTATTCTTGAAGGGTTAGCCTAGATCTGTCCACAGAGATTCTGGGGCCTTTTTGGCTTATTTTTTTCAGAGTCACTGGAAAATTGTGAATGAAAACCACACATTAAAAAAACCTGAAAGCTAAGGATTTTAAATTATCCCTACTTTTTGTTGTGTTAAATACTATTTATTTAGCCCCAACTGGGGACATCAAGGGTGATATTTTGTGATTCAGAAGCCAAAGAAAGCCACAATGGGTTTTCTATAGTTTACAATTAGGAATAAAGACATCATGGAAGACTCCAGCCCAAGTTTTCTTCAACAACACACCTCAAAGGGCTCCAAGAGCCAAAAAAGCCTCCCTGCACAACACACTTTAGTGTCACTAGTTATTGCTTGTTGGTAGGGTGTTCTGACCATATCTGAGAAGCCTTACCGGAGCTGCTGGATCCCGAGCTCTTGGGCTTCTCTTGGTCTTCCCTCTACTGGAGTGTCTTCAAACCAAGAACCTCATCCCAGCTGTCAGCAAGCTCCAAGATGGGCACACGTGCCTGCCTGAGGCCTCAGAGATACCTCAGTTCCATCTAGGTATGGTGTGGGATGGTACCTCAGCACAGCATGCCATCATCACTTCATCTGTAACTCCACCTCCAGAAGCCAGACCAGCCCAAGGCTCCTGAAGACTAGCTGAAGGCTGACAGGGAGCTATGGAGCACCCAGCTTCTCTCTGCAGAACCAAACCAGAAACTTCCTTCTGTTCATCCTGAGAGGGGAAATGAACCCCAGGCAAGCTCAGGTACAGGCTCACTCCAGTGCACTTCACCTCTTGTTCTTCACAGCTCAGTACGAATCACCAGGCCATAATGCAGAGTGGATTGCCAGCCCCATCTGATGATGTAGTTATTTCCAACTGGCACTTGGGAGCAGTGAAGATGGGAGGCATTACTCATCGCCAAGAGTACAGATGTTTCTAATTGCTTTCCATTACCAAGAATAACAGCTGTTTACATCTATCAGCAAATAATTCACAAGAGCTCCAGACTATTAAGATAACACACCCCACCTGGTCACCATCACAAGTTGTCAAGGCCAAGGTAGTGGCTGCCAGAATCCCCTTCTGCATCTCTGTTCATCAAATGACAGCATGTGTCACCTTCAGATATCCTTATGCTACCCCACAAGCCCTGGCTTCTTGGTGGCCTGACAGATCACATGGACATATGGATTCTTCATGGCTTCGCAGTAAATGTTTTATGGTTATTCTGCAGCCAAGGGCAAATGACAGAAGCGAGGGACTTGCAAATAACTCAGTGAAAGAAATACCCACACTTGTAATAAATTGGTTAGCAAAAAACTGTGCCTGCTTTGCTCGCACCTGTGTGCAGAACAGTCTTGAAAAATACCCCAAGTAGCTGATGAAATGGTTAATTCTGAAGCTCTCTTGTGCCCTGCACAGGGCCCAGGTAAGGGCCCTGCAGAAAAACGCCAGCACAGCAACTCGCTGCTCACTTCTGTTGCCTAAAAGCAGCATTAAAACCTCTAAGGCTCAACTTGTGAATTTTAGAAGTCAAGGCTTTCTTTAATCAGCGCCAGGTGCGTTGGTCATCATTTTGCCAAAGCGCACACAGAGGTATCTTCACTACAGCTGGTATGTCAGCACTACATGATTATTCATTTTTCATTCCCTGCATGCCTGTTACATCTTCACGCAACACCTCTTAGCATACATATATATCCTTATAAGGTCTCTGAGGGGCTTCATCAGGGGGGTTTGGTGGTCTTCTCTTCTGGAGCTCCCAAAGTTCTAAGTGACTGCCTTATGAACTTCTTCAAGACTATTCACTTGGTTATACAGTAACTGGGTGTTGCTTGGCTGGCTGTCTCAGTTCCCCTCATTGTTTCTTTACTTTCCTTGGTTAGTCTCTTTGAATCCATTGGTTTGGTCCTATGTAGCTTCTATGGTACATTCCATTGCAAGTACTATCAGTCCTTGTTACACCTCCAGCCCTGACATCACTTCCCTGACTCAAGTTATCTTTCCCAAGGCTAGCGCAGGCCACAGACTCATTTTCCTCAGCCAGCCCATCCGGGCTTGTGAGCCCTGTGGCAGGAGAGGCGGTCCTTTTCCAGCCCTTCCCAGCTGGGGGCCCAGGTCTATGGCAGGGGCTCCCTACCATTTATGTAGTACATATAGATAAGCAGCCAATTAACACTAACAATTAGGAAACAGGCAGCCTAACACCCTACAGGTGACTGATATCTAATGAGTTCACCAGTATTATCCATTTCCTGATCACTAAAGCTGCATTTTCATTTGCCCGACAGAGCTCTATGTCCACATGTCTGCAAACAAAAACCTGCCCTCACAAATTCAAGTGGATTACTACCCCAGAATCTGGGATAACTGGGCTGACTTCAGGAGAAACACAGGAGAGGAAGGAAGATAAGTTCTCCATCAAATGATGCATAAATCCTTCCTCTGGCCATTCTCTGGGAATTTTGTCATGTACAAATCCCTTGCAGAACATATCAGCCATCTCTAGAAACAGCACTGCTATATCAGGTTCTTCTCCCAAAAGTTACACTAAACTGCTTCCACTAGAAATAGCTTTCTTGATTATTATTTTACACTGCAATAACTAAATCCTTAAACTCCTGACATACACTTGCCCCCACTTCACTCTGGCCCATACTAAACAGCAAGTGCTGTTTAATTAAGCATCAGTGTGGCACAAATCTTTCAAAGGGTCAGTGTGCTATTTTTGAGGTCAATACACCACAAACAAAAGGATCTGGACAGAGTACATAATTTGGAAGCTGCTCCCATTTCAGATGTTGTCATTTGTGCCCCCATGCCACTTCTTGTCCCATCCTTTATGTCTTAGCAAGTTCCAAAGGGCTCTTCCATGCAGGTTTACTGCAGTAGGACAGGCAGATCCTGTACATCTCTTTCATTCCCTTTTGAGAACTGTATTCAGCCCCTCATGCCCAGGAATGCATCTCTTTGGTTGATCCATTGCTTTTTTTTTTTGCCTTGGGAACATCCAGACACCCAGTTACCATCTCATTTGCAAGTTCCCTTAAACACAGTCATCCCAGAAAAGGAATTACTCTGCTTCCTCCATGATGTTTTGGTGTCCCAGAGTTGCGCAGCCATTGTTGTTCTCATCACTTGTGCTATTTCAGGGCAGTGTCTTCTGCCCAGGAAGGCTGCCAACAGGAGCAGAATGCCATTATGAGAGGGGGCTGCTGTGAGCTGCCACCATCACAGGGAATTTATCACTGCGAGCCACAAGCATAATGGACTCCTTCACCAAATGACTCTGGATGCGCAGGGCCTTGGCACCGACTCTGCCATCCACACGCAATTATTAAACTGCAAACGCATGTAATAGGAGCAGGGGACAGGGATATCACATCAGTGCAGGCAGCCATCTCTCAGCAGCTCTGCACACACAGGCACAGGAATTCACTCCAAGAGTCCAGACTGCCCGACAGGCGGGCAGGAAAAAAAAAAGGGGGAAAAAAAAAAAGGAACTCCAGAGCTTTGCTAAACCTGGCAGCCCAGGAAGGATGTTATTGAATGCTTTTGGCTGGGAGAGTGAGCTTGGCCAGAAAAATCCAGATACAGAATCCACAGCATTATTTGCAAACCTTTGCTGCCTCAACCTTCCATCTTTCCCTGCCCTATTTTGGATTATGGACCAAGACATGAACTCCATTAGGCATATGGGGACCTTTTCCAATAGTAATTTCCTAAGCAGGCAACTAATTAAGTAGCTGATTTTCCCAAATGTTCAGCAGCTCAAAACTCTCCCCATACTCCAAGAACAAGCTTCTCCCTATGTGTGGCCTTGTGATCCTTCTAGGCCAGGATAGAAAGTGAAGCCTTGTACCTGGGAATGCAGACAGGGATGGATATACCAACTGGACCAGCAGAGTACAGGTGGAAACCCACTGGATGGTGTTGTCACATGAGCCTGTAAGCTCTATGGTCTCACAGTCTGGCTGGAAGCCCTAGGTTCTTCCAAAACGGTTACTGCCATCTCCCATCTTACGTAACTTCGCTTTCAAGCATGTCTCCCTCAGGCTGCCTCACTTATCACCAATCCAGATACTTGCATTTTCTTTAGGCCTACATGGAATTTTGCTGTCATAAAAACAAACTCTCCAACTACCCAGAAGACAGGTGCAGAGCCACAAGAACAAGAAATATATCCCTAAAGCCCCAAAGTCTCCTGCTGTCTTCCCTCTCCCATCCTGAAGCACATGCAGGTTCTCCCACAGCTGTCATTCAGTCCCTGTTAAAGAATTTGACTCTTAAAACATTCAGCTGGGAGCAACTGGGGCTTCTAAAACCAGCTTCAGCCCCACCTTACCACGTCACAGCTCCTGTGCAGTCTACTAGAGCCTTACCAATCTGTTGGCTTCCCATACATCCAACACAGGAGGCAAGATCTGGATTTAGGATTCCTGCCTTCCACTTTATTTCTGTTGCTGAGGCTCTAAGCAATGCCAGATCAGTCATGGAATCAGAGCTGATACCTGAGCAAACTATCCATGCAGAGTTTTTGGCAGCAAATCAATTATTAAGATACAGCTAGGCCCATGAGGGATGTAGAATAAAATGCACTGTCACTTCCTTAATATCTCCACACCCCTGGAATTATCCCTGGTTGGTAACTAGATTAGCTTCCTCCCCTGATATTATCCAAGCAGTGGGTTCCCTGTGCCCTACCCTCAGCTTCCTCTCTCTTGTGACATTTTGTATCAAATCTATTCCTGGTAAGCACTTTTGCTCTCCCAGTTTTTCAGTCTCCAGCATACCTCACCACCCTGTCCCAACCCAAACCACAATTCTCCATCCACAGACTTCCTGCTGAAGGAACTAGCAGAGTTCTCCCTGCCTTCAGTCTCAGTCTCCACTTCTCAGTGGAGATTCACAAGTTACAGGCCATGTACACTTGTGCTATTCCCATTGATTCTACAGTCATAGGAAGGTAATAGTTTCCCATAGGATTTCAAATTTTTTTTTAAAAATCAGTTGCTCATTGTCCTAGTGGCAGCTTCTGAAAAGCTTCCAAAAATCTGAACATGTAAAAACTCCAGAAGCAAATACTGGCTTAGGGGTTTTCCCCCCCTCCCTTCTTCCTGCCCTTATTTGCAAGCCAGACTCAGATTCCCACATCCCTAGGCTCCCAGTTTGGCATGCTGGAGGCTGCCACCTGGTGAGAGTGCTGGGATTAGAAAAATTTAAGGGAAAACACTAACAATAACAAGGAACGTAGCAGCAGTTTCTATCCAAGACAAACACTCCTGCAGCCTCTCTTTCCATCTGTGTTGAACCCGCAGTGCCCAGGTTGCAGGGGCTGCAGCAGCCAGCCACGGCCCCCATCTATCTGCACACAACCCTAACTCGCCAGTATGTTCCTTGACTCAAGCACACAGTGCTGTAGCTGGTGCAGAAGATGGATAGACGGACCTCCAATATGTTGAGCCCTGAAAGATGCTGGCACAATCGGACCCAATTCATCTTCCTGCAGTGCCTGAGCTCTAATGGGGTGCCCAGGCACACGCCATTCATCACTCCACACCCATCCATTACACCGCAGAACGTACGGAGCCTGGCAGTGCTCCGCCGCGCCTGGGGACAGGGCATCTCGGCAGCTGCACAAGGCAGGTTCTCCAGGGCATTATTTAACTTTGTCCTGGAATAGAGGAGCCAGAACCTCTTACTAGCACTACTTATTT
The DNA here is from genome assembly GCF_003984885.1 of Neopelma chrysocephalum. Taxonomy (NCBI): domain Eukaryota; kingdom Metazoa; phylum Chordata; class Aves; order Passeriformes; family Pipridae; genus Neopelma; species Neopelma chrysocephalum. Next base: position 259,125 of record NW_020897790.1, read on the forward strand.
CTTATCAAGACATCAAAAGAACAAAAATTGTGCTTTGATACAACTGGCTTATTTTGACAGAAAGGAGAAGCTCCTTTGAATTAAGTTTTTAAGGCCATTATTTTTAAGGATGGGGTGCCCCAGAGAGATGCCACCAGGACAAGTAACTGCACTTTCACACGTGTACCAACAGCAATGACCACACCTCCCTGACCAGTGTTCTCCCATCTGCTGGGAAGCTCCTGACACTAAGTTTGCTCTTCACATAGCCAGGGAACTCCCTCATCAAGGTTTAAGTGGCCAACTCGGAAACAACTTCCACTTACAAATTATTACAAAGGAGCTTAAGTGGAGACTCAAATCTATCCCCATCCCAGTGCCTACCACTCTTCATTCACAGCTACGTGGAAAGGAAGCCCACTAATGGGAGTACAATATGCAAGATGCCAGAGCAACCCTGTGATTTACAGGATGGCTAACGAGCACATCCAATGAAGGTTTGTTGCCTCCCATAAAACCAGACAGACATAAGCACTGATTAGAAGCAATTAACTCCATGCAGCACTAAACTTCCCATCATTACTGTACTTTTTTTCCCCACCCCATTAGAGATACGCAGGCAAATACATATGAAAAATACATGCACGTAACAGAGGAACTTGGCACTCTGGAGTTCACCTCTGCTATGTCGAGTAGCCTGCAGGTGACACAAGCCTTTTCTTTTACTCATGCTGATGTCACAACCACCACGTAAACACCTCAGGGAAACCCAACTGCTTACAGTAACCCCAGATACATAACCTGAGTCATTACCAAAACAGCCACAAGGTCTTAACAACAGGGATGGAAGACTTGAACATTTCCAGTGAAATGACACAAGGACACAGCCCAGGGCATTAAGGTCCTGTCTGCTCAGAAAAGATGGACAGGAAGCCTCACTAAAGGTGTCTCAGGTATTCCCTAGTGCCAGCAATCATTTGGGCCTGGCTTATTTAAATGATATTCAGAAAGAGAATAGCACTTACTGAACTAGTGCTGCAGGTGAAAGTTTAAGGACAAGAGCCCCTAGCTATGAACTCTGCTTAGGAGCCCAAAGCACACAGAGCCACAAGCACGGGAAGTGCAGACTACATCAAAAATCAGGCTGACATAAAGGAGCACCATCACCCCTGACACAGAAAGGCCTTGCAAGAACGACAAGCACCTCAGAGACCTGGGCCTCAAAACCAGCAAACAAATTAACTTCCCTTTTTGTTGTCTTTCCCACAGTACTCTGGTCCAGTGTGAGAATTATGATGCTGGATCAGAGCTCCATTCCAGCTGGAACACAAGCCAATCTGCAGCAACAATCCAGAGCAAATAGTTCAGGAGCCCGCATGAGAAATTCTGCCATGAGCATTAAGCAAACAGCTTTTGGAAGCTGCTTTTCCCAACTCCAAAGTGCTGGTTTCGCTGATTTGCACTGAAAGTGCTGATATGTGGACTTGGGGTGTTTGTAACAGAGGAATTTTCAAAAGCACCCTGCACTGACATCTATCTGTTTCTGTCCAATTAAACAACAGTAACCAAATCATCCTCAACTACACAACTGTACCAAAAATCATGTGTTTGTACAATAATTCCATGATCATTTAGCTGTACTTTCACTATGCTGATACAGAAGAAGTGTTTTGTACACATTTAAGGCTGGTTAGTCATTATTTCCAGTGGAGATGGAAGGATTCACATGACCACTTCCCCTATTCCTCTCCATTGCTTTGCAGACTCCGGTGGTGACCAGTAACCACTCAGAGCCAAATATCCACTGTTCCAGTCTTAACTCACAGGTGCAGCCAGCTTCACAGGAGTACTTGGGAAACTCAGGTGGCAGAACAAAGCCCTTAGTGCTGCTGCTAGAGGGGTCTATACTGAATATCCAGTCTCTGCTCGCTGCTGCTCAACAAGCTGCCATCTGTTTAACTGAGGGCCCAGGTCCTGCTTGAACAGCATCATGTGAAACCAACTACCACAACTTTCCAGAGTTTGGCTTGGCTGGAACAGAAACCTCTTCAAAAAGCAGCTGCCCACACAACAGACATTGGACCCTCAGATGACTTGGACCCATCCCCTACACTACAGGCACAAGGAAATGCTGTCCTGAATCACAGCACTGTTCCCAGCAGTACAAGCATTCCCAGCCCACCATCCACCTGGAGTTACCTGCCAGTAAGGGGTGTGTTGGTCAGACTGTCCAAAGAAGTGGCAGCTAGTGAAACAAAAACATTTTAGGGTAACCTATTACTCATTTAAGCTTTGTCCCCTTACAGGAATGCAGATCCCAGCACCACTCCAGGTCCCTGTTCAAATATCTCACCACACTCCCAGGGAATTAATTTTCCCCTTCCATCAGCTGGGATTTTCTGTTTTCCATTTGTCCCTCTCACAATTCACCTCCAGGAGCATCCAGCTCTGCCTTCTCTACACCTTCCCCTTTAGGAGCTACAGAGAGCAGCAGCATCTCCCCCACTCAATACGTCTAAGGTCCCAGATTCCCTTAGGAGCTCCTTTCCCAGACTGAACCTTTCCAGGGGCCTCTGCCCCCACCCTCTGCCTTTGCACACTCACATACTGTTGTGTGTCAGTACAGTGAACAGAGAAGCTCCTGGCAGAGGCCTGTGGCTGCTTGTCTGCTGCAGCTGCCTGGGCTCATACAGATCACAGAGCTAGGAGGGCTACCTGGAGAGCTCAGTCTTTTCGCAGTGCTGCTCATCACATGGATTTCTGCAAAGCCCCAGGACTCCCAGGGACTTTTCTCTTCTGCCTCAGAAAATAAAGCCACAGAGAAATGACTGGGGGAGGGAGTAAAAAGCTGGCGCGTGGTGGTTTGAAATGAGCAAGATGTTAACTAATTTTACTTTTAATCTTCCCTTTTGCTGCAAAGTGAGCCATTCAGGCATCACATCTTCTGCATTTTCCTTGCCTCTTTCAGAGAAGCATATTGGGGCAGAACTTGCCAGCTGTCTGCCTCCTTCGCCTTCTGCTACCATTATCCTGAGGTACCACCCCACCTTCTGGCCCTCCAGCTTGTGGGGGGGTGGGGAAGGGAAGAGGAGAGAGGGTGGATGGGGAACGCAGTTACTCTTACAACACATCCATGGGGGGGAAGCCAAAACGAACCAGACAAATACTCTGACAGGACATGGCATAGATGGAGAGTTCTGATTTCTCCAAGCACAGTTTACACCTGCCTTCATCCACTCCCACACACACCCCCGCTCACAGAAAGAGCTGCAGTTTCACTGTTGCTTGCCTTGCGACTTCATTATCCCTTCCCCATTAAACTCTCCATTCACACACAGAGAGCTAGTCCTGCCCCCACCCCGCAGGATTTTGTGATGCCAGCACTCAGCCAAAGCAGTGAGTCAGGTTGGAAAGATGCAGTTTCAGGACAGGCAGGCTCTGAGCACATCCAGCAGCCCGGAAATCCCAGCCCCGATGCCTTGTGCTGCCTACGAGTAGGTGTAGCTGTTTGCAAAATATGCAGCACACAGAGCCCGTGTGTGGCAACAGCTCTGCAGCCACAGATGGATTCGAGGGATGTGGAGCATGAGCACATCACAGAAATCTAGCATTTTCCCCATACTCATCTACAACATTCGGAAGCACAAAAAAAAAAAAGGAAACAAAAGAGCATTTCTATTTATCCACATGCTCAAATATTCCCTTCTGGTTTGTTTTTTTCATTTAATCACTGCAAAGCTAGTGTTCCACCTCAAACTGTTTTAACTGCTTTGGAGTTAAGGAAAGTGCATTTAAACCACAATGTGCCTTGTCCCACTGACATAAATGGACAGGCTTTTTTTAGAAGTAGAACTCTACCAAGTCAGACACTGCCAATCAGGCTGTTAACCAACACAGAAACCCAGAATGCCTCATGAGCAGGTTTGAAGTTTAGAGACAGGGTTTGTGTGGTTTCCCCTAAATTCATTTGCTCCTCTGCTTTCTCCTGTCTTACACATTATTTGTTCAGAACTGACAGAGTAAGTGGGGGTTTCTCCATTCATGGCACTTATGCAGTCAAAGAAGACACATAGGCTTTTGTCTTTCGATGCTGCTGATACATTCCCTTCTCCTTGCCTAACCCAAAATGTCTCATTCCACTCAAAGCTCCCTGGCTGCAGTACGCTTTTCTCAGCTGGACACTTTTCTCACTCTAGGACCATGAGCAGTCCCACCCAACCCAACAAGCTACCCACACCTTTAAGGACACCACATCACTAAGGCACTCCACAGTTTCCAGAACTGAGCTGTAATTTGACCTGCTACAACTCAATCTAGCCTAAATCCGGTTTAAAACTTACAGGAAAAAAACACATTAACAAGATCAGACTGTTGTAATGTAAAATTCTCATCAAAATTAGCCAGGTCATCACATACTAGTGCAATTCCATTTCTTCTCGAAGAAACTGAGGTGTGGATTAACTTCCTTGATTAACACTCAATCTCTTCAATACACCACCAAGCATTTGGCAGATGCCAAGCAGGATTTGTGCTAACCAAAACAATCTTTCCAGACAGAATACCAACAGTCTCCAATACTTCCTTAGTGACAAAGAATGCATCAAATAGACTGATAAAAGCCAGGAATTATAGCTGGAAGCTCAAGAGGCCTTTCAGCCCACCATTTTTCAAAACAGAATTTTCTGCACTTTTAACTCCTTTGGAAAGCATTATTAAAGTTATTAATAGTTATTAAAGACCGATATTAAAATATCAGTCTTCCCTAAAGATGACCAGGTAACGGCACCACAGAACTACATGGAACTGAAACATTTTGTTCTTGCTACATGCCTTCCCAGACACCATCTCTGCCCGTTTTCATGGATGATACGCCACCAAAATCCATGAGGTGGCATCAATTTATACCAACAGACAAGCTTGAGTAATTACTCGATATTGGTTTCCCAAGCTGCTGAACATGCTCTCGTTTTTTCCTGTGTATTCCAGGTATGGACAGAGCACAGGTGGCCAATCCTCCAAGCACATTTTCCTTCCCCTCAGCATTTCTAAGCAGCCCAAGCATGTGACCGCAGACACAGGGAACATCACAGGTCAGCCCACACGTGGATCTTCCAGTAACATACCAACTTGTGGCAACAGCAGAACCCGGCTTAGGTGTCTGACACACACAGACAAGTGACCTTACCCCCACACCTGGCCCCAGAGCTCCCCCTTCTCTCCCAAATCTCTGATCCAGCTGCACACACAAAACAGCTGCTGAGCTACCCCAGTTTCTGGGCAAGACTGAACTACTCACTCACCTACCAAGCAGGTAGTTGTAACCTCTACAGCCATCCCGTACTCACAGTGCAATATCAAGTAACAATATCAACATAGGAAATACAGGGTGCTAAGTCAGTGATAATTAACACAACAGAATAGTCATCCCTCTTGCTTGAGCCTTTTTTCTACTCTTCTGTGCAGCTTCTGCCCTTGGTGGTTTTTATTTTTCAAACATCTCTCTCGCCAGGCCTTTGACAACAGAAATGCTTTTTCACTTCTGAGGCTCTTTATTAACTGTTACTAAGCAAAGCAACCCAGGAGACACTTCATGCACACGAGTTCTGCAAACAAGAACTGAAGGGTCAGAACTGGCCTGGCTGTGAGGAAAACACTCCAAGAGCTTCAGCACTGCTGATGCTAAGGGAGAATGACAATCTCTAGTGTTCCTCTCTAGTTACTCTGATGACTTACTCTCAGAGCAGACAACATGAAACCTTTTTTATGCTGTTAAAATTGGGCTCCCACCAATGAGAAAAATGAAGAATACTTCATTTCCACTGCAGTGAAAAATGTCTACTTTAAGTGCTCACACATTGTTTAGGAGTTTCACATCTGGGCTCTATAGTTTAAAAACCTGCCTTCTATTTTTCACAGAAAAAGCCTCTGTTTACACATCACGTAACTTCCACTGTTCCTTTTTATCAGCATAACATACTGTCCCCACCTGAATTCAGTCCTGGCCTCCTTATTGTATTTCCAATTTTGTTTGTGAAGTAACATGTCTGTTCCCAACTGCACCATCGCTCACCAGAGGCATTTGTACAGTCAACAAACCCCACTGACCTCAGACACCTCATTTGTACATGGAAGCACAGGAGTGAAAGGTAATCCCTCAAAATGTGTCTAAAATGACAGAAGGATTTTCCTTTATGCTTATGAACAGATTTTCAGAAGTGACTACCTATTCCAGGTGTTTTAGTTTCTCCATTTTTCTATCCAGATAAATATTTAAGAAGGTGGATTTCAAGGCACTCCACTTTACATTAGTTCTCCCCAGGATGAAATTGCAGCACTTGGCATTTCTGGAAAATCTTGATTAACAAAGATACTCAATTCTGTGTGTATTAACAAATCATCCAGATCTGAAGCAGGTCTAATCTACCTGGTTCACATGCCAGAAACATCTAGTGCAAGCTACATAATTAACTCTAATGCTTTATATTTCAAGGGAATAAGTTTATCTTGGGAAAAGGCCACCCTCAAACTCATCATAGAGGAAAACAAAGCAAAGCCCCTGCACCAAACCACAGCCCATGCCTTTGCCACCATCCACAAAAACTCCATCTGCTTTACACCTGAAGCACTGCTGAACATTTGAAGTCATGATGATTGAGTAGCACAAACCGGACTTCTCTAAAAGCTGCCATCTCTTAACTTCTTATTTGTCTCCCCTACAATGATGTGTTGTGGGCTCCCCTTAAATGCCTGTGCACGAGTTATTAAATAAATGACTGTGTGCAGTGGCAGTGGCCCATGACACGCAGCCATTCCACACTCCCGATGCAAATGCAGCGGGATGGATGAAGCTGTCACGCTGCATCCTTGGAAGGGTATTTGTTAGCCTCGTTTTGCTGCTGTCACGGGCTATAGACATCAGTCCAGCCTACCCTCATGCCAACAAGAGTTTGGAAGGCACTGCTTAAAAAACTCACCATGTGGAAAGCAGCACAGAAAATGCTCCATTTCCCTGCATGGCTTTGAGAAGAAAACAAAGACATTTTAAGTAGAGAAAACACAGGTTCAAAAACACAAACACGTTCAACCAAGTGTCTCTTGCTAGATTTTAAGGCTGAATTTCCCCATGCTTCTGCAATTCCATGATGGAGTTCTGAATATCAGCTGCTCAGTGTATCTCCAATCCATATTGATAGTGGATAATATCGGCACTGAAAGGATAGAGAGAATGAATAATTACCCTATAACTGATACCAAGAACGCAAGAGAAGTGCAGCCCCAGAGAAGCTAAGGTGGCTGAGGACCTCCATGCCAGCACCATCACACAGGCCCCTGCTCTAGCACCACAGAGCACAGAGAGCCATCTGCTATTCACCTTCAGTCAGCTGCTGGGCTCTCCATCAGGATTGTTCATCCCAGCAGTGATTTCTGAGGCAGGTACTTGCATACTCCAAATGGCTGTGATGCAACCAGAACCACTTAAGGGCAGCCACTGGAAGGTGGCAGCTTTTGGACAGGATAACAACACAGACAGGACTCAGGTGTCTCAGAGAAGCCAGGATTAGTCACTGGTAATTCTATCCTCACTAAATACCTGCCTTTCAACATCCTACTTCCCACAGTCTGACCCAGTCAGCAGCGCCCCAATGATCCACATGCAGACACACACAACCACACCACCATGTACACACACACATCTACAGATTATAAAAGCCAAAATAACTTTGGCACAACACAAAGAGGTGGTTGTCAACAAAAACAGATGGTCAAAGAATTGGGCAAACACTCAGAGTTCCAGAAATGAAGCTTTTGCTTTCATTCTAAATGCCACACTTCCTTACCCAGCTCCAGACAAGAGGATACATGGAGCCAGTCACAAGCTTGCTTCCTGCCAGGCTTCTCTGTTTTCATGACAAAATTAAGAGTCCACAGATGGAATAACTCAAAGCTAATTTTTACACAGGTTGGTTTCCCCTCTCTCCCTCCTCCCCATGATTCCAAACAACAAGAATAACATATTGTAGGAAAGTAAAGAAACAACTAAAAGGAGGGGGGAGTAAAGTTGCAGTGTGAGGTCATTTTGTTGCTATGACTTCAGTATGAAGGGAGTTCTATTTAATTCAAGAAATTATTTCTTTCGCACTGTGTCTCAGGAAGCCTGTTTCAGCTAAAAGCCTGACAGTATCAGACTCCACCATGCCAAGTTCTTGTTTTTATTTTCTCCCAGAGACTCAAGACAACTATCTTATTATTGCTCTGGCCTGTGATCCTACTGCCACCAACTTAAAACAGTCCAAGTCCTCTTACTCTCACCATTCCCTCCCCTCTCCCAACGCCAGTGGAAGCTGGAGTCCCACTTTCACTGAATTCAATAGAGCCCAGTGGAAAATAGATAAGGTAAATCCTGTTGCTCAAAGGATGCCTAGTTCATAGCACAGTATATCCCAGGTACTTGAATTGTAAGTCCTGAACACTCCCTGAAACTGTGGATACAGGGAGGTAAGTTCAAAGAAGGAAGACAAACACAGTATTAAGAAGCAGGAATACCTAGCAAAGAATATGTTCATCCTTACGTTTAAGTAAGTGAAGTTCAGAAAGATCGCAGCAGCATAATGAATTCTTTTTCATTTCCTCCAAATGGGCACTCCCAAGCACTCATCCAAGACCAGGGTGGACTAAGAGTGACCATCTCCAAGAGTTTTCACTTGCCAACCAGTACTGCCCTGCCAGGTTTCACTTAACAAAGGAACTTGAGTAGAGCGCATTTAAAAATTTTTGTGAAACATGGCCTTGTTTGGACATAGGAAAATGGCACATTTTTAACCCAAACACCCAAAACTTTGAGCAGAAAGGGAATGTCATTGGTCGGTTACATGTTAATTGTTTCCTGAGGGTGAACATGGTATAAATCCAGCATCATTTATGGAAGCTCAGCCCAAATGTCTGTTTTCAGACATACAGAAATACTACAGCCCAATACTAATGCTGGAACAAGCCCACATAAAGGGCCAGCAGGTGCCATGAATTTTGGTACAAGGCATGAGTTATTTACAACTGACTGATACCAACATTTAAAGGAGCTGAAGAACATCAGTCTATCGTGAGACTTGGCCACTTCAAGCTTTTGTCAACAGTGAGTGCATCATGATTTGATGCAGCAATACGATTCCATTTACCTCTTCCAAGGAAATACTACCCTGCTCCAGGTTGAAATCACCATCCTGTTACACATAGCTCTGTGCTGTTCACAAGCCTGAGCAGAGCACTAAGACAGCAACAATTTCCACTTAGGTGAAGGGGGACTGACTGTGAAGATGTTCCTGGCTTTTAACACTGGATTCAGGCTCCTTTTTTCTCCTGTGTTAGAGTTTTCAAAAACCCCCTCCCCAGTGCACAGCCATCAGACAGAGCTAGTTTCCCCACACATCTATTATCTGGATTTTCCCTGCATAAAGCCCCCATTACGGACTGAGCCAAGTGCTCATTAGCCATAGCCAACATTACAAATGGCCGAGGTCAGCTGACTGAGACTGACCTTTCTGAATATCATGCCTCCAAAATAAACTGCACCATTCACACTGTTTGATGTCCTGGTTAATTGGAACCTCTTTCCTGCATTTTGTCAAACGCAGTAAATGTCACAGCAAATTTTAAGTGACAAGAACTTGGAAGACACATTTAATTTCCCAGTGGCATGCAACAAACTAATCCACTGTTTGCAGTACGCTTGTTAGAGCTGATCTCAAAGGTCCAATGTGTAACTAGAGGTTGAGGAATGTTCATTTATAGATGAGCTCCTGCCCTTTGACCTCAGCAGGAGTTTCATTTATGATGATGCAAACTCAGTTGTGTAGAGCTCCGAAAGCAATCATGGTGAGCTGGAAACTCCTGACCAACACATGGACTCTGCTCCAGCATGGCTGCTTTACCTCACCACAGAGGAACACGGGAAATCCAAGGATGGGCCAGGTCAGAACCTTCAGGTCAAGCCGTATCTCCCTGTGAGATGTACAGAAGCCGATGACTGCTCTGCCTGGGGCATATTTAGATCCAGCTCAGAGTTTTGACTCTCACCTTTTCTTCCCAATCTCAGTAACCTCCAGATATAGGTGGGCTGAACATTCTTCTACAGAAAAATAACTCCAGGTTTTGACATGGATCAGGATTTTAACTCCTATGCTGAATCTCACATTCTGGGCCTCTAGGAAATACTGGAGTTTCTTAGGTATTTTTCTTTAACTAAACATGTCTTCTATTTAAACATTCTCTTTTCCACCTTAGACTCAGCATTCATCTCCTACCATACCCACAATACTTATCACAGTCTAGTAAACTGAAATAGCAACTAAAAAAATATCCAAAGAAAAACATTGTGTTGGTTTAAAAGTTAACCAGCAGGGGAAATGAACTCAATTCAAAAGAGAGATTTATAAGTCAGAATAACAATTTATTAAAATAATACAATAAGTACAATTATACAGACAGACAATTGGTTTTAACCCACAAAACCCAAATGTATAACCCAGCACCCTGGAGTATGAACAAAAGTGGTGTTCCTTGGCCCCCCCCCGAGTCCAAAGTAAAGGGAGAGGGGATAAAACCTGCTGGTGGGAGAGCTGCTGCAGTCTGGTCAGAAGTGGTGATTGCAGTCCAGTTGAGGGTGGTGGTCTCAGTCTGGTTGAGAGCAGTGGTCTGCAGTCTTCCTCTGGAGCCCATCAGTGGCAAGGTTCCGAAACTCCCAGTTATATACTCTCCAGTTCAGGCGGGAGTGCTCAGTCCCTCCCTCAGAGAGGGGAATTCCATAAAAGGGTATGAGGACAGGAACATCCCCCCACCTCGCAGGCCTCCACTGACAACAGTTTCTGGGGAATGGCATGGAAGGCTATAGAATACACAGTTTTGGGTTATACCCATCCAGTGATGAATTGGTCCCAGCCGTTCTAAGCAGGACAAACATCTTAGCCCAGATGATGATATTTCGGCAATCCTTTTTTTTCCTATTTCATTAGTTATTTTCCACATTTTGTCACTCGTGTACAACCTTGGTCAGTTCCCTCTTGAAGCTTTCCATAATTTACTACACACCTTCACTTTCAGTATATATAGTTATTTAAATAAGCAAGTTTTAGTATTAGCTGATTGTTCTTAACAATAGGTTAAATTCCAGTGTACCTTGGTAACACAGGGATCTTCAGCTGAAGAAAGAAACCCCAAATGTCTTTAGGAACACTGTCCTGGGTTACACAAAAGATTCTGGTACACACCTTTTCCCTTTTCCCCAGATATGTCTACTAATTTAAACTGTGGCAGGAACTTAAGATGGGGTGGTACTATTATGCTAAGAATGTATCCACAAGTGTGAAAGACTGAAATGCAGATGACTCAGACTGCGACCACCACTTTGACGAGACTGCAGCCACCATTCTGACCGACGAGCACTGAGGTTGCAGCGCCTGAGTCTCATCACTGGATTCAGCAGATGTCTTGCGGGTCCTTCCAGTTGCCCAGGGGGTCCGTAGCCCTGCTCTGACTGCCTGTGCCAGTGCTGCAGCCTCACTCCAGCGCTGATTCTCCAGCCGTTCCTGCCAGGTTTTCCAGGTGAGGGGAGGCCAGCCACAATCCTATTTTGGTCCAGTGGGCAGGGGCTTGGGAGGTTTCTCCTCACTAGTTGGCTTAGCCCAGTTCCATCAGTATTATTGTTGACATTCTTCTTGGTAAAGAGTTATTTTTTCACTTAATCCGCACATATTCGGTCTCTCTCTGTATTGCAGAAAACCAGGGGCACTGAATCCAAAGAAGGACACTTCCGTCCGACATCTCCACCTCCTCCGAATTGTGTCAAACTAAGACAGAACACTAAACATATTTTGAGTAAGCTTTACCACGAGCACCTTTTCACAGTCTCAGATGACAGAAAATATGACTCCACATCCATGATGAATGTCTCCTCCTTACTGGATTTAATGCCTGTCATTTCAGACACTGTTTTCCTTCCTGCTGGCTGCACAACACAAAACCATCACATACTCTTTTGTTGGCTTGACAGCACCACAGGGGTGGAGTGAACACAAGTTTTCACAGACAAGGGACAGAACAAGTCCTACCCCAGGTACAAAAGTCTCACACAGACATGAGAAAAACAATGAGAACTAACAATGGCAGCTTCGTCTAGACCAACCCAGAACTGTCCATGGCTTCCTCATCTTCCCACAGCCATGACAAATACAGTCTGCTCCTCAGAGGCTGCCAGGGTCTGGAAGCTCACACAAAAAAGTGCTCAAGTAACAAGAACCAAGCCAAGCTGCAGCCATTACACCCACGTCATCCACAAAGTACTACATTATGTCTATTACTCTACGGACAGACCAGGCCACATCTCCTCCTCTGTGGCTCGTGGGGCTACAAATAGTTTGTTCTAGGGAAAAATCAGGTCTTATCAGAAAGGTCAGCAGTGTCAGACCACTGCAAGGCTGACGACAAAGCCATAACCACAATGTAAGAACAAAGTATTGAATCGTGCTTGCCAGAGTTGTGTAGGGAATCAGAACACGACACATGTCATTTATCACTAGCTCTGATATCTTTACAAACTTCTGCATACTCCCAGAGTCATCCACTAACTCCAATATCCTGCTCTGTCTTGCAGAGGTCAGCCTGATTTACCACTGCAAAAGGGCCCAGGATCCTCCTAAGTCAGGGGAAAACACTCATTTGCCCCCCTTCTCCAAACTCCAAAGACCAGAGAACTTCCTCTGCTTGCTTTCAACAACCAGTGATCCAGCAGAATTTAGCTAAATCAGTAAGAAGTCACAGATGTATCTTGTAAGCATTCAGAGTTCCCTTTGTCTTAAAGCATTTCTGCAGTAGCTTTTCAGAAGAACATCTGTTGTGGCTCACACCAAAGAATGACCCATTCCAGCAGGCTGTGATGGAGGCCAGCAGCAGGCACCTTCCAAGGGTACAAGAATAAAGCAAGCCTACGGGGACATTCATTCAGAATGCACACCCAGTCCCTAACAACGTGCAGCTCTGGGACTACCTGAGCTACAGATGGCTTTTCTGTGTTCAGTAAGTCTCCATGGGTTTCTATTCCAGGCACTCATCCAGACTCCTCAAGGCCTGACAAGCCATCACTCAAGTCAGACCTGTCTGCAAACGTGCACTCTGCTCCCCAGAGCCCTCCCAGCTGCCTCGCTGCTCAGCCACACCTTCACCTCCAGTAGACAAAGTCATCTGTACAGATCAGCGCAGGCAGCTCGTCCGAGAATCCTCTGCCACCAAAACAAAGGTCCCTGTCCCCTCCATACGTAGAAGACAGACAGCAGACATATAACGGAGAATCCTTCATTGTTCAGCACAGTTTTGTCACACACTTGGAATCTGTCATGGCGTGGGAAGATTCTGACACATGAGTAAGGCAACTATCCTGTCCTGTTACCAGTTGCACTGTTTCAGTGATTTCAGCTCCTCGCCCAAGCCTTCCTGACAAACCTCTTCTCATTCTTACCCTCACAACTTCCTCCATCGCTCTTTCCAGAGCAATGCTGTATCTGAAGAGTTCAATTCCCACAGGAGCTCTCTGGAGTTCAGCATCTTTATTGCTCTTCAAGAAGATAAAAAGCAAACAGCAAAGGAAAAGGAGCGAGGGAAGGAAGGTCCAAATCCCCGCTGCAAGGTCAGGCACTAATATACCATCAAATTGGTAACAAAGAAACTCAGTTAACATGTCCCTTGGGTGACATCACGTACATTCCATTATATCCTGTCTCCTTTCTCCATCTGTCCCTTCGTCTCCGCCCTGACTCTCGACAGGCCAGACCTACTGAGACATGTCTGACACAGCCTGCCCACCAAGGAATGCTGTATGGGAATTTGGCCAACATCCGATGAACATGCCACTGACCCTTCCTCGCTTTCTCCTTCACTCCATCTCCATTTGGAAATAGATTCCATCTTACCCTGCTCAGTAAGTGACCTGCACTCATTGCATCTCTTCTCTGGGCAGCTTATTACTAATTCTAAGCACTTGGCAGCCAGTCTATTTCCTTTTCCATGGGAAATGAGGACCCTGCCACATGACCGCAGATGCTGCTTCCAATGCTAGAGCCCGCTCAGCTGGCAAGAAGCCTTGCTGCCCAGGAACCAGGATCAACATTTCCCAACCACCAGCAGCTGCTCACTCCATCTCTTTCAAGCACAGCATAATCCTTTGCAACCGAAAAAAGCTGCAGGAGGCAACTCCACAGCTTGAAACCTCCGCTCTGACACTTGGCTTGGCATGCATGTTGGCTTTCAGAAGCACCAGCTGAATGCACGACCTTGAGGTTCCTGTCCTTCTGCACCTTCACCACTCAGCACACCAATGCACACCCACCTACTAGCCACCGTCCCCAAAGCAAACCTGGCAGCTTCACATCCTGCACTGCATTAAGAACACTACCTCTGGCCCACAACAGAGGAACCCTGTTCATGCGTGATTTATTCAAGTCACTGACCATAGAGGAAGAAACAGTTCCTGCATCCTTAAAGAGCAAGTGCTCTATTTCAGGTCCTCCATCACACAACTTCTTCTCCAGGACACCAACAGTTAAGACCATAAGTAATACTGACATAATTTAACACAAGTCCCTCAGAATAATTTCACTTGCTCACACATCCTCAGGTGGCAACTTTGAGGATCAGAAACTTGCATACTACACAGAAGATAATAAAATTCAGAGTCTATAAAATATACAAAATGGACTAGGCTACATTGTTACAGAGGCTTAAGAGCCTGAAGCACTACTGATGCATTAGCTATCTCCCACAGAAGATCTTTTTATTCTATGCTCCCTTCTCAGATAAACATTAGCTTTTCCACATGTCTCTTGGGCTGAGGCCAGTGCAACAGCTGAACAGGGGAGCTGTCCTTAGCTCTGCCCCCTACACTTTTTTCCCCAGCACTTATCTACTTCCTCCACTCAAACTGCAGGCTCTGCAGCACAAGTTGCCTTGCACTCTTGTTTCCTGCAATGCCTGATAGCAGGGGCCTGGACTCTCACTGTTGTACATGCAAGCAGTAGCAACAGACAGAAAATTATCAGTTCACCCCATGAAGACTCCCACTTTCACCTACGGGTTCCCACCACCTCTCCAGTCACAGCACATTCCACAAGTTTGCTGCTACAGCAGGAAACTCTTTAGTCTCCAAGCAGCAGCCTTCCAGAACACAAACCCATTCACCTCCAGCCATGGTGTTTGCTCAAACATCATTTAAGTCTGCTCTCGCTTCATTCTGCCTCAGGCCTAAATCAGGTCAAGCAGACCAACCCCAACCAGAAGCAAGAGCTCTCTAAAACCTCGATTAGCGAAGCAGAGGCTTCTGTACGACTGAGAAAGCCTCTCTAATGAGAGCTTTCCTTCCAGCTCTTTGATTAAGCACAGTAGCCAGAACGGCAAAAGTGACAGAAATGTTCAGTGTGGGCCTTACATTTAGCCTGTGTAAGCAGTCAAGCCAACAGCAGCTGATGGAGTATGTGAGCATGCACTCCATGATGTGAGAGCCCTAAGAATAGGCAAGCATAGCTCTGTACCACAGTGCTGCCCATCTCTTAGAGCAGTTACCTCCAAAGACACTGCATGCTCAGTCCATTAAGCTTTGAGCTCTCTGTCACAGATGGTTTAGCTGAAAAACAGGAGCAGGACAGAAGTGCAGAGGTTTCCTTTGTTAGCAGGAGCAAAGACAGGAAGGGGAAAGATGTATGCAGAGAAAGGAAAATATCACACCAAAGGTAAAAATTCCAAATGAAATACAACTTAGAGAAAGCTCAGCTCACTACCCTAAGTTAATTTTAAGGATTTTCAGGAGGCAATACGACAAGCCACAGAGGCAGATTCACACTGTGGGGGTTCTGAGATCAGTGAGTGGGAGGTTCCTTCATACCAAGACAAATCACAATAGTTCTCTTCTGGGAGAGAGAACTGGGGGATGCCTGGGGCTCTCTATAGCTCTTGGGATTCCCTTTATACACCCTAGTGCCATGGCAAATGCAGCACTGGACACTCCTTTTGAGTCAAAACAGTCAGTAGTATATACTGGATACCTAGCTGCCTCTTCTTAAAACAGCCATCATCTTATCTTCACAGTAGCAGTATTTTGCACATGCCAGGGTAATATTCCCTGGCATCCTGGAATCAGAGGCAGGGAAGAGTAAGAGTCCCCTGCATTTATTTCACATTTATCCACAGCCATCAATGAATTCTGCCATATCTGAGCAGTACAGAGCAGCCCCTGTAAGCGCTACCACTTAGAGCATGTATCTCCTACTTAACCTTAACACCTCACCCAGCAGAGGCAAACAATTTAGTTACTCCAAGAAAACACACTTAATAGCTTCCTTTTTGACAAAGTTTCTGGGAGCCAGGGTCTGCATAAAGCATTAGGTTGATCTACCCTGTCCTGCAGATACACACTGCTACACTCACTCTGGAAGCTGGGGCTGTGCGTATCAGCCAGAGCCAGAAGTAGTCAGGCAAGTTGCAGAGAGCTAAATGCTCCCTGCCAACAGCCGCTCTCATTTCCTTTAAACCATCGATAGCCAGAGGGTCAGCATGTACATCCTGCACCTTTAAAAATGGGTTTGAATCTAACATTTTTGCTGCCTCTGTGCTGTCAGATAGGATAAATTTTTAAGTCATCCACTGCTGTATGTTACACATAATTGAAAAAATGATTTTGGATAGATATTACAATGCTCCAGTGGCATTTCTTTCACTTGACCAGCATTATCTGCAACAGCATCTATCCTTCTCAGGATTTGGTGCTGTAGATGTCCTACCCAAACAAATTTCCATAGTGACAGACAATTTGTCCTGCCTTTATTTTCCCCCTCAAACATTCCTCGGGGAAGTAAAACTTCCCTCCCTGCTAGGCTCTTAAGTCTTTCGTACGATTAGTTTATCGATATGCAAAGATATATCAGCTCTTTCTTCCCAGGGAGAACAGTCACCTCATGCTTTCCTGAAATTACCATACAGATTTGCTTACAGAGAGACTAATATGATTTTCCTTATTTAGAAGCCAACAGCTGTTTAATATTCCATGTTCTGTTTAGCCTGATTTGTGTCAGGCTTGAGGTGTCAAAAGCAGAGAGGCTGGCCATAGACACTGCTGATGGGGGCTAGTCTGGGTCTGGAAAAGCCAGACCAGAGCAAGTTAAAACATTAACAACTAAGAATATTCTCATTTTCAGCTAAGAGCTCCTATGGGAACCAAAATAACACAGGAAGGGCTGCAATCCACAAAGCTTGGCTTCACTGAGCCCTGGCTAGTCTGTCTTCAGGAGAAGCCAGGCAAGGCCAGCTGACTGGAAAACAACCCAGCAAGAGTCACCACACAGCAAAATTATCAAGGAGCCCCTGGCAGCTTGTCCCAGGGGTGGCTGGAATCCAGTGAACTGGCACTTCCTCACCTGTCTAAACCAAGGCTCAAGAAGAGCCTTGGGGTCAAACATCAGCCCCTGAGCACGTGCCAATCTAACAGCATAAACAGAATGAGCTGCATTATCACACAGGAAATCTAACTCCCTTTCCCCAGCCTCAGCATTTGTGACTGAAAACACAAAACAAAGTTATTAACCAAGAGATACTGGAGGTGTTTAACCAAACTCCAATCCCTTGGTTCTCCCTAATATGCAGCCACCAGATCACTTTGGAGAAATAAATAAATAAATAAATAAATAAATAATATTTGTAGGTCTGTACGGCCAAGAAAAGCATCTAGAATTTGAAAAGGAAGAAGGGAGTGTTTAGGGAACATTTGTTCTCCATTTGTCTCACGAGCTAACTGGCTAACATCACACCTCCCAAGCAGGAAAGCTGCTCCATTGCTTTTCATTTCTCATCTCTTTCTGCTAAGACACCACATTTGCAGAGACATCAGTCAGAAAAATGCCCCTTTGTACCACCATGATCTACCCTGGCCTGACGCATTTCAGAACAGTTAATCACCTCCTTCAGAACAAGGCCAGCCCAGAGTCCTTTCTTTCACCACTGCACACACTCTACAACCCTGCAGGCAGAATTCCTGGGATGCCACAAGGTAGAGGCTCCTCTGTCTCCCTATCTCTTAAAGCCCAATAAAAATTATTTACAGCCTCTCCGGGCTATCTGGTTTAATCCTCTCCAGCTCAAGTATGACACTTGCTGGGACACTATTAGGTTTCTTACGGTGCTGTGACTAGCAATCACATCTGTACCTGACTGTCAGGGGACACTCTTGGCTGAGCCGGCCACCCTGGTCTATTGCTGAGAGCTCTGAAATTTCTCAATTGAAACATTTGAAAGTTAATGAACCCTTCTAACACAAAGCTCCCACAGCTCAAGAGTTCTTTATGAGCCCAGCACACGGTGGATGCACAGGAAAACCTCACTTCAGGCAGGCCTCTCTTTTCAGAACATGCCCAGGCAGAAGGCTGGACTCTCAGGAACAGCAAATGGCAGCCAATAGCAAAAGGCACAACCTACAGAGTATCTTGGATGGCTCTGCCATATAGTACTCCAGGTCACAGCAATGCCTATAGCTTTGCTACAGGCAAAGATATGGTTTTAACTCACCAGTTAGAAAAATCAAATAAAAAGAAGACATCTCACTGCAGAAGTATTACATCACCCAAATGCCCCTGGGTAGGGAGGCGGGTCCCAACCTCACTGAGAGAAATGCAGTATTTGAAATAGGGGTGGCAATAATCACAAGCTCTCACTGAATGAACATGTGGCTGTTATAAATGTAAAACCACTCTTAACTATCTAAAAACAGTTAACTCACAGTCACTGAACAAATGTGAAACAAATGTAAAATGTGAAACAAATGTAAAATGTGAAAAAAACTCTGGAGTCAGCAATATAGAAATGTCATTGCAGGAAAAAAAGACAATCTTTTCAAAGCAACAATTTACTCATGTGCATCTTCATTTGAACTTTGGTTCATCTTCCAGGAATACCTTTCTGTCCTGTGGAACCTGTACCTTAAAGCAATTGGATCTAGAACCAGAGCCCATTCACTCAACCCTCCACAGTTCCACTATTTGCAATCTCCAAAATCCATTAGTACCTCAAGACACAGACTCAGACACAGAGAAGTGTTGCTGTTTTTACAGGCATTTAACAAGTTCTTCAGCAGAAGGCAAGAACAGGAGACATTACCAAAGAAACACAGTGCCTCTGCCCCAGAAGCACAATCTCCTTCCAGGTTTCCCTCATGTTCCTCCCTCCCATGATGCACACCTGGCCCCAGTGACACCACCAGACCCAGGGATACCACTGCATTTAACTGCAGCACAGGAATGGGATTGGACTGGTGCACCCAACACCCAAAGTGCAGGGCAGACTGGGCAATCACTGCTGTGGCAGAGAAAGGGACTGGCTTTTGTTTTTCAGTTTCTAGGTCTTTTTTCCCCTCTTTTTAATTGCTAAGCCTGCAAATGGGGCTGAGCATGGGGAGGGGGGAAGGGAACAGAATCTGGTGAACAGCTGGGGCCTATCACTTTTCATTGCAGGTCTTGGAGAGATGTGGTTGACAGAGTGATGCACAGAGGCTGTCCCAGTTAATGACTTCACCATTCTCCATCATTATCCCCATCATTAGGAAATTAGGAGGACAGAAGGTATTTACTGTAAACCTGCCACCTCCCAAGGAGAGATAAATAGAAACTGATAAATGGGATCTTCTGGTGCTGTTCGTCTATTAACCTTCTGCTTCCCAGTTTAGGCATATGCATGCTATCCTGCCATTAATATCCAGTAATTGGCATAGCAGTGGGCAACACGCTCCTACCTTGAGCATCAAACATCTCCTGTGCTGCATGTGAGTGCATGACTAAGCGCACCACAGCTCTGCTGCCAGGCCGGGGAAGGGCCCCTGTGCAGCTGCTCACACCTCCACCCTGAGTCTGAGTGACCAGGCAGACCTGCTGGGTCTGAAGGGAGGCACCCATTTGGTCGCAGGAGAGGGAGTTGTGTGTGCGTGACCTCCCCTCCACGGAAGCAACAAACCAGCAGGTAGGTACAATGGCACCTCCAGCTGAGCTGCTGTGTGTTCTATCAGCCTACCTCTGAGTACAGCTCACAGACGCCTCTGGGGATGACAGTTGTCCTGGTTAGAACGGCTGGGACCAATTCATCACTGGATGGGTGTAACCCAAAACTGTGTATTCTATAGCCTCCATGCCATTTCCCAAAAACTGTTGTCAGTAGAGGCCTGCGAGGTGGGAAGATGTTCCTGTCCTCATACCCTTTTATGGAATTCCCCGCTCTGATACCCTTTTATGGAATTC